>NC_139614.1:29251197-29632473 GCF_964270895.1 Podarcis filfolensis | reverse complement strand
ACTTCGGAAAGAAAAAGGAACCGAATAAATAAAGGCAACAATCCAACTCGCAGCAGTGGCAAAGAGGATGCTTGTGTGTAGGGCAGTCATGGAGAAATGAGGAGCTTCCACAGATGTGTGAGTGGAAGAGAGATGCACAGCACAGAGAGAAGCTATGGAGAGTTGAATAAGATGGCCGATCACATCAAAACAGTGTCCCTGCTGTATCCTTCTGGTACAGTTCTGTGAAAGGGAGAACAGTTTCCTTTTCATTAAGGCTAGGCAGTGAAGCTGAAATAAGCTTGTGGAGAGCCAGGAGTTCTGTTTCATTTGGAAGTGGTTTAGGTCAGGAAAGGAAGGGCTTGGACTTTCACGTGGTGGAAACTTTGTGGTGAACTTCAGTGTCAGATTGGCCTTAGGTTCTTTGAGCAAAAAACCCACAATTGCCCCCTTCAGCCACTTGCATGCATGCAGGTGAAAGACCTGTCCTTTTCCTAGAGATAATACACTGCTTATTCATTGCTGCACTGGCGCTGTGGTCTAAACCACTGAGCATCCTGGGCTTGCGGTTCGAATCCCTGTGACAGAGTGAGCTCCCGTTGCTCTGTCCCAGCTCCTGCCAACCTAGCAGTTCAAAAGCATGCCAGTGCAAGTAGATAAATGGGTACTGCTGTAGCGGGAAGGTAAACAGCGTTTCCGTGCACTCTGGCACTCGTCACGGTTCTCCGTGTGCCAGTAGTGGTTTAGTCATGCTGGCCACATGACCCAGAAAACTGTCTGTGGACAAACACCAGCTTCCTTGGCCTGAAAGTGAGATGAGCGCTGCAACCCCATAGTCACCTTTGACTGGACGTAACTGTCCAGGGGTCCTTTACCTTTACCTTTATATTATTATTATTATTATTATTATTATTATTATTATTATTATTACTACCACCATGCCTTTTCCCCAGACCAGGACGCAAGGTGGCTTACACAAGTGAAAAGAACATGGATAAAACATAAAAAGCTGAAAACGTATAGAAAAGAATAGTTAATTAAACTAAAATGGAATTAAAACAATATAAAAGCAAATTATTAAAATACAGATAGTAAAAACAGGACAGCAGTATTAAGATGCAATTTCTTAAAAAAACAACCCCAAAACAGTCAGTTCCCCAAAGCCTGTGAGAATAAAACAGACTTCACCTGCTGGCAGAAGGACAACAAGGAGAGACAACAGTCTTACTTCTCCAACATTGCGGAAGCTAGTGCCCTCTATTGGTTGCTCCCATCACCCCCTGACCACATGGCCAATGGTCAAGCACAGGCATGGTCAAACTTGGCCCTCCAGATGTTTTGGGACTACAATTCCCATCATCCCTGATCACTGGTCCTGTTAGCTAGGGATGATGGGAGTTGTAGTCCCAAAACATCTGGAGGGCCACGTTTGGCCATGCCTGGTCAAGCACAATGGGAGTTGACATCCAAGAATATCTGGAGGGCCTTAGCTTTTCCATGAGAGCTGTGCCACAGCAGCCACAGAAATGGAAAGGTGAGATATAACTATAGGATCATAGAATTGTAGAGTTGGAAATGACACCAACTGTCACCTAGTCCAACCCCCTGCAATGGAGGAATCCACCAGTCGTTTGAGAGGCATGTCTCAGGTAATTATAGTCTGGATTTGTCACCTATGCCTACTTTAATCCATGCTCCACTTATTCAGAAGCAGATCTATTTATGCATATATGATTTGAGCATATGCATGTGAAAATCAGCATACAAATATAAATAATAATGTGAAATAAATAAACTGAATGGTTCTTTTACTCTCGCCTACTGCAACCTGGTGCCTTCCAGATGTTTTGGACCACAACTCCTTTTAGCCCTAGCTAGCTGGGCCAACTGTTAGGTATTAGCAGTACCTCAGTGGTAGAGCATCTTCTCTGTTCCTGGTTCAATTCTCAGCATCTCCAGGAAGGGCCGCCTGAAATCCTGGAGAGCTGTTCCCAGTCAACGTAGGCAACACTGAATTAGACAGACCAATGGTCTGAGTCTGTATAAGGCAGCTTCTGTCATTCCTTATCTTGGGAGTCCTAGTCCACAGTATCTGGTGTGCAGCAGCTTGGGGAAACCTGCCTTACTCCTTCTGAAGAATATGCTACAACAACAGCTTTCTTTGAACCCCATGAAGATAACCTTCCTCTCCTCACTGGTCCATTGCCAGGGATGTGTTTGCATGTCACTCACCATTATTTCCAGTGGTGTACTGTACCGTCATACAGAAGCCATATGATTCTGTGGATAAACAGCATTATTTGTTGTGTGCTTATTATTTGATCACTTACTGCTATGGCCCCTTTCTTTTCATGCTTTCAAGGTCTGAAATGTATTATATATATATATCAGAGGTAGGTGAGAAATCAATAAAACATTCAAATGCAAACATCTCAAAGTACAAAAAGAGAACTTCAAACAGAGAGGTGAGGATGTTGTGAGAAGCGATTGTTACAATACACTTTAAAAATGTCTGTTGGGTTCCTCGAGAACTATGGATTGGTGGAGATATGCATCCAGTCTCTTTCTTCTGCTTCTGGCACTTAGAATAAGTTTGAGGGCACATTGTGCTTTGTTCAAGTAACTGGGAAACATAGTTGTATTGTTGGAAAACTATGTGGGGAGTCCTTTATATATAGTTCTCCAAAAGACAGAAAAGCTTGACGCAAAACCAAAGCCATTTCGCTTTATGTACAAAAATGGAGTGTAGCATTCCATCGTCCGGAAGCTATCTGATTTTGTAGATAAATAGCGAACAGTCATACAACCAACCAGGTGGGAACAGTAAAAATCAGAATTAAAGATAAAGAAAACACCTGCTTTTTTTGCTGTAAACTGGGTGGGGGTGGAGGATGCTCTGTATAGATTGGAATAGTTTTGTTTTGATTCACCGCAGCAAGCTCATTGAATGTTGCTGTCATATTGCTTTTGCCTTCCCTTCTGAAGGATATCCTTTAGACAGACGTGTAGGAGAAGGAGCCTGTATTGAGATGACAGGAGATAGGATTTCAACACGAGCCACTGAGATTTGTGAGACTAGAGATGATACACAGAAAAAGGCTGAGATGCAACCAGAAGGTTGAAAAGACATTTGGATTGTTGTGAGAGAAATTTGCTTTCAGCACATTCCTACCCTGTTCAGTTTCAATCAAGCACCTGGACAAGGTGGCTGGCTGGTTATATAGATCCTATGCAATGGTTATCTTTGTGGGATGGCAGATCTTCCCCTTTCATGCCAGGACCTCCCATCATCCCAAATTACGGAAGGGGACAAAAATGCAAAACTCAGCATTGGTCATTGAATCAAAAACCCCATTGACCTGAGTCATTCATTGTAGGTGTTGTGACAGTAGACAGTAGTGACATAGATAACTAGTTTTGAGAGGCAGGAGCCTTATGAGATATTTAAAGGACCATTTGGTCCTTCAACCAACCGTTTAGAGTAAAATTTTTGCCCTAAATGTCCTTGGCTCCGTATACCTGAAGGAGTGTCTCCACCTCCATCATTCAGCCTGAGGTCCAGCGCCAAGGGCCTTCTGGTGGTTCCCTCACTGTGAGAAGTGAAGTAGCAGGGAACCAGGCAGAGGGCCTTCTCGGTAGTGGCGCTCAGCCCGGGAACGCCCTCCCATCAGATGTCAAGGAAATAAACATCTATCTGACTTTTAGAAGACATCTGAAGGCAGCCCTGTTTAGGGAACAGGAAAGCCACCCAGAGTGGCTGGGGAAACCCAGTCAGATGGGTGGGGTATAAATAATAAATTATTATTTCACTGGCCTGGCTTAACATTCTCTGTTGCCAGTGCAAGGGCTGTTCTGTGTGCTAAACCTATGTATTTTCTCACCTATCATTTTAATAATTGTCGGCTATCTGGAAATGGAAAAAAAGAAATCTCTCCTGCTACTAAAAGTGGAAAAGATGGTGGGAAAGCTTTGCTTTCATATCTTCATCTGCATATATTGTAATTTTGACTTTTGAACGGAGCAGCATTGATAGAGACATCAATGAAGATGAATAAATATTGAATGTACAAAATCAGTTAGAAAGCTTTCCCTTCTTCCCCAAGCTCTTACTTAAGACAAGGCTGAAAAAATAGCTTTTATCCATTCTGTTGATAATCGTTTCCCCTTTAATGGTTTTTCAGCTATAGTCAATATTTAGAAACTGACACTTTTTTCCCACCCTAGGACATAAGACCAGGATTGCTAGCTTTGGAAATTTTGTTTCTGTGAGCTCTGCAGTCTCTCTCTCTCTCTCTGTGTTTGGGGTTTCAGTCTACTCTGATGTTTTGGTAACTCTCACAAAGGCCACAAAGCTGGTGAAATGGTGCAGGGGAAAGTGGCCCTGGGTAGGGAGAGAGAAGAAATGCATCCCCATTTGCATTAAAAGGCAAACCTACCTGCTTTGAACTTCCTAAAACAATACACAGCCACCCTTTAAAATTCGCGCTCCCCTGAATTTTGCAGTGCGATTCTGCATCCAGGCAAATGTGTGCCAACATGCCATATAATGAATATTATATAAAATGAATATTATTGGGAAAATGACAAAAATGCATTATAGTAGGAGAAATGCTTTACAAAAATGTGTATATTTGGATAAATCCACATTAAATGTTGATGAATTATTGGAATTTTTTTAAATAAAAAAACTGCAAACAGAAATGTGGAGAACTGAAGTTCAGTAAAATGAGAAACAGAGAGAAATCAGGACTGATAGATTGACCCTTTCTTAGCAGAAAGTAGACTACTCTTTGGTTCCAGTGACTGAAACCAACAGAAGAGGATTCTGAACCCAACATACTTTATGTCTTCAGCCCTGGTGCACATAGGTTTTCTTTAAATTGCTAGCATGGGACATTTGTGTACAAGAGCTGGATTGGGTCCATGGCATGAGATGGAAGTAATGTTAGTCCCTCATCCCCACTGTGGTACCAATCCAAATTGGAACTCACACACCAGCTATTTGTAAAGGGAGGTAAGCTCAGTAGCGAAGTTCCCTTTTGCATGGATGTCATCCAAATTATGTGGTAAATGTTTGTAAAACCTCAGACTCTAGAATACATATATTTTACCACCTTGTTTTCAAACGGAATACTGTATTTAGAGGAAGGATGGGCTATAATTATGCTGTAAGTTATCAAACAAACAGCACATGTGAAATGAGATCAGATACCTTATTTTGGAGGAGAACGCTGGTGTAAAATGAATGCATTTTTGTTGGAAACAGCATTGAGGTAAAATGTGGGATCTTATAGCACAGATGTGCACATCCCTACTTCAAATCATGCTTTTTAATTTTCAGTGTCCCAGTGGGTCACAAGCCATAGCTGTTTATCACATCAAACCGTAGTGAAGCTTCCTTGTCTGAACCGAGCCAAGGAGTAAAATAATAATGTTTATTAGATAAGAAATTAGCTTTCACTTGCTTCAATAGCTCATAAGGACATTTATATGGAGAGGTCAGTGATATGCAATTCTATCTAAATTTAACTATATTATTGGTGAAAAGCTTAATAAATGAATAGCCCTGCTATTCGATACATGAATAACTGCACACCATATTTACTGATGAGTACACTTACAGCTGGCATGTGTTATCCAATCTTCAATTACTATGTAAGGATTAATTATATACCAGCGAATATTGTGCCACCAACTCCTGGTTTTATTGCGAGATCCAGTTCCTGGATGAATCTAATAACTGCAACATAAAGTTCATTATCTTCAAACTTATCACCATGTTGATCTTTGCTAACTTTTGAAATAGGAGGAGGTGGTTGTGAGGAAGGTGGGTGGTTCTTACAGAACGTCTACCTTGCATGGAGTGCAGGAAATGAAATTTTCATTATTATTCTGCAGATTCATACAGTTCCTATCAGGCTCTTCAAATAAGCGGGAGGCTCCTGCAAGAGTGGACCTGAATGCAATTGCCCACATTCTGCCTGTTAAAAATATATAATTAAAAATGGCTCGCTCTTGTGAACATGATTAGCTTGCCTCCTTGTTCATTGCCTTGGTATAGGGTTGTTTATAATAGAGCTGAATGGATGCAAATATGTTTCAAGTGCTTTATACATGTCTGCCCCAAAGTAAGGAAGCTTACTCTGAGGACAGTAGCACAGGGAGCCAACATGATACACTCCTGATGTTGCTAGACTCCAGCTCCCATCATCCCAGGTTATTGGCCATGCTGGCTGGGGTCTATGAGAGTAGTTGTTCAGCAATATTTGGAGGGCACCACGTTGGCTATCTCTGGTGTGTGGGTTTGCAGCTTACGTATCAGTTCACATAAGCAAAGGCTCAAAGGGTTTTATTTCCTTAATCTGCATCCCACTGGGAGCATTGATAGTTTGTACTGAAACCCATTTTCATGCAGGAGGTTTTCTCATTAGTTGCTCTGCTGTTGTTTCTCAGTATGTATGTATGTAAGCTACAAATACAGTCAAGTTGCATCATCAACACATTTTACTTGTGTGAATTCAATTTTATGCACTTGGCTGCAGCTCCATTTCAGCCTTTTTCTTCTGCCTGTGTCTCTCTCTGCCTGCCTCCCACCTCCTTCCTTCTGCCAGTCAATCACATGTGGAAGAGTGAGGTTGGCCAGCGGAAACGCTTCCCCCTCCCCTCCCCAGTCAAGAAAAAGGTAATTTTCTCATATGCAATTTGCTCATATACCCGCAATCTTCAGAACTAAAACCTAATAAATAATAATAATAATAATAATAATAATAATAATAATAATAATAATATTTATAACCTGCCTACCTGGCTGGGTTTCCCCAGCCACTCTGTATTACCGTATGTGACTCACCTGTATCTTACTATCCCATATTTGCGTAAGTATGTCATGACGCTGCAGCTTGTGTGGTTGCTGACAGATGGGACTGCCACCTGGGGGGAAATGGAGGAAAAGTCTTTCTACCCTTTATATCGCAGTTGCTGCTGGCAAAATGGGTGAGCAAAGGAGAGAATGAAAGTCTTTTCTTGGGCTTCTCTCAGGGATGGCTGGTCCAAGGTAAAGGGGGAGGGGGTTGATGAGAGCCAAGGAGGGTTGTTGGTGAGGTCCAAGGGAAGGGAGCTGGCAGCTGGGTGAGGTCTAAGGGGAGGGAATCAGAGGTTGGCAGGGGGTGAGGGCAGGGCCGTCTTAAGCATATTGGGCGCCATGGTGCAAAGCTCCCTCTGGCTTCCCCCTTTTCCCCAGAGTTTTTTTAGGGAGGGCAGTGCTGCCGGCGGGGCTGGAGGAGGTGGGCAGTGGCTGGAGGGCGGTTCCTCCAGTGGCAAAGAGGCTGAGGCTGGACGCTGTGCCTCCCGGCTCAGCTGGCTGCTTTGTGCCACGGTGGCCACAGCAGACAGAGGCTCTGGGCACAGCGCTGCTTTGGCGTGGCATGGCGGAGGCGGGCGAGGGCGGCGAGCTGATGCCAGGAGCTGCCGCTTCCAGCCTTCGCCTCTTCCCTGGTGCCCTCCAGAACTTGGCGCCCTGGCACCCTGCGCTACTAGCCTCTATGGGTAAGACGCCACTGGGTGAGGGGCAGGTGAGGATGGGGGAGTGCGTAGGGTTGCTGAGCAAACTGAGCAGAGGCTCAGCCCATATTATGTATTTATGTATGTATGTATGTACATTTGAATAGAGGTGACTTATGACCATTGGTACATTTAGTTCAGTATTGTCTACACTGACTGGTAGTCTTTCCTAGTCCTTTCTGGAGATGTTGAGAATTGAAACTGGGACCTTCTGTATGCAAAGCATGTGCTAGAGCTCCTTGGCAAATAATACATATCTATATGCATATTATTTTAAATACAGAGCTGGAGGTCTAATCACACCCTACCAGAATGCTACACAGAGCATATTTGAAGAAGCAGTTTTTTTGGCTTGGCTTTGCTTTAGAGATCATATCTGGAAAATGCAATATCTGATGCAGACAAATTATGATGCCTAATACTGTGTGGTAGCAGTAGGAATCAATCGTTGTGGTTTGTGTCTGATTTTAGTGGGTGAATGTTGTGTATCTCTGCTGATCCTGCTGTTTGAGTCTGCTGATTTGATTATAAACTTGATGCATTGTATTTGATTTGTGTTCTTCTCTGGTTGTATTATAACATGTCATTTGCTGCTTTATGGACCAAAGTGCAGAATACAAAGAAATAATAATAATAATAATAATAATAATAATAATAATAATAATAATAATGTTAATTATAGCAATGCTGTAACTTGTCACTATTAGCAGTTGGTGTTAGAAGGAATAGTGTGTGCCGCTGTGCATTTACAGGTTCCTGTTTGATGTGCTACATGTCTGAGGCATTTTCTCACTGGTCCCTTTCCAGATAACTAGTCACAGAAAGTGAACCCCAAAGAATGATTTTCTAAAACATATCCTAATTTTCATTTTAATGGCATTATATGCCCACAGTATCTCAAAACTTTCTACAGTTTGCATGTGACCAGAACATTTACCAGTGTAACCAGTTCTGTCACTTGGTATTTGAAACTGGCCATTCAATTTGCTAATGGCTTAGTATAATGCAACAATATATTGAAGCCCTGCATTCCCAAGAAATGCAAAAAAAGACCCCACAGACGTTCAACTTCTAGAAGACACCAGCTTGGGAAAGGTGGCTAGACCCCATCACCTGGAAGCAAGTCCCCCTTTGAAATCAGTGATGTTTACTCCCATGTAACCATGCATAAGACGGATGGAGGTTTCCTTAATTTAGACATCCTGTGTGCTCCTTAATACTCCTTTCATTACAAAAGCATTTTGTGCCCTCCAAAAAGTAAAAAAATAAAAACCTGGGTAATCGGATTTCAGCTGGGTCTGGGCTGATAATGATTGAGATAGTGGCAAGTGCAGAGTTGTCAGAGAGTAGTACAAAATCCAGGGGAATGAAGAAAAGAAGGAAATAGACAGTGATTGGAAGGACAGAGATAATAGGATGCCTTAGGCCAGTTGTAACTCACATGGACCTAATGTGTGTGTGTGTGGAGGGAGGGGAGAAGAATGTCTTAAAACCAGGGGGAGCAGGAAATGGGAGGCAGAGAGCCAAATGAAACAAGTCTCACTTGAAGTATTTTTGCCATTTGTTTTCTGAAGCAGTGTGACCTTTCCTATGAAATCATCCGCCAGCCTGCTGTGGAACCAGCATCCCTGGGCTCGCCTCTACCAGAAAGCCATGGATATTTCATGCTGGATCAGGCACTTAATGCATTATCTAATACATAACATAAGGCATGCAAACTGTCACCACTAGCCCTTCCTTTCCCCCGCCCTCTCTTGCAGATCTTTGCTAAGGTTAATGCTTTTGTAAATGAATGTCATTGTTCTGGTGAATTCCCCACGAAGCTAAACAATTCCGTCGCTCCTTTGTTATGGTACTCTTGTTTTATCCCACTTCTAAAGCTCAACACGAAGCGAGTTCACATGCTCTTCTTTCCCATAAGAGATCAAAGATAAATGGAAGGAACCGTTAAGCAAGGCACAAACTCTGGACTTGTGTTCACGGTTTACAAAAGCAAACACCTGACATGTAGCTGCCTCAAAGATGTGCTTTTATAAGAGAACATTTCATGCAATCTGCTGTGCTGCTTAACATAGGTCTTGGGTTCTGAAAGCTATGACACCCTTGCTACTCCCGATGATCTTTTAGACCAGAGGATTCCAAACCTATAGGTTTAAGGTGTTAAGTCTAACATACAAAGCCTTCAACAACTTGGGACCTAGATACTTGTGGAACACCTCTCCTCATATCATTGACCCAGGCCTTGAGGTTAGTGGAGGTGTATTGCCCGACTGTGGGTGTAACTCCCTGCGTGGTGATGTGGAACATGGCCCTCTCTGTTGTGGCTGGAATTTCTATGCCCTGGAGGCATAGATGGCCACAACATGGTTTGGATTCCATCACCTGGTGTTCTCCAAAGCCTTTGGAGCATTTGATCAGGCTGCTCTGAGCTTGGATTTTTCTGTTCTGCAGCATTCACTGTTTTCTGAGGTTGTGCTTGATAATATAAAGGTAAAAAGGTATAGGACCCCTGGATGGTTAAGTCCAGTCAAAGGCAACTGTGGGGTTTGTTGGAAAAAAAACTCCCGGGAAGGCCGCCACCTTCCCAAGACACCGAGGCGTTTCTCCGGTGGTCACCCTCTGGCTCTAAATCTTCCTCAGTCCAGAGAGACTGGTAATAAGTGACCCCTCCCCCCTGAGAGGAGCACACTCATCTTCTGGCATCCCATTGCTGAAGAAAGAGACAATCCGTAGCTTTAAACTACTTTATTTACATTGTCTATACACAGAGCTTCATCCGCATGTCTGCTCTCTCTGAGCAGCGGTACGGAAGAACACACTTCACACAGAAGCGAAAGTAACTTCTTACAGTACTGAAACCGAGCTGAGACTTCCTGTCTCATGCTCTCAGACACTCACATGATGTCAACAACCATTGTGCTGCTCTCTGCACAGCTGGTGAGATAAAAATCCTAACAGGGTTGTGGTGCTCATCTCTCTTTCAGGCCAAGGGAGCTGGCATTTGTCCACAGACAGCTTTCTGGGTCATGTGGCCAGCATGACTAAACCTCTTATGGTGCAACGGAACACTGTGACGAAAACCAGAGCACACAGAAATGCCATTTACCTTCCTGCCTCAGCAGTACCTATTTATCTATTTGCACTGGTGTGCTTTCAAACTGCTAGGTTGGCAGGAGCTGGGACAGAGCAACGGGAGCTCACTCTGTTGTGGGGATTCAAACCGCTGACCTTCTGATTGGCAAGCCCAAGAGGTTCAGTGGTTTAGACCGCAGTGCCACCCACATTCCCACTTTATGATATGTTGATTTATTGGCCACTTTAAGAACAGGAACCTGGACCAGATGGGGCATTGGCCTGAAACAGCAGGACTCTTCTTATATTCTTCTGTTTTTATTTGTTAAATCAATTTGAGATGTTTCATAGACAGCAATTCATAAATGATTTATTTTATTTTTTAATTAATTTTAATTAAATTTTCATTAATAACAATCCAATGGAGGCCACATTAATATAATGCCAAATCACAATACAATCAAAAGAGCCAATTAAACAGTTCCAAATTAAACATTTTGGGATGACTTCCCGTGTTCCGGCTATCAGGAGTTGATGTTATTCTTTGATCCTACACCAATTTTCTTAATTAATCCAAGTTCCACAATTCCGATCTTAATCCTTTGTTCTAGCAGCCACTGATGTGATGACTTTCTATCGCGTTTAATAAATCCAAATCCATTAACTTGCAGAGGGAATTTATATCCTGTAGCTGTGTGAAATATTTGTTTACCTTCTTCATTTCCTTCATGTTGTAGTCAGTCAATTTTCTTCAACATTGCCCCTCCTTCGAAAGCTCATTTCTAGGTGTGTCATAGCTCCATTTTGCCTCTCTGAAACCGAAAGCAGAAAGAAGTCCGGCTGCGACTTCTGGCTTACTTTCAGTGTTTATATCCTTGTTTCTTCTAATGAGCTGGAGTCTCACCAAAACCATCATAAATCAGAACTAGAGCTCTCTTTAGTTGGAAATGTTAACAAATCATCCCAGTATTTCACACAGTCTATTCTTTCAAGCACTCCATAAAGAAAATTATAAGTTCTTGTTGAATCCCTCTTGCATTCCATATATAGTTGTAATCCATTAGTAATTTCCTTCCATTATTAATTGGTTCTTTTCAGTGAAGGTTTGCCGATTCCTGGCACAGCAAAAATAATGTATAACGAGAACAAAGGCTCCCTTCACTTACGTAGCATTCCAATTATGATGACCAGAGTCTTCTCCAAATCAAAACCTTGGCATTCAGTGACTGATTCATTTTGCAGGTTATCGTTCTCCTTCTTCCCAAACACGTCTGTTTCTTAAGTCCAAATTCAGATACATCTTAAAATAAACAGAGATATCTCCGCTCATGGCTATTGCATTGGGGAGTTTCCAATACGTGCAGTGCTATGCCCTCTGTGTCCCTGTCCCGCATTCCATCGGAACAAGAAGCAGTTATTGGACGATCCGTGAGAGAAAGCTCTCCCCTCCTGACTGGGGGAGGTGGGGTTTACAAGGATAATTACTCCCAAATTATCCTTGATTAACCGCACGGCTGGCATCCGCTACCATGGGATCGTTAGTTCGCCATGGCAGCTGCGCTGGAAGTCCATAAACAATTTTAAAAAGAAACTAAAGTCAAAATCTGATACTGGAAGCCAAGAGCGTCTGGGTACAGAAGCCCCATGGTATCGTAGTTGTATGAGAAGGACCAGTGGTGGATGGTACCCATTGCGACTGGTATGGCAGAAGGCGGCAAAGTCAACAGTAGGTGGCACCAGAGCTAATGGCAGGCAGAGTCAACTAATTCTGCCTTTGCTGCTATCCTCCTCTCTGCTGAGTTCTACAAGGGCAACACTGGGACTATGGAGGAGGAAGATGATAGGCAGTGCTGCCTCCTTGGTTGCTTGTAAGTAAGAAGGCAAGCAAGTGGAGGATGGCTGAGGGCAGACTGAGGTTGGAGAAGGGTTGTAGCTCAGTGGCAGAACATCTGATTTGAAGGCAGAAGGTCACAGGTTTGATCCCTGGCAACTCCAGATAGGATTGGGGAAAGCTGCTCCCTGAAACCCTGGAGAGCTCCTGCCAGTCAGTGTAGACAATACAAAGCTAGATGGACCAAGAGTCTGACTCACAATAAGGCAGCTTTCTATGTTCCTACGGTGGGACAGTGCCATAGTTACCCTAGTGGAGCAGTTTCCACTGAGAAGGACTCCTGGTTTCATGTTAGGAGATACTGTGGTACCTCGGGTTAAGAACTTAATTTGTTCCCAAGGTCCGTTCTTAACCTGAAACTGTTCTTAACCTGAAGCACCACTTTAGCTAATGGGGCCTCCCACTGCTGCCGCATTGCCGGAGCACAATTTCTGTTCTCATCCTGAAGCAAAGTTCTTAACCTGAGGTACTATTTCTGGGTTAGTGGAGTCTGTAACCTGAAGCGTATGTAACCTGAGGTACCACTGTATTTGCTTGAACAGGAAAACTCATGTTAGAATAACACTACAGCCCACAACTTCTTACCTCTGTGGGAAAATTAGGTCTCAGGCAGGGGTGTGATTTTGAAAACAACCAGCTCCCCGCCACTGGAGTGGCACAACCTGATAAGTGGACGACCTCATCTCAGAGACTGAAACTAACCCCTTCGCTTATCTTCCTAGCCATTCAGTTGAGAAATAGGCAATTTGCTGCCCTCCAATTCCCGAGTCGAGGAATGGTGTCACATTTTTGTGCTTCCAAAATTTCTTCCAGTACCTACAAAGATTTTTTCACATATGGCTCACAAAAAAATTGAAAAAATGGCTAAGCTTCTGGAAGTCAGCCTGTGATGATTACACACCCTGCCAATCCCAGGAGAAATAGACCAATAATAGTCCTGCACAATTACAACTGCCAGGAAAGAAAGAGGAGAGCGAGAGCAGCCAGCAACCTCCAATATAATGAGGCACACCAGTTTCCTGGTCATATTATAAAATAACCCTTGAGGAAAGAGAAGCGAGAGCCACCACCAACAGCATCCATAGTGCAGGAAAACTGAAATCACATGTATTGATTTGTGTGATGCTAAGTGATATTATGTGAATGCTCTGATAATGGGCAAATCCACAAACTTGTTGGGCTGAAGTTTTGTCTAACTGAAAGCATTTGGACAGAGGCAGTTTTAAAGGGGGGGGAATGGAAATGTTTTAGTGGTTGTGAGACACCTGTGTGCACAAACAAAGGTTGTGCTTTGGGTAGCACAAGAAACTATGGTTTGCCATGGTGGAACGAGCCTAGTCTTCCCTTGTGTGGCACAATTCTTTCTCTCATTCTTCCTTCAGTGTGGCTGTGAGGAGGACACCACAGGTTACTAGAACAGCCAGTTTTAAGTATCCACAGTTTTGTGTTATGTTCAAACTCTAAATCATGGTTAACCTTTGCCATGGCTTGACTGAAACAACCCAGCTTTATAACCTGCATCTTGAAGTTGGCTTGTTCCACATAAGCCATAGTGAAGATTAAACTCTGTTGGCCAGCAGTAGCAGCAGCAGCAGCAGCAGCTTCCAAACTCCTCCTTGAGGACATAGCAGAAGAAGAGGATGGAGCCTGGGTGATGCTACACTCATTCTCATAATGATAAATCATGCTTTATCTAGATGTCTGAACACAGCCAATGTGTTTGTATGTGTGTCTCCTCCCTTTTGGCAGCAGTCCATTGCATCACATGAAATGTTATTCTGGAAGACCTCCCAGCTTTGCCAGGCAGCTTTCTCTGGTGTATAGGGAGCTGTCAATGGAACGGGGAGGCTAAAAAGTCCCAGTTCTCAGCCTTTGCCATAAACGGATTAAAGCAATTAGCCACAAAGTTTCGGGGAAGAGACATGAGAAGCAGCACAATCAGTGTTTGGCAGTGGTTATGCCCTTCTATAGTTGAGTCTCAGTTCCACTATTATTTGGGGGGCTGGGAAGGGAAGACAAATTCATAACACCTATGTACTACGAAAGTACCGTATTTTTCGCTCTATAGGATGCACCCGACCATAGGATGCACCTTGTTTTAGAGGGGGAGAACAAGAAAAAAAAATTCTCCCCCTCTCTGCGCAGCGCCCCTTCAGTGAAGCGACAGGAGAAACGGAGCCCCTTCCATTTCCCGCTTAGCTGAAGGGGCACCTACCCTTCAGCGAAAGGAACCTGAAGCCTCTGGAGTGCAGCGCTCTGGAGGCTTCAGGCGGCTATCCTTGAAGCCTGGAGAGCGAGAGGGGTCGGTGCTGTTGGGGCTGGCTTGCCTGATAGGGAGAGGAGCTAGCAGGAGGGAGTGGTAGCTGTAGGAAGATCAAAGCTTAGGCGGTGAGAAGATTGAAGTCTCTCTTCTTACTCTCTCCCTCCTGTTCGCCTCCTTGCCACAGACAGTGGTCACTTGCTCCCTGGACCACACTATGTTGGCCCCATCTCTGCTTTGTAATTGGTGATGCAGCCAGGAGATGTAGATCTAGTGTGTTCACTATGCTTGTCATTCTAGAGGGTTCCTACTGCCTGCCAATTACAAGGGCCAATGTAGTCCAGGGTTGTTTTTTTTAGCAGTGATTCCTGCACTTCAGGGGGTTGGACTAGATCTTTTTTTGCCGTCCCTTCTAACTCTACAGTTCCATGTTTCTATGATTCCTACAGCTGATATCTTGTATACAGATATATGCTGAGATCTTATATAGGTATATATATTTTTAAAGCTTTTAGAATCTATTCCTTTGGGTATATTTGGATACCTCCCCATCTAATTACATGTAGCCCCTGCAACTTTCAATATATTATGATAATCTTATGGGAAGAAGTTTTTCTTGTCTGGCAGGCGAATAGCCTTCTAAAGGTAGTGATAAGTGATTGAAACATGCACCAACAACACTCTGAACACATTTTTAGTGTGTTTGTAACTATTTTTAGTGTGCATCACTCCTCCAGAGCCCTCGGCAATGCAGGCAAAATGCCAGACTTGGCAATCTTTTGAGGTTTTTTAATGTGCCAGGTTCTGGCTGTATCACATTTTTAACAAAACAAAAACAAAACAAAAACAAAAAGCCCAGACTTGTTTTCTCAGCCTTAGTAAATTGATCCAGATTTGAGCATTACTATGACATCTAAATAGACCCATGAGACTGGCATTGAAAAGTTGCCACAAAAGCTGGAAAGCGTTGATGGTTGTTCCTTTCTTTTGCGACTCTTTATCACAGTAATGGGTGAATGAAGAGCAGCTTAGTTTCTGCTCTGGTGTCCTTTTTCATAAGAATATGCCGGTATCAGGTTCCAAGTGCGTAATGCATTTCTGCTATTCTGCTATACTCATACAAATGAAATGAAAATACACTACAAAATGCACGAAGAATTCCAAGAGAAAGTCCGCGCTGAGATTTAACATGCAAAGTCACTTTCGCCTTTCACATGCGCAAAAATTCCTATGCCTTGGGTGATTACTTTTAAGTCTATAAGCATGCAGCGCATTGGGAGTACAATGGAGACCATTATAACTTTTAATATCCTGGCTTTGGGGCATGTAAATTCCTTGGCACAATGCTGCGTTATCATCTTTGAAGGCATAATGCCCTTGCTTTAAATACATAAATAAAAATAAAAAGGGATAACCTTGAACCAGCCAATGGCACACAGCCATAAAAAGACCTGTGATTACTATTGCAACTTTGAAGAAGTTTGCAAACTTCCAGTGATGTCCAAAATGTAGCTATGCCTCACATTAACAGAGGAATGCAAAAAGAGCCCTGTTGAATCAGGCCAAAGGCCTAGCTAGTTTATTCATTTATCCAACAGTGGAGGCAGAATGTAGCCACCATGGCTTGGCGCCAGGTGAGCCTTGCTAGGGAGAGCATTCCACAAATGCTGAGCCACCACAAAAAAGGCCCATTCTTGTGTTGCAACCCTCCAGACCTCTTGTGGAGGGGACACATGAAGAAGGGCCTCAGATGATGAACACAGGGTCTAGGTCAGTTCTTATGGGAAGAGGCAGGCCTTGAAGTATTACAGTCGTGAGCCATTGAAGGCTTTATAGTTGAAAACCAGCACTTTGAATTGGGCCTCGAAACCAACTGACAGCCAGTGCAGTCGATCCAGGATTGGTGTTATATATTTAAACCAGAGCTTTCATGTTGGTGACACACCTTTTAGACATGCATCATTTTGTGACATAGTACCGTATTGGCCTGAATAGAAGCCTCACTTTTTTCCCAAATTCCGACCGTGAAAAGTTAAAGTGCGGCTTATATTTGTGACCTTACAGTATGCAGCCAGGAGTGAGGGGCAAACAGCGCCAGGAGTACGGAAAAGCAGTGCCTGCCCCGTGTGTCATCTGCTGTCCTCTCCCCCAAGGGAGAGAGAGCAAGGAAGGGGAAAGGCCAACAGCAACGCAGCTCCCCCCCCCAGTATGCAGCCAGGAGCAAAGAGGAATGGAGTGGCTTATATTCGGGTATTTTTCCTTTTTTTCTCCCCCCCCTCCAGTTTTTAAGGTGCGGTTTATATTTGGGTGCATCCTGTATTCAGGTGAATATGGTAATTCTGTTTTCCTAGCAAACAGGAGGTTATACTATACAGTGGTACCTCGGGTTACATACGCTTCAGTTTACAGACTTTGCTAACCCAGAAATAATACCTCGGGCTAAGAACTTTGCTTCAGGATGAGAACAGAAATCATGCTCCGGCGGCGTGGCAGCAGCAGGAGGCCCCATTAGCTAAAGTGGTGCTTCAGGTTAAGAACAGTTTCAGGTTAAGAACGGACCTCCGGAACAAATTAAGTACTTAACCCGAGGTACCACTGTACTGACCTCTTTTCAGGAGGAGGGTGGGGAGTGTTCGTGCGACACACCTACACACTGCAGCCGACACACAAATGTGTCGTGACACAGTTTGGAAAGCTCTGGTTTAAACCATTGTGCCCTGGTGAGCAACCTGGCTGCTGAATTCTGCACCAGCTGAAGTTTCGGAGCTGTATTCAGAAGTAGTCCCATGTATTAAGCATTGCAGTAATCTAACCTAGAGTTTACTAGGGCATAGGCAACAATTCTCAGCATCCCATAACAAACTACAGTGCCCAAAATTCTTAGAGGGGATGGGAAATGCATTTTGAACAGGCTTTGAAGGTATAGTGAGTATCTACAGACTCTTGGTCATGTTTAACAACAGGCATTATGATTTCTGCTCTCTGGCGATAGAGGAATGGAAACAGAGGAATGGGAATGGGAAATCATTTAGAGAAAGCCATGTGATTTTAAATGCTTGGAAGCATTTTCTTAAAACATGCACAACCTGGGGCTAAGCACAACCATTTCTTATTAAGCATCATCCCCCAAACAGTGTTAACTCCAGGTGATTTATTCTTCAGCATGCTTCTTTCATGTTGCCTATATAAAAGCAGTATCACATTATCACTTGTAGAGGGGAGAAATCTTATCTTAAAAAGATATCTCTGTGGATGTGTGTGTTCGTAGGAAATAATGTAATAACTGAGAAATTTTTCATTTAAAAATGGCCTGTGGAGTCAATTAGAGGCAATCTGAAATGCTTTGAAAATAAAACACAGAAACTTAAATATGTATGAGGTTTCAAATCATTAAGGACCAGAAACAGCCTGGTGATAAATACTGGAGACATAGGGGTATGGCAGAACTGTTTCTTGTCTTTGAAATATAGGGAAGAACCACCAGCAAGGATTAAGGGCTGCACCATACATTACAAAGCAGAAGGAACCTCTTTAAAGTTTATTATATGTGTATCTACTCAGAAGCAAACCCCATGGAGTTCATCTGGGGTTAATCCCAGGAAAGTGTATATAGTCGTACCTTAGAAGTCAAACGGAATTCCTTCCAGAAGTCCGTTTGACTTCCGAAACCAAATTTCAGCTTCTGATTGGCTGCAGGAAGCTCCTGCAGCCAATCAGAAGCCACGGAAGCCCCATCGGACGTTCGGGTTCCAAAAGAATATTAGCAAACCGGAACACTCACTTCTGGGTTTGCGGCGTTTGGGAGCCAAAACGTCTGAGTTCCAGGGCGTTTGGGATCTAAGGTATGACTCTATAAGATGGCAACCTATTTGCTTCCCTTTAAGTGCCACTGAGGGATGTGGGTGGTGCTGTGGGTTAAACCACAGAAGGTTGGCGGTTCGAATCCCCGCAACGGGGTGAGCTCCCATTGCTCAGTCCCAGCTCCTGCCAACCTAGCAGTTCAAAAGCACATCAAAGTGCAAGTAGATAAATAGGTACCGCTCCAGCGGGAAAGTAAACGGCATTTACGTGTGCTGCTCTGGTTCACCAGAAGTGGCTTAGTCATGCTGGCCACATGACCCGGAAGCTGTATGCCGGCTCCTTCGGCCAGTAAAGCGAGATGAGTGCCGCAGCCCCAGAGTCGGCCATGACTGGACCTAATAGTCAGGGGTCCTTTTACCTTTAAGTGCCACTGAACTCAGTGGAAGTTACTTCTGAATGGACCCATACAGGATATAACGGTTGTGCCCCAATTCCGTCCCAAAGAGGCACCTAAGGGAACAGGCTTTGAAGTGCTTAGCTGAAGTGGATGCAGCTGTCTCTCTGAAAGTGCATGCCTCTGAGTTGCAGCAGACCTAATCCTGCTAATCTAAAAGAAGAGATTCTCCTTTCTCACCCAGGATGTAATGAATCAATGAATCTTATGTCATAAACTTTCACCTGCATCTTTGTGCTTGACATTTTTTTTTAAATGATTAAAAGAAGCAATTAGATGTCTGCAGCCCTAAAAAAAAATCCAATCCTCAATGTTTCCCGGTGCTACTGACTGACATGACCAGGATCAACCCCCCCTTTTTTTGCAGAGTTCATAGGCAAGTGAGCCATAAACTAAAGATGCAACTGTTCAGTTATTTTCCTCCAAGCATCCAAAGCTTTATATTTCAAATAAATCCATCCAACAGCGCGGAGCTATGAACAGCGGGGCACGTGTATTTCCTAGCTACTTGATCTCTGTGCTGTGCCTCACCATTTCCCTTTTAATTTGGCTTTGCAAAATGCAAGGACACTCAGTGAATGAATCACATATTCCATAGGCTCCCAGTGATTGCCCAGATGCACCATTCATCTTGCCAAGATTCCTGGGACTTACAATCACCTGCAGTGTTCAGAAACATGGTGCCTGTGTAGCTTTTCTTCCCTTCATTAGCCCGTTTGTTGGAGATGACGTAAGCCAGCCCCATTCTCTACTGCCAGAAAAAAGAGAAAAAGAAAAGAAGAAGGATGAATGTACATCTAGGATATTCTTTCATGAATTTGACATGAGCAGCTGATCATAAGTAAATAACTAACTTGCCAATGGCTTTTTTTTGTATTTTAAGCTTGCTTTTATTGCACATTTCTGTGCACCACACAGAATGAATTATTCTATTAGTACAGAACCATTCCTCTTAACATCATATGGAGAACCGGTGTAGTACAGTGTTTAGAGCGCTGGGTTCAAATCCCTGCTCAGTCGCAAACCTGCTCTGGGTGCAAGTTGAGGTCTCTCTGCCTTACCTACCTCTGAAGGTAGACACTCTATTTTATGCATAGCATACATAGGGTTGCCAGACCTCCAGGACTAAGCTGGAGTCTCCAAGATTGCCCCACCCCCCCAGTGGCAGATAGAGGGCTTGAAAAAGAAGAAAAGTCTATACATGCTGCTTGCAAGCTCCAGCCCATTAGGGGCTGGTTGCAAATTGTTGCATAGACTCTTGGGCCGGGGGCAGGGGGTGGGGAGGGTTAAAAGCAGTGCTTTTTTCCTTAAAAAATGTTTAGGGTACTCTCATTTTGACTCAAGAAAATCGCAATTTTATAGTTCAAATTGGGAAAAATAAATAAAATATAATAAAAATAAATAAAAAATAAATGGACAAAGATTCACAAAATGTTTTAGGGGTATGCGTACCCTGCGTCCCCCCAGAAAAAAGCACTAGTTAGAAGGAAATCAAATGCAGCATAATTAACACTGGTTGACAAGAGCTGTTCACAAGTATAGAGACAACCATTTTAGCTAAGGTTTCTATCCTAATTTCCAAGCAGTGACATATTTGCAAATTTGTTAGACGTGTTTATTTGAATGACATGCTCTCAGCAACTGTGGTTCATACTTACAGTAATGTGTCATGCCCAAGGACATCACCAAGGGGTACATCCCATCACATCACCAGGGGCCACCTCTAGGTCTCAGGTTTGGGCCTTGTAATCCCAGGGTCTGGGTTGTTCTTGTCCTGGTAACCCTAAATTGACAGGTCTCTCCATCCCTCCCCTTGGCCTCTTCCCATTTTCTACTGTGCTCTCTCATAAGCTGGGGATGAGCTGAATAACAAATTCTGTCCCCTGTTTGGTCTTGCTTGCAGGAAATCATAGGTCTGTCCTGTGCCATTGCAAGCTGTTTCATCCAGTTGTGTCCCATTGGACACATTTTCGGCAAAATTGTACATAGAACATACACATTTCAATGCATTCCTCAATAAAATATGGATCTTGTATGCAACTTTTATGTAAAATGTACACCAAAAATGCATTGCAAAATTCAGAGAAGTCTGTAATCTGACCTGGAGCTGTGCTCTGATCTGCAAGCAATTTGAGAACATTTGATCAGGCCAGTTCATCGAGAACCAAAGAAGACCAAGCAAACTTCTTCCACATCTTTAGGCTAAAATAGGAAGGAGATTTCTGTGAGATGACACTTGATATCATACTACAAGCACTATTACTGATAGGGGAAGCATTTTGTTGGAAAGCACCTGGTGAGAGGGTGTGTTGACTGCATCAGGAGCAGGATGATCTTGCAGGATTTCCTTGTAGCATAAAACAACAGAGAGGTAGAGTCTATTGGTTTTGTTGAGATGAAAATGAGAATTTGGCTTTTCATGGAGACTGTAGCTCTGTTCACACCTTCAAAATTTATAGCAGGGTTGGGGAACCGGTGGTCTTCCAGATGTTGTTGTGCTCCATCTGCCACCAGCCTCATCCAGTACGGCGAATGGTCAGGAAGGATGAGAATTATGGTCCAGCAGCATATGAAAAGTTGTGGTTTCCCCATCCCCGACTTAAAGGTTGAATGTGTGAATAAGGTACCAGATAACCCTCATTATCCTCCCATCTTTTGCACATTCAAGAACTCTGCAAATACTGTATATGATCTCCCATTGGTGGGTACAGCACCTGCACATATACAGTTGTGAAAACATAGAATGACAGAGATGGAAGAAGTCATCTAAGTCCACCCCATTCCCTGCCAAAGCAGGAAATCCAGTCCACGGGGCTCTTTCAAACCCTTTGCTGGATACAGGAGATTGGAGATTAGGACAACTGATGTCATATCCACCCCCTTCCAACATGTTTAAGTCTACACATTTTGAAGATGCAAACAGAGCTTCAGTCCTGTGGGATGTGTATGGGGCCAGGATCTGAGCACTCCCAAGATTTAAGGTCCTGTGCTTTCAGTTAAGAAGTACCTTTTAATAAAATGCATACATCCTATTTATGCTCATACATACATCCTATTTCGGCCCATGAATATTCAGGCCCTTTAGATGCTGCCTTCTCTCAGGGCTTCACGGAAGGTCTGCAGAGGAGGTGCTAATTCCCATTAGGTTGATGTTAAGTGAAAACAGCATGAAGTGTCTTCTGATTTTGGCAGCACTGCCTGTTATTACCATTTTGACTTTCCGAAGAAATCTGTTAGTTATTTTCACTTGGTTTTTTTTTTAAAAAAACACACATGCACACTGCTCTCCAATGTGTTACTAATTTGAATCGGAATTCTGAATGCCTGTATGTAAAGTTGGGCCTAAAATAAATGCCGGCTTAATCTTGTATAGAGCAATAATTGCAGGTGCCTTTTGCAGCATTTAGCCTGATTGCAGCTTTAATCTCTTCCATGTGCAGCTGTGGTGAAGTGCATGCTGTTTGTGTACGTTTTTTTGTCTCCATGCTGGAGGGTCGCTTCTAAGTTTATCGCTGCCATTGTGCTGAAGATTATCAGGCAGCATGTGGAATGTTGGCAGCATCAGCGGATTCTTAAATGCGCTCTTGTGGTCCCTTTGCAAGAAAGCAGGGAAGGGCCATACCTCAGTGGTAAAGCATCTTCTTTCCATGCAGAAGGTCCCAGGTTCAATCCTTGGCATCACCAGGTATGGCTGGAAAAGACTCTGTCTGAAACCCTGGAGAGCTGCTGTTGGTCAGTGTGGACCAAGGTTTCCCAAACTTGGGTTTCCAGGTGTTTTTGGACTACAACTCCCATCAAGCCTAGCTTGCAGGACCAGTGGTCAGGGATGATGGGAACTGTAGTCCAAAAACAGCTAGAAACTCACCTTTGGGAAACCCTGGTGTAGACAATACCAAGTGGTCAAACCCATTTGGTTTAACTCAGTATAAGGAAGCATCCTATGCTTCTAAACCAATGACTAGGTTGTGATCGGCAAGCTACTCTTTCCTATTTCTTGTGTCCTAAAATAGACTTATTTTTTCCCAGGGTGAAGAATATTCATCCCTGCTCCCCTCAGGAGGCACAGTTCCCAGAGTTCCCTGGGAAGTGGGATTGATTGTAAAACTGCTCTGGGAACTGTAGCCATGTGAGTGGAATAGGTATCTCTTAACAGCTCTCAGCACCCTTAACAAAGTACAGTTCCCAGGATTCTTTTGGGGAAGACATGACACCAGTCCTGAAAGACCTACATTGGCTCCCAGTATGGTTCTGAGCACAATTCAAAGTGTTGGTGCTGACCTTTAAAGCCCTAAACAGCCTTGGACAAGTATACCTGAAGTAGCTTCTCCACCCCCATCGTTCAGCCCGGACACTGAGGTCCAGCTCCAAGGGCCTTCTGGTGGTTCCCTCACTGTGAGAAGTAAGGTTACAGGGAACCAGGCAGAGGGCCTTCTCGGTAGTGGCGCCCACCCTGTGGAACGCCCTCCCATCAGATGTCAAGGAAATAAACAACTATCTGACTTTTAGAAGACAGGGAAGTTTTTAATGTTTGATGTTTTATCGCTTTATTATTATTATTATTAGTCATATTCTGTTGAGAGCCGCCCAGAATGGCTGGGGTAACCCAGCCAGATGGGTGAGGTATAAATTATTATTATTATTATTATTATTATTATTATTATTATTATTATTTTATTATTTCAAGGTGATATTAAAGTGCTTTAAATGTAAGTTGGAGGTGTGCGCTGAGTCATTGTAGACAATAGTGAGGTAGATGGACCAATGGCATTAAGGCCCAAATGGAAGAAAGAAGTTCATAAACCAGGTGGAGGAATGCTAGGAAAGAAACAATTTGAGGAAGGGCCATAGATCAGTGGCAGAACTTCTTCCTTGCATGCAAAAGTTCCCATGTTCAATCCGCATTGGCATCTCCATGTAGGGCTGGGAGAGTCTCATGCCTGAAACCCTGGAAAATGTCCATAGTCAATGTAGACAATACTGAGCTGGATGGAGCAATGGTTCGGCACAATATAAGGCAGCATTGTGCGCTCCCAATTCCTCAGACTGCATCAAAGGTGTCCAGGTTTAATATACTTCAAATGTGGTTTCTCTGCCTGCAAGAGCCTTCTTGTTATTTTTTGTTTTCAGTAATGTCTCTCCTCATTATTTGTTACTGGCCAATATGGCACTCTAAATAGAATATGTTAAACTTTATTGTTGTTCTGCACTTGGAATTGTTTTACCTGTGTGACTGCTGCTAAGGACTCCCTTTAGGCAAAAGACATTCAGAGCATTTTGGGAAGGTAGGCTATAAGGATGACCTCATCGAATCATGGAGTTGGAAGAGACCCTGGGGGTCATCTAGTCCAACCCCCTGAAATGCAGGGATATACAGCTGGATCGAACCTGCAACCTTGGTGTTGTCAGCACCACAGCCCAACCCACTGAGCTAACCAGCTTTCATTTTGATGACCCTTTTCTGACATTCAAGAATGGTTTGGGAGTGAACCACTGGTGAATATTGAATCAACTCGAGAACTGTATGTTACTGAGCTGAATTTTCTCTCTCTCCAGACATTGGGCTCTTTCTCTTTCAGCCATACATGCACTGAAATGGGGTGTTATACTACTCATTGAATAAAGAATTATAAATGATTTATTTACCATTAAGAAATAGTCAGATCATAACCAAAAGTGCACCTAAGTGCTTATATAGGCAGAATCGTAGAATCATAGAATTGTAGAGTTGGAAGGAGCTAGGAGGGTCGTCTAGTCTCCATAGCGGATTTTTAAAATATAATAATAATAATAATCTCACACTGGTGGTATCCAATGCTAGCCCTGCTCAGAGTAGACCCAGATACCTTCATAGACATGACTAAGTTGGACTCGTTAATTTCAATGGATCTGCTCTGAGTAGGACAGCTGAGCACAATCCGTAGGTTCTCTGCATTTGACTTTATGTCGATATATTCTTTGAGTAGGAAATTAGGAAGGCATTTAGACTTCTGAGTAACACAGAATAAGAATGGGTTGTTGCCACATATAACAAAATGTCACTGAAAGGGGATTAACATTTTGAATCTTGACAACCACTTCTAATTATATGGGAGTTCTAGTGAAGTCCAGGCAGACATGTCTTTTAATTGGATGGGTCCCTCATATCACTTTTGGAGACAGTGCTGTTGGCTTTCTGTCATATTCGATGGGTCAAAGCCAATTTAAGGATAAGGCCTTTTTCATTTTTGTTTTTGCTTTGCTACCACAGATTTCAAAGAAAGAATTAATTTTCAAGATTAGCAATATATACAACAGGCATGAGGAACTTTGACCCTCAGAATGTCATTGGACTCTAATAACTATCACCCCCAATACTGCTCCCATATGCCTTATAATACTGGAGTATTGAACTATTAATTGAAGTTTTCACGCTACACATTGTCTGAGACCATAAAGTCCTGGCTAAAAGTAAACACGGAGGAAAAACCAATGGCTGAAAGCAAATATGCTATGTAGTAATTCAGAAATGTGTATTCTCTCCATTAGGGTCATAGTGACTTCTGGAGCAGCAGAAGTATAATAATATTGTTGTAACATGGCTTATTTGTATTGATGCTGACATTATGCATAAACAGTGGGATTCAATAGGAAGAAATTATGCATGAAGCCAATACGTATGTCAATAAATAAAACAAGATTAATTTAGTAGTGTAATCAAGCAATCTTCAATAGAATAGGTATTCATTTTAATCTAGTTTAAATAAGCAGTGTATCTGTCACGCCACAGCTAGATTTATGAATTCCGTGTTATCAATTTTTCCTTCTAAATCAATGATAACAACCCTGATTAATACATTTTAAGTACTGCAGAGGCTGAGTGCATGGAGTGCACTTCTCTATCTTCCTGGTGCTTTAAGTGTTGTGTTTACAGTCTCTTTTATTACTTTTGACTGTATGTTGAGGTGACTATTTTGCTTGCTGCTTTTATTTATGATCCACCAGATCTTTCTGGAATAATAGTTCTTGGGGTTATAAATTTCATAAGAACCTCCTTCACACCTGGCTGTGTTCATTCTTCAATCACTGCTGCACCTCCTTTGTTGAACGCAGCTTCCTTGGATGAGGACAGTATATTGAATTATTGTCCTCTTTCCAAATTGCCTTTGCAGAGATGACAGTGAAACTGCATTGTTGCAACATTTTACCAATAATAACCTCCCAAAGTAAACACAATCTGAATGATACACCTCAGGCAGAAATTTGGCACCACTGCAGCAACAAAGTGCCCCTTGGAGTCATCTCTAAAGAATTTTTTTGTCATTGATGACTTTAGAAACTTTGTTGCACTTAGTATTTGCTTCATTGGAACAGACAGTCTTCTTTGTTAGAGTTCATTAGAATGCAAGAATAGCCCTGAAAGATCAGGCCAAAGACTCATCTAGTCCAGTATTCTGCTTTCACAGAGACCAACATATGAGAAGCCCACAAGCAAGACATGAAGATAATAGCAAACTCCCACTTGTATATGGGGTGTTAGGGGAAGGATCTTACTTCTGGTGGAAGACATGTTGTGCACTTTCTGGGGTAGCTTGTCCAGCTTTGGTCCCCACCCCCAGGCACTCAGTCAGCACATGACAGCAGCCACACCCCAGGAAATGCCTTTGACTAGCCAGCTAAGCCTGGTGAGGGTAGCTGATGGGTCTCAAACCCTCAGTGAGTTAGGAACTAGCCTTGCATGTGAAGACAGGCTCATCTCTTGTATCTAAGTCCCCCATAACAACACTCTTCACTTTGCTAAGAAGTTGCATGTGCATTGTATACTTGGCATACCATTCAGCAAGGATCTGTCGATTGCTTCTTCTTTTAGATCAGGGGTAGTCAACCTTTTTATACCTACCGCCCACTAATGCATCTTTCTTGATGGTAAAATTTCCTTACCGCCCACCAGCGTTTGATGGAAGGAGGATTCAGCTTGTGCCGTAGAACCCCCTACTGCCCACCTAGAATCCTGAAATGCCCACTAGTGGGTGGTAGGGATCAGGTTGACAACCCCTGTTTTAGATAGAGCCATCATGGGCAACATTTTTCACAGCACATGCCCATTTACGCATTAAAATGTTTTTTGTGAGTAAAGGCACAAGGGGTTGCAGTTTGGAAATGGATATCGTGTAGTTATCATTATCTGAATTTGAATCCAATGGGGGAAAATCTTGCATCTGCTGCAACAAAGACAGAATATGTATTTAGGAGTTTAGTGATGTATGATTTTCCACAGATTAATTTATTTGCAGGTGTTCAGCCAACCAATATGCATATATTTATAAAGGAAAAAAATGGAACGAAAAGGAGAAAATCTTTATGGGAACTTACAGAAAATGCATTTAAAAAGATAAAGCCTATAGGGTTCTCCAAATAGCTGTAAGATAATGTTTTTGAAAAAGGCAGTAGTAATTTGTGAAAGATTAAAGACATTTTTGCTTTTATAGCTGGAGAAGACTGTGAACTGTTTGATATAATTGTTATTCAGCCTTTGTTTTTGAACTCTAAAGTTTGGCTTCTGTTTTGTTCTGTATTTCTGAAGGATATATTTGTGATAATCCATGTGCTGGCAGAAATACATTTTTTTTTTGGAAAATTAATTAGATCATATTTGAATATTCATATCACTCTCTTGCATTGAAGGGATAAAAATAGTTTCTGTTGATTGCCTGGGGAGTTAGGGATGACCTAACATGGCTCAATTTAAAAGAAAAAATATACACAACAAAACAATCCTTTTACCCTTTCACACATTCATTGTGCAACCTACTATTAGAATATGATGAATCTTCCTTTGATGTTTCCTCTTATGTACTTCTGAGCCAGATGTGGGAAATCTCAGACCTGTGGCCCTTCCATGTCAGAGGAAGTAAATACCCCTGAACACCGCTTGCGGAAAGCCACAGCAGAGGAGAGTGCAGCAGAAGAGAGGTTTTCCCTGGCATCAGGTTGGCCTGATCTAGCAGGCTCTTCTGTTCCTAACATAATGCATTTTCCCCATGCTATTTTCACTAATACAGTCGTACCTCGGAAGTCGAACAGAATCCGTTCCGGAAGTCCATTCGACTTCTGAAATGTTTGACTTCCAATGCACGGCTTCTGATTGGCTGCAGGAAGTTCCTGCAGCCAATCGGAAGCTGTGGAAGCCCCATTGGACATTCAAAGAACATTTGAAAACCAGGACACTCACTTCCAGTTTTTGAACGTTCGGGAGCCGGAATGTTCGACTCCCAAGGTGTTCGAGAGCGGAGGTACAACTGTATATGCATATATACTTTAATATATGTATTTTTGTATGAATGACTTGGCTGGAGAACTGCATTGCAAAATTTGGAGAAGCAGGAATTTCAAAGAACGGTTGTGTTCTCGGTTCAAATTTTGTTTTGGAAAGCGCAAATTTTGCAGGGTCATCTATAAATGTGAACTGAACTGAATTTCACCTCTGTTCCTCTTGTGTGTAAAATGTGAGCACCCCCATTGCTCACATCCACCATGGTAAACAGGATTGCGAACACACAAGCGATTACACTAAAATGATGCTCTCTCCCCTTTCCTTCTTAAGTAGCACTCTCTGCTTCAAGTTAGTATTTGGCCAACAACCCTGGAAGCAATTTTTAATTATGAAAGTCAATTAATGTTTTCATTTCAGCTACAGCAGGTGTACAAACAGCTTAATGTCAAAATTCTCATCAACTCCACGCTGCTGCGTACAGAGGGAGCAGAAACTCAAAACTCCTTGAAACAAATTGGCACAGGAGCTGTTTATTTAGAGCAGATTCCTAGGTGTCAGAATAAATAGTGTGTGGGCTTGGTTTTGTTTTGTTTTGTGATATAAGGAGTAGCTCTCTGTCTTAATTTCAATAACCGTTGTACTGACATTTCCACCTGCCTGACATGTAATTGAGTATACAAAGGCTGGGGCTATTTAAATTAGGAAGGTTTTCTACCTATTCTCTGCCTTTGCCTCTCTGCCTCCCCCCTGTAAAGCAGGAATTTCAGTTTGTAGTTATTCTGGGCATGGACCAAAGCCCTCTAAAGAATAGTGGGAGTCTTCCATTGGCTGTAAATGGACGCTGAGTCAGGCTATTGATGAACACCCGGGGCAGAGGAATAGGATTCATGTGTTACACCCATCCCAAAACTAATCTTGGAAAATGTACCCAATGTGTTTAAATTAAAATTGCAGCCTTCATATAACTGATTCCAGCAGTAGCACTGAATTCTATGCACATAAAGTAATGGCTGCTGTGCAATGGCACTTCTTAGCAATCCCCCTTTTTATTGTTTACATATTGCCAAAAAGGCTTCTAAGTGGTTTCCAACGATAAATCCATACATAATTAAAATGCGCCATAACAGTTTCAGCATTAAAGCACCCTTTATTAAAACACAGAACAAGCTAGTTAAAACACACACACGTAAAAAAAGAGCACAGTTAAAACGATAAAATCAGAAATTCTGATCAGGGGAAAGTTTGCTTTAAATTGGTGTGTCTTCAGGAGCTGGCGGAATGCCTTTCAGCAGGGAAGGCATTCCACAACTAGGGCATTCCACAATTAGTGATCCCGCTAGTGAAAAAGCCTGCCTCCATATTACTACAAGCAGCTTATCATCGGGCCACGGCAAAACTAAGCAGGTTCCATTTGCTGATCATAATGCCCTTATTGGGCAAGGAGGAAGAAGTTTTGTTTTTGTTTTTTTAGATAACCTGGTCTAAAGTTATTTAGGGCTTGGTATTAGCAGAACCTTAAAACTGTCTTGGTGGCTAATAGGTAGCCAGAGCAGATTCCTCAGTACTGGCACAATATGTACCTGATAAGGAGCACCACTCACCAGCCAGAAATTCTGCACCAGCTGCAACCTCTGGACCAGCTGCAAGAGAAGTCCAATGCAGAGTGTATTGGAATAGTCCAGGCATGAGGTTACCAACACATGTGTCACAGTGGCCAATATTATCCTGGGTGAGAAAAGGGCGCAGTTGACATGCCTGCTGAAGCTGGTGGTAGGCGCTATTTGTCACAGAGGCCATCTGGGCCTCCATGGACAAAGATGATTTTGGGAGCCCCCTTAAAGTGTGCAAAATCATTTTAAGCTTGAAATACCTATTCTCTGTTCCTCTCTAAGGAATCTGAGCATGATTAGTTAATGCATTCTGCTATAAAACCTCTAAAGCAGATCCCCCCGAGGCAACAAAACATCTGCATAAAACTCAAAATGTTGCAGAGAATGAGGAATGGGGCTTTGAAACCTCTGACATTGTCAGCAGTTTTCTGGGGAAGCGTCATAACACAAAATACAAGTAGTTCTGCATCTCTTGTAGATTGTTGAGCCATTATCAGCATTATGATCTGTCTTGTGTTGCTGGCACTAGGTTAAATTGAGTGTCCCAAATGTGTGCTAGGTGCTGCATCCACTTAATATTAGAAATGTGTATATATATTTTTCTTTGTGATATTTCATTGCTTAGTTACTTCAGCTAAGTAACACACTGGAAACTTCGGCAAAAAAGAAGAAGAAGAAAAAAGAAGTACAGTGGTACCTTGGTTTACGAACTTAATCAGTTCCGGAAGTCCGTTCTTAAACCAAAGCATTTTTAAACCAAGGCATGCTTTCCCATAGCAGTGGGGGACTCAATTTACACTCAACAGGAAGCGGAACATGTTCTGCTTCCAAGGCAAAGTTCACAAACCAAAACACCCACTTCTGGGTTTGTAGCATTCTTAATCCAAGTTGTTCATAAACAAAGCTGATATTAAACCAAGGTACCCCTGTATTGTTCTTAAGTGAAGTCAGGGGCAGAAATAGCGACTAAGCTAAATTCCTTTCCAGACTCCATTCCTTTTGTTTTCCAAAGCTCAATATCTCCTTCGGCTGAATAATGAGAAAGAAAGAAAGAAAGAAAGAAAGAAAGAAAGAAAGAAAGAAAGAGAAAAGGTGCTGTATGAGGGAATTCTGGTAGAATTCTAAAACTTCTTATCCAATCAATTATTTTCAGCTTTTTGCGACAGGGATGGGGAAGCTGTGGCCCTCAAGATGTTACTGGACTACAACTCCCACATTCCATGGTCTTCAGCCATCCTTGTTACAGCTGGTGGGGGTTGTAGTCCCACAATGCCTGGAAGGTCACAGGATTCCCATTTCTGATCTAGGATGAAGGAGTTTTTAAATACCCAGCATTGTGGCATTTAATAGAATTCTGTAATTCTGAGGACTAGGAACTTTTGTGTGTGTGTATGTGTGTGTGTATGTGTGTGTGTGTATGGATGATTCTCCATAGTGAAATAAGGTCACCCCAAATAATTAAGACTTTTAAACCCCCCCTTTCTGCTGACTTTTGGAATGAAGCTACGCTATGCAAGGATTGGCAAAGCCTATCCTTTCACATCTGGCACAATGCCTACTTATTTCACCAAATAGGTCTCATTAGTATTGCTTGGCTGCTACAGCCCCAACCTCTCTGTCTCTTTCCCTCTGTAAAATGTACTATAATTCCTCCCTTGTTCTCAACTATTCTCAGTAATGATTTCTTTCCCTGGCCTTGTTTCCTTTTAAACACCAGAATTGCAGCACCTGATCCTGACAGAAGTGTGGATTTGCTTCAGGTTGTTCAAATCTGTGTTTGTTTTCCATAGAGGCACTGAAGCATTTAGTACCTGAAGCGGATATTATATAGCAAGGAAGGTGAACCTGCAGCTGTCTAGATTAGGCTGGACTCCCCCCTCCCATCAACCCATAGCCAATGTGGACAGAGATGATGGGATCTATAACCCATCAACATGTGATGGGCCACACCTTCCACAGCCCACAAATTTCTTTACTCTCTTTTCAGTATGGCGATTCACAGAATCACAGAATTGTAGAGTTGGAAGGGACCTTGAGAGTCATCGTCCAATCTCATTTGTTTACAGTGTTACGTGCAGATCCAGCTGTCCAGATATCTGAATCTGTGGTGTGTGCTTTGGGTACCAATTCCGGGTGTTTGGATAAGCAGATTTTCCACATGACAAGTGTTTGGATAGCAGGGCCTTGTGTGAGCAAATAAGCCAGGAGACCCAAGGGCAGACGTGATCTTGAGAGGATGGTGCCCACCTGCCTCAAGACACACACCTCCCCCTGCCCCACCAGGCATTTTGTTCTCTCTCAGTGGCCCCTTGCAGCCTCATTGGAAATTTCCAAAGGATATGGAATCATATGTAAGAGTTTACAAGGAAAGAAGAAAACTAATTGTTGTGCAAAGCTTCTTGACTAGCAAAATGCACCTCTGCAGGGAAGGGCAGAGAGGTGTATGGAGACATTGGCAGCCGCACCATCCTGCCAGCTATGACATTGTTTATGTCAATCTGTGATAATGGGCTGTATGGACAACTGACCTCCTGCTCTGCTCTGATGATGCACAGCTCATAGGATTCAACCATAAACAACCATTTGTTTATCAAGGGCACTATACTGTTTTGAGCGGCTTGTGAATGGTGCTGGTAATAGTCCTAATCTAGAGACACACACTGGGTAATCTGTGCATGGAGTGACGATGACGATGATCGTTGCTGTTACTGCAGTTTCCAGGTGATAATCCCATGCCTTCCAACTGGCCTAGTCAACTGGTGCCCTTGTTTTCGTACCTGGGAAACATTGGAGAGACCTTGGCAAAAATGGTCTTTTGTGTGTTCCCACACTTGTGAAAGATTTCCTTTGCTTCACAAGAGCAGCACCCTGTAACTGGTCTTCCAGATAGTGATAGATTTTCCTGAATGTGTTTGAGCTGCGGTGAGTCTATAACAAGCCCAACCAGATCCACTGCGAGATGGATGGTTATTTCCTGCCTCAAGGTTCAGAGGCACTGTATACCGTTTGCTGGAAACTGCAAGAAGGGAGAATGCTCTTGTGCCCGGGTCCTGCTTAGAGGTTTCCCAGAGACATCTGTTTGGCCACTGTGAGTACAGGATGCTGGACTAGATGGGCCATTGGCCTGATCCAACAGGCTTTTCTTATGTTCCTGGGTAGTTATGACTGCATCATATGCCCTCAGACCCTGGACACATACTCTAGGGAGTTCCTATCAATGGAAAAACAAGTCAGAGGGTAAGCAATTCAAGAACCCCACATTATGTCAGAAGTGGTTGTAAAAACCCCTCTTTTCCAGGTTTAACAAGTTGTTTGCAGTGTGGATGTGCACAAACACACACACCAGGGTGGGAAATGTCTAGACATAAGGAGTGGCAGTAAAGAACCGAGCTCTATAAGTGAGGCAACATATGTATATAAAGAGATTTCCTGGAATAGGAACTGTTGACTGGAGTAGTTAAATGCATGCATGGCCTTATTGAAACCAATGAAATAAATGTAGCCCTGGTGCTTTTCTTACCCCTGTGCTCTGTGCACTGTGTCAGGCCGTGAGCATTGCGACACTCTGCTGGTGGCTGGCAGGGGCACATTTATGACCTGTTTCCCATTGGCCAGCTCATCCTAGAATAACACCATCAACAGCTAGGCAAGGACAGAAGTCAAGTTATCTGAAAGAAAGCACAGCTGTTTGGTGATACTGCACAGTGTGACACTGGTTTATTGAAGACGCTTCCCTGTGAATATTAATGAACAATGCCTGCTTTGTTTTGATGATGACAATATATGAATGAGGGTGGCTTTTTTTTGGCTATTATTAGCCAGACTTTTTCCAAAACAGCTTAATTCTTTATTGTGGGGCATTATATTATCCTTTTCCCGATGGAGAAGGGCTCATTGACACAGAGTACCAGTTCAGCATGTAAATGCCTCAGGTTCAGCTTCTGCCAACTTCAGATAAGACTAAGAGAAAATCTTACCTGAAACTCTAGACAGTTGCTGCCAGTCTGTGCAAATAATCCTAAGCTAGATGGATCAGTGGTCTGACTTAGTACATCTCCTCTTGGTCCTATATTGGGAATATTTGAAGAAAAGTGCAGGCAAACCATTTTTCCCGTTGAAGGCCAGAATTCCATGAAGGTAATGGGGGCAGCATGCAGGTAGGCAGGGCCACATACAAAAGGCTACCTGGCTTCCATTTTTACCATGGCTACCGCAGAGTAGATTTCCCAGTCCTAGGCAGGTCTACTTAGAACTAAACCCCACTGAGTTTGATGGAGTACCACAAACCAACTACTGTCCAGGAAAATAAATAAAAGCAATTGCTTTGCTTTCTGATTTTAATGTGGTGTACATATAGAAATCCTGAAAAGGAAGGAAGGAGAAGAAATGGACAGGAAGGAAGGAACGTGGATGGGATGGAAGAACGGGGCAGCTTCAGGACACATCAGGGGCCATATAAAATGAGATCAGGGGCCACATGCAGCCCCCCCCAGATTGTGTTGTAAAAGAAGCTCCAATTGGGATGTGTTAATATGAAGATTTACAAAGGCAATTGCTAAAATTGTGGCAATTTGCTAGATAGTATTTCCCTCCCACATTTGTTCCAGTGGTTAGGAGAGTTGGAAAACTGTTGATGTTTGGATTGGAGAACCATTGTGGGTATAGTCTTAAGAATGCTGGATCTCAGCCCAAGATTCTAGGTACTGCTAGGCTATAAATCTGGCTAGGTGGCTTTGGAAAAGCTGTTTTCATTCCATTTAGCCTACCTCACAAGGGTTTTCTGAAGCTTGCTCAGGCTTCCCCAGCTTGGTGCTTGGACAACAGCTTCCACCATCCCATTCCATTGAGCATGATAACTGGGCTGATGGGAATTGTAATCTGGGGGCGAGCGGGAGAGACACCAGGTTCAGGGAGGCAGGCTAGATTGTCACTCTGAGCTCTTTGGAGAAGGGATGGGATATAATTTTTTAAAATTGCATAAAGATAGTGTGAGGAAGGAAGACACACATCAAACGCATGCTAGTGCCAATAATAGCTTTTATGCCTTCTTTTAAAAGGCAAACTGAAACAACAGATATGACAAGGGGATTATGTTAAGGGTCTGGGAATGTCAGCTGTGTCACTCAGAGAAGCATTATGTCTACTGGAAAAGCAAAACTGCTTCCTCCCCATCCGCAATGAAAGACAGCTCTGTGCTGTATGAGTTGTATCATGGCCTGCCTTTTCAAAGTGTTTTGCATATATTCCCAGTCTTTTCATTTCAGCTCCAGTTCACCTTTAACCACCAGCTTGTGCCATTCTCAAGTTTGAACTCTAATGCAGCTGGAGAGCAAGTTTTATTAGGCTCTCGGTCGAGATGCTTTTGCAGATGTCTGTTGAGATGGTTTGTATTTTTGTAAACAGTGGATGACTCCTCGGCATTAAGAGAGTGACCCTGTGTTTACTGCAAGAGCTGCACACAGTAAATGTGGCTGTTCTCCACCCAAAAAAGTGACAGGAGCCTATTTGCAATTGATTTACAGTGATGCAGCATCTGTGAATTGAGACGATGAATCTTGCCAGGGAAAATAAATTCAGAAGCTAGCCAAGAATGAATATCCAAGGCAATTTTCTTATCCGCGGAGTACAAGGGTACCTGAAAATCAAGGAAACAAGCAAACCCTGATTGAAATGATTGATAAAGAACCATGTGTGGCAGGTATCTTGGGCAAATAAAAATCCTCTGTTGGCTATCTTGACAAACCTTCAGTTCTTCAGAAAATCCTTACCCTTTTCCTTACCATAGCACCCAAGGGCAACATTTGGTATACCAGATCACATCAATATACAGTTATAATACTAGGAATATATCCATAGTTATATACAAAACAACACCAACCAAACCCAATAGTTGGCAGCATCTACTGCAGCAGTAGGCAATATGCCCACCAAATGTTGCTGGACTCCAGCTCCCATCAACCACAGCCAGCATAGCCAATGGTCAGAGGGATGGGAGGTGGGGTCCAACAAAATCTTGAGGCCACCACATAGGCTACCCCTGATCTACTGGGTTAAAGTGCAGTTGGGTGCTTTTGTGCTAATAGAAAAGAGGTGGCGGTTTTGGTTTAGAGAGTCAGTGTGATGTAGTAGTTAGAACTAGGAGCTGGGAGACCAGGGTTCAAATCCACACTCTGCCATGAAACTCACTGGGCACCTTGAGTAGGAAAAGAACCATGTATGCCACTTTGAGCTCCTTGGAGGAAAGATGGGATATAAATGTGGTAAAGAAATGAAGATAAGGAAATCTCACTTTGCCAACTTCCAATCTCTGGTGGATCAACTCTTCTTAAGGGTGAGTGTAGCCTTTCTCATCAGCTTGACTGGGAAAACCAAGATATTAATTATGTGTTATATTAGCTTAGTTAGAATCCCCTTCCCAAATGACAGCACACAAATTTATTCAGTGCTTTTTTCCTGCACAAAAAGAAGAAGATGGGGAAGCTCACCACAAAGTTTGTTTGTACAGTATATTGCACAACTAGTCACACTGCTTTCCCGCCGGGCAGTGGCTAAATGTAAGATGTGAATAATAAACTCCAGCAGAAATGATCTGGATTAGAAATGGCCACGTCTTTATTGATTACTGATATAGGTGATTTTTTGGCTCAGACATTGGGTGTTCTAGGCCCACCCACCCACCCACCCCTCGATCAAAAAATCAGTTATTTGATTTTAAAAAGGTAAAGGAACTCAGTTCCCTTGAGTTCCTGCTCAAAACACCCTCTGGATTTACACATGGTAGGCACAAGTTATTATTGATGCTTTCTGTTCATTCCCCTGGAATCTATGGGATAAAGTGTGGTATACAAATGGTTTAAATAATAAATATAGATTTTTTTGGGGGGGGGTGTTGTATCCAATGGTGTCCCTCCACTAATGGGAGCTTGTTGTCTTGAAAGAGGCTTTATTCAGTGGAACAGCAAAACAAAGCAATTTTTCCACACTCACCCCTCCCTGTAGTCTTAACCATCTATTCCTAGTCAGGGGTAAAATCCAAGTCTGCTCAATGAAATCTTGCTCCTTAGAAATGAAAGCATTTCAGAGGATTATATGTAATTCCTCAAAGCTTGACATGATCTTCATGACAGCATGTAGTATTGAACCACCCTTGAAATCTTGCGCAATACAGTCAGAAGGAGCCACATATAGGCTGCCTTTCTGCTCTGACACTTCCATGGAGTGTTGAAAAGAAGATGAGACTATTACATATTTATAACCGACAAACCCTGGATTGTGTTTATTTCTTTGATAGGATAATGGGATGCCATGCAACAAATCCAGCTTTTCTCAAATCAATAGTACCACTAGTAGAATAACATTGCTGGCGCTTAGAAAGACCAGCAATGTATTTTCTTGCTATGGAAAGATATTTGATTTGTGGGTACCTTTAGTCATGTCAACACTGCCCTTGTGTGCATTAATTGTTACCTACTCAGGTAAGCATTCATGACAGGAGTCTAATAGCATTAGAGCTATACTGTCTGTGTTATCAATTCCCTCACAAACTGTTGTGTATGTGAAGCCACAAGAGGATGGGAAATAATTGGGTATGATTGTGGCATAGTTATCACTGGTGAGTGTGATAATGATTTGCGCTTGTGCTTGTCACACAGCAGTTTCCAGGATACTGCAGATGCCTCTTCTTTTTGGGATAAATAAGAAACAGCTGTGTTCTCAGATACCATTGTGTGGTAACTATTATGGGTAGTAGATATTGACTTTCTAAACAGCAGCTAGCGTTAAGAGTCTCCTTTATCCCTTTAATCCATTTAAAACCTTACCAGCACTCATTTACCAAATAAAACCTGATAGTTTCACCTCACAGGAGATTCCGAAGACATTCGCAAACATGCCGTCTAGTTGGGAAGCTTTCAAAATCATCATTGCTCAGACTTCAAAAAATGAACTATAATTACTTCCCAATTTGAATGGGATGCACAATGGGATGCCTCTGTGGTCAATATCTCAGATAAAAACCCAGAATCCATTGATCTGTACCTAGAAGCGGCAGATATACATATGTAAGAATGTTGCATCCATATTGGGCCATCCATCGGCAACAGGGGTAGAAAAGGCGTATTGAGATTGTACCTTCTCAGCAGTCTTGGTGTCCAGCCCAGGGTTGAGATCTAGGGAAAGAGAGTGATGGACAGGGACCTGGGAGATCCGGATTCAAATCCGCAGCCACTCACAAACCTCACTAGGTGATCCTGAACCAGTCGTTGTCTCTTAGCCTAAACTACCTAACAGGGTTGTTGTGAGGACAAAAGGGAACAGGGAGAACCACTTTAGACTCCTTGGAGGAAAAGTGGGATACAAATGTAAAATATAAACTAATCCAGATGGTAAGTGAGTTATTATGCTAGCTCTATCTTAGGTAGCATTTTCTTTGAACTGTAGTACTCAGAACTGAAAACCAAATCCATTTATATTTAGGGCAGTAATTTGCAGCTTTGGTTCACCTTTAAAGCTGAACATACATCAAGGGGGAAAAGCAGTCGACCACATTTATCCTGTTGGTATCAGCTGCCTCATCTGCTGATTTTAAAATAATGATATGATTCAGCAAACTGCAAGTGGAAATAACAAAGGGGCTCAGTCTAACTTGATCTCACCACTGCCTCGGGCGATAATTATTAGATACAGAGAGGGACATGAAATAGCCATTGAAAGGAAGAAAGGAGATGCAACGCTGATCCAAATAGGTAAGTTTAATTAAATCAGAAATGCATACAGACAAATGACAATTAACACCGCCCACATGAATATTCCCCTTCGCCCATCAGCGATTGCAAGAAAGCTATTGTAATAAAGTACAATAGGAAATCAAGTCAGACAGTAATTCACAGAAATACTTCAATGAGGTCTGCCCCGGGGGAAGTGACATAAACAACTGTAACAAAGCATATCATCATAGATAAATGCAAACCTCTCCCCAGTGGTACAGCAATACATAGCACTATCCCTCTCAGGCACCACCAATGATTTTAGTTACTGTTTACCACTTTGGTAGTATTTAGTATTAAAAATGATTTGCTCTCCTGAAATCAGTAATTGCCATAACTGCCCTCTTAAAGTGCATTATTCATAAGCTCATTTTAGGATCCGAGATGGCACCTTGCTTAAGGAATTGAATTTATTATTGTTCAGGGATTTTCAAATACACTTGCCTGTGTTCAAAGTCCAGTCTTCTTTCTGTTGGATTGCATAGGCTGTTCCTGAATCTGTAGACTCATATAGAAGAGAATGGAACCAAAGGCTGCCTAATTGCAGCCAAAGCTATGAAGCACATTCCTCAGATGAAAATAAGGACATTTCTCACTCCTCACCCAACTGACCCTCCTCAACACCCCCCCACTTTTGTCCTCCCTGCAGAGCATTTCATATCAAAAGAAGGGTGAGTGCCGCTACCACGAAACACCTGCCCTCCACTGTTCTGATAAAACCCCTTAATCCCAATTTTATTTTATTTTGCTCTTTGGTAGTGCAGAATTCAGCAGCCAGGTTGCTCACCGGAGCAAGACGGTTTGAGCATATCACACCGACCCTGATCCAACTTCACTGGCTACCAATTAGTTTCCGGGCCCAATTCGAAGTGCTGGTTTTGACCTATAAAACCTTCAATGGCTAAGGACCGCAATACCTCAAGGACCGCCTCTTTCCACATGAACCTACCTGGACCCTGAGATCAACTTCTGAGGCCCTTCTTCGTGTGCCGCCTCCTCGAGAGGTCTGGAGAGTGGCAACACGAGAACGGGCCTTCTCTGCAGTGGCTCTCCATCTGTGGAATGCTCCCTCCCGGAAAGTTCACCTGGCACCTTCATTATATACCTTTAGGCACCAGGCAAAAATGTTCCTTTTTAACCAAGCCTTTGGTTGATCATATTGACATCCAACACCCTTTTAGAATGTGGCTTTTTGCAGGGACGGTTACAGTGGTACCCTGGTTAAGAACTTAATTCGTTCTGGAGGTCCATTCTTAACCTGAAACTGTTCTTAACCTGTTCTTAACACTTTAGCTAATGGGGCCTCCCGCTGTTGCCGCACCACCGCCACACGATTTCTGTTCTCATCCTGAAGCAAAGTTCTTAACCCAAGGTAATATTTCTGGGTTAGCGGAGTCTGTAACCTGAAGCGTCTGTAACCTGAAGCGTCTGTAACCCGAGGTACCACTGTATTGGGTTACTACTTTTGGTTTGATTTTATATGTTGCGGTCTTGTTGTGAACCACCCCGAGACCTCCGGGTATATGGTGGTGTATAAGTTGAATTAATAATAATAATAATAATAATAATAATAATAATAATAGTAGAAAAACACACACCAATAAATAAATTTTAGAAACGAGCAAGATTAGACATGGATGCACAAAGCATTAAAAAAGGAAGAAGACCCCTTGAGTGCCGCTCTGCTTCCCTTTTCTTTGCACCCAGGGTGGTCCTGCCCTCTGCCTGCCCTTCCAAGATGGCACATCACTTGGGGCTGGGCCTCGTTGGCAGGAACCTCTCTTCCTCCTTGCCCACTCTCCAGCAGCTGCTACAAGCTGCCGAAGGGAATTCCGTGCCTCTCCCTGCCATGGTACCCCTTCTGAAATAAGCCATAAGCCTTTTCTGCGTCAAAAAGGTTCTACCACAAATGCAGCACAGTAGATGCTACAGCAAAGGGCAACATGATACCACAGTAAAATGGATATCCGGGGCCTTAGTGAAAAATTGATAAGAGAGCAGAACCTAATCTTTAAAAATGGGACCCATAACTTGTTCCAGTGTTCGTTTAAGGCACTGTGGTTACTTCATATAACATTTAGAACGGAAATAAAATTTAGATTGGTAGGGAGGCATGAGACCGGTGTCTCTATTATGAAGCAGTCTCCGTTTATTTATTGGGTGTTTTAAGTTTGCTCTGCTATTGTGCCTTATAGCTAGTAGTATCCTTGGCTGAATTTCCTTCTTGCTTACATTTTTAAAAGTCATGATAAAGCTCTGAATAAAACTCATGCAGCTTATGGACTTTTATTGGAAGTTAAAGCACTCTTCAAGCGGCTTGACATTTTATGGCTTCTGTTTTTACGTCTCCCTCTCTGAAAATGAAGGCCACCGATGTGTGCATTTTGTGTTCTGGAACAGGGTCGCGTCCCCTTCTGTCACAGTCCACCTTGTTTTGTGATGGCGCACCCGTGGCTGGAGGAGAGAGATATGGCCACTTGTTCATGTAGAAACATGGCAGAGATGAACCGTGAAAGGTTGTGCTTTATAGGACAGCACATTCTGAACTTTCCTTCCCCATCCCTCAACTCGCATGAGCAAATCCTTCAAAAGCCCCATGTAAATGGACCGTAACTTTTGGATTTGGTCTCCAGAAATGTGTATCAGCTATTTAGGTTCATTCCCTCCCCCTTAATATGCTTTCATTTTTTATTATTATTCCCACCTCTACTCAAAGCGAATAAGTATTAGAATGCATCCTCACAATATCTTAATATCAGCTGTTGTTGCCTCGATTTTCTCCGGTGGTTTAAATTATCCTTCATGCCAGCTCGGGAGGTCATTTCCTGCCAAGTCAGAATACTGCTGCAGGTGAAAGAGCAAGTCTGTGTGTCAGGGGAGAGATTGAAATTGATACTGAGATGAAACACATTGAAACTGATAGAAGAGATTAAAGTAGAGAGAATCAGGACATAGTGCCCCCCTCAAAACAATATCATCTGCAAGATTTATACTACAGTGGTACCTCGGGTTAAGTACTTAATTCGTTCCGGAGGTCTGCTCTTAACCTGAAACTGTTCTTAACCTGAAGCACCACTTTAGTTAATGGGGCCTCCTGCTGCTGCCATGCTGCTGGAGCACGATTTCTGTTCTCATCCTGAAGCAAAGTTCTTAACCCGAGGTAATATTTCTGGGTTAGCGGAGTCTGTAACCTGAAGCGTATGTAACCCGAGGTAACCTGTATGTCTTGCAAACATAAAATCTTCACAACTAAAGAGCTGCACTACAAGGAACTGTTAGGCTATGTATAAAGGAAACTAGCATAGAATAGAACCCAATTTTGAACAGAGAAGCTATGAGGGCTTAAAAGGGGGGATCAGTCATGAAAGTACCGTATTGGCCTGAATATAAGCCACACTTTCCTCCCTCCAAATTCCTACCGTGAAAAGTTAAAGTGCCGCTTAAATTCACTACCTTACAAAAACTGGCTTTTACAATATCGCTGCTGAAACGGACATATGGTAAAATGGAATGGGTGGAATTTTAAGGGAGCGGCTTCTATTCGGGTATTCTCTCCCCCCCTGAATTTTAAAGGTGTGGCTTATATTTGGGTGTAGCTTATATTCGAGCCAATACGGTACTTTTGCTCGTATCCTGCTTGTTGGACTAGATGGATGATTGGCCTGAACCAGCAGGCTCGTTATATGTTCTTGGTTCTTAATTCTTTAAAATTTTGAATTTTGCTGTTGTAATGACCAAGTTAACACATTAGGGTCAGCACATTGTTTTGAAAAATGCTTCACCCTATAATCTCTTTTAAAGAAAAAGCAGTTTTTGGGGGACCCAATCGAGTGCTTCACTCTTGATCTGGATTGGGGCCCTGAGTTGGTTTCCTGTTGAAAATACTCTCCCCCTGTGCACGCCCCCCCAGCTTACATTCACACAGTTCCCAGATGAGCTGTTTGCACTAAATCAGGACTTGGGTGTGTGTGTAGGAACAGCTGCTTGATCCAGTGGCCCTCTTCTTCACAGGTAAGTTCTATGCATGGAGAACACCTGAACGGTTGTATCTTTATACCTGTAGTCTCTTTTCAAGTTTTGCTTGAAAAGCTCCAAGAAGCTCAAGGTGTCATGCTGTACATAGTCCCCCCCCTAATTTTATATTCACAACAACCCAGTGGGTTAGGCTGAGAGATGATGGTCGGTCCAAGGCCACCCAGTGAGCTTCATGGTCAAGTGAGGACCAGAACCCTGGTCTCCCAGGTCCTAGCCGGACACTCAAACCTTGCTGGAATAATGCACCATGTATGAATGGTGCTGTTTTGGCTACATGAGAATCTACACTTGGGGAATGAATAAGTTCTTATTAAGGTGTCATGAATTGCATGTGGACTAGAAATTCCCTGTGGTCAATTCTTGGAGGACCGGGGCAACCTAATTCATAACTAAGTTCTTGAAATGAAATCCATTTAGATCAACTGATGTCCAAGAGACCAAGCAGGCTTAAACCCAAAAGCATCACCCTCCCTGAATTTTGGATCAGGCTGAAATAAAGCAATGCTGAAAAGGGGACTCCAAACACCATAGCAACAAGTAGTCCATAAAGGAGGATACTACAGTAATTTATTGACAGGCGCTCTAGACATTAATCTAATGATTTACCTCAATGTTCACAAAAGAAGATGCGGGACAGATGCTGGAAACAGACAGAAATTTCCCTTGAGAGGAAGAAGAAATACTGAGGGAAATCAGGATCATGCCAGAACAGATGATCAGGATATTAGATTGTCTGAAGATTAACAAAGCTCCAGGGCCAGATGGAATCTATCCCGGAATTCTGAAGTGGGAAGAAAAGATAAGAGATATGCAGAACCATTGGGGTGTGGTAGATGGATTGTGGGGTAAGAGGGTGAGAAGGTATTTTTAAAAATCTGTATAAAGTATTTAAGGGAATGAGAAAAGGTCTGGGAATTAGGTTTTATATGCCTCATTTCTGCAGTAAGTAAGTGATCGTGAGTGCTAATCATCAGGCTCTTGCAAGGAGCCATGATTTAATTAAGGTCAGCATGGATTCATAAAGGGAGATTTCTTTAATATTATAATTGGTAGAAGAAAGCAAATTAAAAGCTGGTTGTGTGGAAGACACAGGCATAATTAACATAGAACTCTGTGCACATAGTCTTTAAAGGGTAAATCTTTTAACACAAAAATCTGTGCTGCTGCTGTTGTGGTAATCTGATTTTAAGAAGAACCACCCCACCCTGGTCAGATAATTCAGGAATTCACAATGGCTCAAACCCAGGCTACACAGTAACAGGCAGTGATGTAGTCACAAAAATCTCCCAGCAAAGCATACAACCACAGATTTTATTAGAAGAATGTAAAGAGAAACTAAGGATGAGTTTCAAGCCAGTGCTTGAAGGAAGGCATTTATTATTATTTACTACCATTTGAAGAGCAATCAATCACATACCCGCCAACATCCCAGTGATGCAAATTGGGACACGACCCGGCCCCTCAACACACTTAAAATCAGCCCCCCCACCAACACCTACCTGCCGCTCTGCAGATACATCCAACCTCCTCAGTGATCCCCATTCCCACCAGACACCTTGGCGGACGCCTTGCCCCTCTCATGCACAGGAAGCCTACTTTGACTGAGTCAAACCAATGACTCAGCTTAGACTAGCTTAGCATTGTCTACACAGACTGGCAGCGGCTCTCCAGGGTTGCTAGGCAGGAGTTTCTCCCAGGCTTACTTGGAGGTAGCAGGGATTGAACCTGGGACCTTCTGCATGCAAAACAGATGCTCTACCAATGAGATCAATGGACTAGTCCTTTTCCTGATGAATATATGCAGTATATACACATGCATAAATATGACAACTTAAGCAGGTCAGCCTGATGGACATATGCTATCATGCATCCTTGGACAGCAGTGATTTTAAATATTATTGGCTGCTTATGACCTCTTTTGCTGTACAAACATGGCTTCCCGCTCCTCTTCCTCAGTTCAGAGCTATGCCATCTTATAAAACCATGTGTAGGGAATTTTTCTGAACACAAAAAGATTTGAGGTGGGCAGATGGCTTGTATTTGGGCAAATGCATACATTGCAAAACTTGGGCTAAGTTTTAGGGCAGAGAGTGGAGGAAGTCGTTATAGTGGAATCCTTGTTGGGGGCAAATTCTGTGTCATCATATGGCTCTACTCCCAGGAAATTGATTAGGAAAATTGTGCAAAAAATAATAATCAGCCAAGGTATTGTGCACATTTGCTCTAGTAACATGTGATGAATGAGCACATGTTCTGATCTGCAGACGAATGGTAATAAATCAAAGAGTGAGGCCTGGGAGAGTGAGCGAGCAAGAGAACATTTTAACCCACAGATGCTTTGTACAATCTCAGAAATTCAGACGAGCAAATTACTTATCCAGTTAATTTACAGCTACTGTAGAAGCAACGAATTCTTCTTCTTCTAGTTCTTCAAATCTGAGTAATGCCTTACTGGCTAAACTGCCTGAAAAACACTAATTAGGATCTTGAGGAGAAGCTGGAGCTTTGTGTAGCCCTCATCTCTCCTCAGAATGCTTAACAGCAATAAAGGGAGCATACAGTCGGGGAAAGACATCAACACAAGTATTGAATACCAGTCAGAGGACATTATTCAACTGTTGCATATATACGGTAAAAAAACACCAAACCCTTCAACTTGAGAAACTAGGCATTTGTCTATGTCACTTTTAAACATACACTATATTAAACTTAATTGCAGAGGAGGGCATCCTTATAAAATACACATAGTTCAATAATTCTTACAAAGCAAACACTATATACTGGAAACAAAACTGATACCAGATAGAGCAAACTTTTTGTCACTAAACAACCGTAGTGTTATTTTAGATTTGGAATGGGTGACTCTGTCAATTTTGGCTTCTCATTTTGCCAGTCTTAAATTCAGTTCTCCACATTTCTACATTAGCTTCCATTTTTTAAAAAAAATGTTCATGAATATTCACCAGCATTTTAATGCAAATTTCTCCCAAAATACACATGTTTGTATGCAGTTTTTCCTATTATACACATTTTTGCAAAGTAAGTTCCCCAGATAAGATGCATTTTTATATGCTATTTTCACTAAGATATGCATTTTAATGGACATTTTATTCCAATCTATGCATTTTTATACACATTACTAGGCTGGAGAGCCGCATTGCAAACTTCAGAGAAGTGTGAATTTTTGAAGGATGGTGGGGTTACAGTTTGTGTGATGCTTTGGAAAGTGTGAAATTGGTAGGTTCACCTTTAAATGAAAACTAAATCAAATGTTCTTCCCCATCCTTACCTGAGATTTTGGGAGGACTGTCTGGAATCAGAAAGTGCCAGAACAACAGCAACCCCAACAAGCAAGAGGAAGATCCCATGCTATATAAATATGCTGAAGGAACTATGCAGAAGACAGGATATGAATAAGAGACCAAACAAGACCCTAGCCCAGCCACTGAGTCTCTCAGTTATGCCAGTCTTGAGTTGACCTAGTGAAAAATGACAGAACATTCTGCACTGCTTTTGACACAAGCCAGCAGGGTTTGGGAAGTGGTGGTAGATCTGCCATGTTGCTCCTCCCCCCTTGCAACCCCACTTAGGGCTGCTCTGCTAATTTATACAGGGCTGGCCCAATACATTTTGGCACCTGAGGCAAACCACAAAATAGCACCCCCCATTTCCAACAGGAAAGAAGGGGTGAGTGAAGATCCATATCAGGAACAAGGGGGAATAAAGACCTACAGCAGGATCCGCTGCCCCTGTGAATCCTGCTACCTGAGGCAGTCTTCTCACCTTGCCTCATGGGTGGGCTGGCCCTGCATTTATGGCTCACTATTCTTCCAAGGAGCTCATCATGGCAAATAAGGTGGTCCTCCAATGCATCCTGTTGTACCTCAGAAGAACCAGGTGAGATAGACTATGAAATGAGCTTCCAGAGTGGGTGGGAATCTATTATATCCAGGTTGGGGTGTGTGTAGAATCTGCAACCTCCCATATATTTGTTAGACTACATCCAGTGATATATGGAAGTCATCAAACCTTTTCCCACTCAGTAGCCAAATGCACTGTTTGCACTTGTAACAGTGCCCCAGCACTGGATTTTTAAGGAAAAACTGAATTGGAGTGGGTGGTTTACAATGGAAAAGAGGTGAATGTGTGTGGAGGTGGTATTCCTTAATTCACTGGCCACTTCTCCAAATTCCCTTCTTCCGCCTCCTTTTGTTCTCCAAATGCATATCTTCAAGGGCAAACCCACCTTTGGAAATCAGGGGTGAGTTAAAAACGACAAGGATATGTGTGTGTGAGATTGGGAGCAGAGAAATGATGACAAGGAAAAGCCCCTCAGAACAGAGTTTCCTGGGTAAAAGAAGATGGCCTCCACTCTCCCCTGCTGGAAGTTTACTCCACTCTGAAATATTGCCAGAACAAAACCAGACAATTTTGAGGAAGATGAATTGGCTGAGAAATAGTCCTTGTCTATTTGGTCCACCCATAGCAGTGTGAGCTTCACTCCTTAATGAATAATGTTTCCCATTGTTTTATAATTTTCGGATCTTCCAAAAGTCAGGGTACCTTCTCTACTTTAGCAGTCAGTACATGCTTTTTGCAATTTTGTGTCCCTAGAAGCATATTCTTTGAATTTCACCTCCAAAAGAAATGAAAAAAAATCAGGTTGGGTGTTGTCAGAGAGCATATTCAGATGACCAGGGCATCATGTACTCTTCAGCATGTGACAAATTCTTTTTACCACTTGTCAAGATACGTTGCCCCATGGGGGGAAAACATCATGCTAGGGTAATTTGACCACTTCTATGAGTTTAAAAGCAATGCTACAGCTGGAATTGTAGATCAGCCATCACCAAACTGGCTGCCTTCAGATGTTTTGGCTGGATGGCACTTATAGGGATTGTAGCCCAAAACAGCTAGAGGGCACCAGGTTGGCATAGGCTGCTTTAGATCTAGAACTTGCATGGCCATTGTCTTGAATATCTGTTGTCTGTTGACCAAAACAACAATGGAAAAGTATTCACCATTCAATACCAGGGAGTTAATAATATGCGTAACATGACAAGATGCATTCTGCTTTGACTCTTGTTCCATCATCAGCATAACCAGCAATGTTTTCATGCCAGAAATAATATTGTAGGTGTTGGCTGATGTACAAAGAAGAAAGAATACCATTTAATTTGCGGATCTCAATTTGCACAGCTAGCGGGTGGGAAGGCCTTGTTTAGATTTGTCAACAAAAAAAGCTGACATAAAGGCACTGATGAGAAATATGGAATGCCAGAACGCGTACTACTTTGTACAGGCAATTTGCTAACCAGAACATCCTTGTTGTTTCCTTGTCTAGTGTTACGGTGTTGTTTATTTGCAAGTGGCTCCCCCAACCTCCGCTCTACACTTTTCTAAATGTAATTTTTCTCTTAGTCTCCTTCTTAAATGTGTTTTTCAGCTTTCCTGTTACTCTGTCCAAGTGAAAAATGACCCTTTCTCAATGATGTGATATTGGCAAAGAAACTCAAGCATTTATCTGCAGATAGCAATAAGTAGTTTCGGAGACTTTTCTATACTATTTCTTAATCTTGTATAGATTTACGGTATGTTGGGCATCCAGTGAGGAGGAGGAGGGGGGAAACCAACTAATTGAGGGCCTCAGTTCATAACAACATGCTTATTATTAGGTGATCACTTAATTAGATTTTTTACTTTATTCCAAATACACAAGTACTTATGTTATAACATTCTGTGCTGCCTTGGCTGGCATTTAAATGATAAACCAAGAATAAGAAATAGAAGGCCAGCATTGTTGAGGGAGGTAGCTTACATAATCAGCCCCCAAATTACTTATATAGATAATCAGTTATATAGGGAAAAGTAAATGTAGTAAGGCTGTGAGAGAAGTCATATCTAGGGATCTTGATATTTATTTATTTTAACACAGGATGTTCATGTAACAACAGCCCAAGCTGGACATGTTGAGCTCATCTACACTTCCTCTTGACCTGTATTTTGATCATACAATTAATTCTCAGTTCAAGAATTGAAACTCTCTTCAGATTTCCCATTCATCTGATAAGATCCAATTTGGTGGGCATAGGCACTGAGTAAGGGGATGAGGGGCCAGGCCCCCAATATTTCCTATGAAAGGGCTGCCCCCCCAAGTTCCCCACTGGCTGTGTGTGCCATGGGGCATGCTTGTGTCATGTGCACAAGCCATATCCACACAACACGCCAGCATGCCCCACAGTGTGTGTGAGTGAGGTCAGCATGCTGTGGGGCGTGCGCACATGGCTTGCTGACAGTGCATAGCCCCAGGCCCCCCTCAATCATGGGGGCAAGGTGGCACGCATGTTCATGGGCAAGATCAGATTTTTGCAAGAGACTGCTACAGAACAACAAGATAAACTCCCAGACCTGGAGGGAATTAATTGATACAGAACACAATCAAAATAGATGTCTAACGGAAGTGTGGTTGAGCCCTGAGTTTACTCGTGTGAGTGAATGTCATGGTGGGGGGAGGGAACTGACTTGCTCTGCCCCTCTGCCAGATCACTTTTCTTGTAAACAGTGTCCCTCGCAAGCTGAAAAACAAACATGTGCAAGTGAGAATGTGATTTGCAATGCTGAATAATTTCTATACTGCTTAATATATAAAACCCATCTCTAAGTGGTGTACAGAAATACAGTGGTACCTCAGCTTGCGGACTCCAGTTTCACTGCACAAAGGCAGTGTAGTGACAATAAATGTTTATTATTATTATTATTATTATTATTATTATTATTATTATTATTAGTATCATCTGTTCTGGGGCTCCGGTCGGATTCCGAGGTTTCCACAACCGGAGGGACCGCTTCTGTGCATGTGTGCGCAGCAAAACCTGGAAAAATACTTCCAGGTTTGCCACGTATGTATCCTGAAGGATACGTAACCAGAGGTGAACGTAAGTAGAGGTACCACTGTAAAGAACAACAAATATTACAAAAATACAGTTAACATATAGAAACATTGCACTAAGACATTGTTCATACATACCCCCACCCCCACCCCTCCACTCGCAGTTCCTTCTCCAGTCTCTGCCCCCTTCTCCTCCAGTGGCTTTGCATCCTGTCTTGGGTTACTGCCCATCTCTCTAGTGACTTTACATATGGGGCATTACAGGGTTCATGTGGGTGCGTGTTTACATTGTGTATTTAGAAAATGAGTCTTGATTTGCAAAGAAGTATGACAAAATTGATCTCACCAGCTGTCAAGGCTGAGGAATCTTAACTGTCATGATTTCATGTATTCAGATTAGACCAGAACAAAGCTTTGAAATGACATGGAAAGAAATAATCTAACATCCACACAAAATAAATGGGGACGGGCTTTATTTAATTTGCGTGTATGTGTGTGTATGTGTATGTATGTAAGGCATATGTTTCCCAAGACCTCTTTTTTCTCCTATATGAGTGACCTATTTTAAAATTAGAAGCTGAGATTATTAAAGGTTTGAGCTTTGGGTTCCCAATTCTTTTCTTCTATGTAAGCTCTGATTTTTTTTGTCTCTTAGTAAGAGACTTCCAGTGGGTTCAACCAAACAAAACAGAAGTCTTCGCACAAATTTGAGGGAAGGGACTTGTTTCTAAAATAGAATCAACTTCTTCTACAAATCTCATTTAAATTTCCATGTGGTGAAGAGATTTTGCTATGCTATGCAGTCAGATCACTGGCACTGGTCAATATTATGGGCACAGCCATTATCCACTTTGGGGTATGTTAGACAATACCTTTCCCCGATCTGGCATTTATGCATAGAAAGAAGCATGCCTACGTACCCACCCATGTTCTCCTTCACACAGCATACTTCCTCACACAGCACACAGTTCCCACTATGGAATTCACTTCCATAAGATGCAATGATGGCTACCAGCATGGGTGGGTTTAAGATGGGGGTACCCAAATTCATGAAGGATAAGACTATCAATGGCTACTAGTCATGATGGTTATATACTGGTATCAGAGGCAGTATGTCTGTAAATAATAATCTCCGGAGAGCATGAGAGGGAAAGTGCCAGGATTCTATGACTGCTTAAAGTTGTATAATAGTTTTGTAAATGTATGCTAGATACAACCTTTTCTTTTTGAAGAACAAATATTCAAAAACTAGCTGTTCTGTAAGATTGGCTATATATTAGTAGTTCTTCTCAAATACTTGAAAATTTCACTTCCCCTGTTTCGACTGCATCTGCAGTCGTCAAATGAATCTTCCAACCTTACCTTGCCGTGAAATGTGATGAGGTAAATCTTAAAATATTTCTCCTTTCATATAAAACTTTCCCTCCCTCCCTCCCTCCCTCCCTCCCTCCCTCCCTCCCTCCCTTCCTTCCTTCCTTCCTTCCTTCCTTCCTTCCTCCCTCTATTGAGTACTTCTAAAAAACAATGTGCCCCCCCCCATTTTGGCCTTATCTGTATCATTTTAGTGCTTTTGTTTTATACCTCACATTTTTCTCCACTTTCTTTTTTTATTCCCTTCAAGCTTAGTTTATAGTCTCTGACGGGATTCTTTCTATGCTATCTGCCAAAACATCTGTTCCTTTCACGAATAAAAAAAGCTTCCTTTCCAGAAGGTGTCATGCAGGTCTACAAAAAAACTATAACCCTTTCCTTTTTTAAAAAACACGACTTTGCCAATGTTAGACTTGTGCTGAGAAGCTTTACAGCCTTCTCCTGTCATGTCTCATTTTTCTTTATACTTTATTCAATTTACTTAATTTTTTATTTTTTATTTTGGTTGGGGGAGGGATGACTTTGCAGGGTTTGCATTAACAGCCTCACTCCATTTGAATGCCCAACTTGTATGATTCATACTTTCTATTTTTAATACTGGAACTATTCCCTGCACGGTTGATCAAAGCAGAATTTTTATGACTATTTTAAGTTTCATCATGAACTTGATGAATTGAATACAAGTTTCTAAATGCCAAATGTTCTTATCATTGGGAGCTTTGGAGATTTCCATGCAAAAACTGGCTCCTGGGCAGTTGGTTTTATTCTTTGGACACTTGTTCCCCTTATTACTCTCCTATTGCCATGACTCATGGGAAATATGTGGGCTGTACCGTATTATTGCTCTACCACAGGAGTAGCTCACCAATGGCCCTCTAGATTTTCCAGTCCCACCAGCCCTGACCATTGGCAATACTAGTTAGTGTGGATGAGAGCTGAAGTCCAACAACATGTGAAGGGTCATCTGTTCCTCATCCCTGCAATAAAATAATACCCACCAGTATGTGACAGTGTTGGTTTCCCACAGACATGGCCACTGTGAGAACAGGATGCTGGACTAGATAGGCCATTGGCCTGATCCAGCAGGCTCGTCTTATGTTTTTGTAACATCACTATGCCCATATAACCCGTTCAAGCATATTCACCATTAATTGCCTCCATAGTGGTAAGTTAATTCAGATTTCAATGACTATAAGACACTGTTCCCTTCAATTGTGCCCAGTGATTGCTTGAGTTAGTATACACTGAAAACCAGCTAGGAAAAGGAAAAAAAACATTGTTATTAGGGAAAACTGGGGATAGTCATGTTTTTACCTGCAATTCTTCCTGAGATTTACAGACTTACAGTCTTGTATTCAAAGCATGTGGCACCAAGAAGCTTTGCACAGCAGTCCACTCCAGGTCACAGGTAGCTGGTAGTTGGGTGATCTGTTTTGAACTTTTAGAAAGGCAATAAATAGGTTTTACAAGTACAGAAGCAGTATGGCCCGGGTGGCTCAGCTGGTTAGAGCATGGTGCTGATAAAGTCAAGGTTGCAGGTTTGATCCCCATCTGGGACAGGTGCATATTCCTGCATCGCAGAGAGTTGGACTAGATGATCCTTCCAACTCTACAATTCTATGATTTCTATGGAAATCTCCAGGCTGCCTCAGTATGGAGTCATACTTGAATAGCGTATCTCTGGTGCTGAAGACCAGAGCTGCGCTTAAAAATGGCTGTAAGAACATAAGAAGAGCCTGCTGGCTCAGGCCAATGCCCTACCTAGTCCAGCAGCCTGTTTGCACAGTGGTCAACCAACCTGCTGCCCATGGGAAGCCCAAAGCAGGACTTGAGAGCAACAGCACTCTCCCCATTTGTGAGTCCCAGCAAATGGCATTAAAAAGCATACTGCCTCTGACAGTGGAGGTAGGGCAGGCTTGTCCAACATGATACCCTCCAGATGTGCCCATCAGCCCCAGTCAGTATGGCTCACGGCCAGCACTACAGTCCAACATCATCTAGACGGCACCACATTGACTATTCCTTTCTTTATTGTTTTATTCATGCCAATTTACAAGTCTGTTTTTGCATCACTACCACTGTGGTGTATATACCGTAGTTTAATGTTGCCTTGTCTCCGTGTGAGCCATTATATATTTTCTTTAACTTGATTAGAGGAAAGTGTATTCATATACTGTGTCCTATGAATCTGTACTTCAGCTTAATAGCTCATAAGATCAGGTTATTGGGCATTTTTGTCTTTCCCTGTCAACAGTAAGAGAAGCTCCCTCTTTCTTTCATTGGCTTTTAAATTCCTTATAACAGATTGAGAATCCTAGAACGAACAATTCTCGCGCTAGTGGGAATTAGGGAGGTAATAACAATATATTTCAGTATCAATGGGTATTGGCTAGAGATTCTGAGCCCATTTGCTGAATTTCTGCTTTTTTGTTTTAGCACTCCGTAGCTAAAGTCACTCCACTGAAATCAAGGAGCTGCATTTACAAATCTTTCCTAATGAGGCAGTGCTCCAAATAGCAGTGCCTCCCCTCTCATGACCAGTGCTGCAATCTTAGCCATAATTACACCATAAAGGTTCTTTGGGTGACATTGCAGAAATGTAATCTTAGGCAGCAAATTCACAGGTAAAATGCAGTCGTGGCCAGTGGCGTAGCGTGGGGGGTGCAGGGGGGCCCGGCCGCACCGGGCGCAACATCTGGGGGTTAGGGCAAATCTACGGGTTAGGGGGCGCAAATCCACGGGTTAGGGGGCACAAATTACTTGCCTTGCCCCGGGTGCTGACAACCCACGCTACGCCACTGGTCGTGGCACAGCCATTTCCATCCACCCACAAGCACATGCCTGATTTTAAACATTGTCCTGGAGATGCATTACAAAACTTGATGTTTGGAGAAGTATCTTGCCCAGCTTTCCTCAGCTGGGTGTTGTTGGACTCCAGTTCCTATCAGCCCCAGCTAGCAAGGACAATGGTGATGGGAGTTGGAGTCTAAAAACATCAGGAGGGACCACCATGTTGGCTGCTTTTTTTTTAAAAAAAAACCTCATTTACAATTGTCTGGTGGCTTACAATTTATGCTAAGAAGACTAACCCCCCCACATTAAAATAATCTGAAACAATGTAACCTAAGATGACACTGGAAGGACAGATTGTGAAGCTGAGGCTCCAATACTTTGGCCACCTCACGAGAAGAGAAGACTCCCTGGAAAAGACCCTCATGTTGGGAAAGATGGAGGGCACAAGGAGAAGGGGATGACAGAGGATGAGATAGCTGGACAGTGTTCTCAAAGATACAAACATGAGTTTGAGCAAACTGTGGGAGGCAGTGGAAGACAGGAGTGCCTGGCGTGCTCTGGTCCATGGGGCCACGAAGAGTCAGACACGACTAAATGACTAAACAACAAGAAGATGACCCTTGGGGTCCCTTCCAAAGCCACATTTATTTATATATTTTAAAGATTTTGTGCACAACCCTTCATCCGCTAGTGTTCTTTGCCCCTGTTAAGAGAGATGCATTTGTAAACCCCAACCCACTGAAGCCCTAGAAGGAAACATCAAGGGACAAATTTTGCATTCACTGACCCCTGTCAATACGTTTTATTTTCCCCACAGCCTTTAATGGTAAGCAAATGGGTGCCATTGAAGGGGACAACTGAAATGTGGCCTGAAACGATCCCCTCTTTTCTGATGCCCCCAATGGCCTCAGACTTTAAGAATCAAGAGTTTTCTTACTATAGTAGCATAGTTTTATTTAGATTTTCCCCCCCCAAACACTGCTGATAATATTGGGCCAGTGTGAGGCATCATCTTCTCCTCTTCTCTGAATCTGGACTGATTTATCATACTTGCAAATTCAGAGGATAAACTGTGTGGTTGGTAATTAATTATTCAGTTTTGAAGGTTTTATAGAGATATATGGTTTGGGAGGGAGAATGTTCCATCCAACACACATGCATGAGCGTAAGCCCCATTGATTTTGGTAGGCTTTTGCTGTGTGTAACCATGCTATGAATTCCAGTCATTATCTATTATATATTATCCTTTCAACATGAAAGATTAATTGGGTTAGATTGGGTGTAACTGAAGCCCAGAAAGACTGTGAAGGGGATAGTAAAGTTTGATTGTTAATTGCATTTTTTCACGATTCTTTACTTTCTTTATAGGCAAGATGAAAACCAAGGGGGTATTTTAGACATATAGATAAATAGATGGATGGATGGATTTACCCTAGTTGATGAAAAGAGAACAGGGCCAGCAGAATGCATTTCCAAGAGCAATGAAAAACAGCTTTCCTCTCACAAATTGTTTAACATTTACATTTTAATGTTGTTAAATGTATGAACATATTGGATGTTATTAGCAAGTACATTACTGCAGAGCGCTATTCTCTATTGCATTATAATGTGGTTTTATGACTTCCTCTCTTAGTTATCTTTTCTATCAGTATTTGGTACGGCCAAACAAATTAAGTTGGTTGGCGAAGGTTAATTTTCCTATTCATGTTGTTGCATGGCCACTGAGCATAAACTTGCTTGTGAGGTACACACACACACACACACAGAGAGAGAGAGAGAGAGAGAGAGAGAGAGAGAGAGATAGAGATAGATGTGTGTGCTGGCTTGGAAAAAGTGAGCCTATCGTCATGAAGACTCTGAACCAGAATCAAGCTCGAAACAGGTCTATATCCAGAACGACTAAAAAATATACTACGTTCAGATAACTAACATTCAAGAGGTGGTTTGATACTGAGGTGGGACTATTCTACATAGTGATATTAAATGCTATACTGAGAATGAGAGTGAATATACCTTTTTTTGAACCAGAATCCTGCATGACAGGTATGGGGAACCTTTTCCCCACCCCCGATGTTACTGAACTACAAGCCCCATCAGCCCCAGCAAGCATGGGCACTGTCCAGGGATGATGGGAATTGGAGTCCAGCAACATCATGAGGATCAAAGGGCCCACACACCAGCTATGTCACCTGGGGTGGGTGTTTCTTGCTGTTTGCAGCAATGTTTCCTCCTCTTTCCAGAAAAGGTCACCATGACTCATTTGAGGCATGTAAATTTATGTTGCTGAGCCAGGAACTCACATCTTGGCTCTTCTTCCTATTTGCATTACAGTTTGCTTTCGTTCTTGACGGAGACACAGACAAATCACTGAGGGCTGATAACTTGAATGTGGGTGGTAGGAGCAGAATGATGAGTGAAGCACAGATCACTACAATAAAGTACAAGTTTTCGAAAATCACCTGCCTATGCAGCATCTTGGTGCCAGATGTATTGCTTAACTTTCCTCTGGCCCACATCAGTGATGCTGAGAGTGGGGTCTTGTCATCTGAGCGGCCCAGGACCTCCATACACACTGCCTAGGCTTGCACCCCAGGGAGGTCACTTTGGGGCTGCTAACACTTCACTCAGCGGCGCACTCCATTTTCTCTCAAGACAGATGGATTCCAACAGCAGCAGCAGGTGGGATATGGCAAATTTGTCATTCTCCACTCTTCAGGTCAGTTGTCCACATTTCAACATCAGTTTGCATTTTTAAGAAGTCCTCATGAAAGTTCATCAGCACTTTCGTGTGAATTTCTCCTAAGAAACACATTTGGTGTGCCATTTCCCCTAGTATGTTCATTTTTTCTTGCATACTATTTTCACTAATAAACATATTTTTCTCACAGGTTAACCTAGTATATGTTTCTCTGTGAACATTACTTGGCTGGAGAACCTCATTGCAAAATTTGGAGAAGTGCAAATGTGGAAGGATGTGTGTGTTTCAGTTTGTGTCTTGTTTCAGAAAGTGCCAATTAGATAGGCTTGCCTTTAAATATGAACTGAATTGAATTCTTCCTCCGTCCCTAACTGAACTGCCCTCTCTCTGTTGCACTGTGTCTTCTGGATTGCACAGGATGAACTGTGGGGAACTGATTGAAAGATGTTCCCACCTTTAGGTGTTAAAGTGTCGGGCAGAACCACTAGCCTCAAGATAATGGGTGTGCATCTGGGCTGTTTAATATTTCCAGAGGAAGTGGGGATTCCCAGTCCTAAAACTGCAAATCAGCATCTACGGACTTTTGCAGATAGAACTTGACAACTCTGCATGCAGCCCAAAATGGATCTGAATATTTGAACAGCCTCCCTCAACTCCTGTGTCAATGCCCCAAGGCCCTTCTATTCATCTAGTTTAAATTAATGATCTCACTGATGGCACTAGCAATTGAACCAGATCTCTCCTGAGCCAAGCACTTTCATACTGAATTTGATTAATTCTGATGACTATTAATTCTCACTGTTAATTAGGTAAGGTACTGCTGTAAAAAGAATATTGCATGTTGTGTAAAAGCAGTCGGCACACAACTGCGATGTCCTTCTTGCGTTGAATGTAAGCAGGATCTGGGTGCATCCGGGTTTTCTTCAGGTGTTTAGTGTGCAAGTGTGATGGATTTATTGATGCAGAATTTGGCACCTGAAACCAACCTTCCTTCCTTCCTTCCTTGCTTTTCTTTCTTTCTTTCTTTCTTTCTTTCTTTCTTTCTTTCTTTCTTGACTCAAGGCACAGCCACATGACCCAGATCTGCATGCATTTTGCATATGCTCACTGATGTGACTATATGCCTCTGGGCAGACTGAAATGGTGGGTTGGCTAGGGTCTCACAAGTGCCACATTTTTCAATGCCCCCAGCCATCTTGTAAGCAAAGTCACTTTTAAATTTTTTTCCAAAAAAGAAAAGAAAAAGAAAAAAAGGGAAGCAAAGGAACAAGAGATCTAGGATTCTGTACAATAACCAGAACCAAATGAGATTCAGGTTCCATGGACCACCATCTAATTATACCCATTATTTAAAATCAATTCATAGAAGGTAAATGCATGTCCTTCACTTTGAAGTGCATTTCCAAGATGTCTCTATTGAAATAGAGCACATTCAGTAGAAACCACTTGGAACCTATTCAATAGAAACTGCTTGGAAACACTCTTTAAAGGCACTGTTGTCACCTGGCATCATAATGATGTCATCATGATGTCAGGTGATTGACAGATCAGTGGGCCCTCTCACTGTCAAATTTGGATCATTGTGCTTGTGGCGATGACGACCTCAGCACACCAGGTCAAAAAGTTTCCTCTTCCCTGGTGTATAGGAAAGAAAGCATATCTCAGAAATTTCAGTCAGTAGGAGTAAGTATAGTAGCTGGCACTTATACCTGCTTGTTCATCCATGGTTACGGTCAGTGCCGGATTTACGTATAAGCTAAACAAGCTATAGCTTAGGGCCCCATTCTCTTGGGGCCCCCCAAAAAAAATTAAAGAAAAAAACAACTGGATGTACATTTCCAAAATATAAGATAAAAAACAAAATAAAACCTATATACAGCAACAGTGTTTTGTGTTGTGTAGGCTCCTATGATGTAAGTAATGGGCCCCGCCTGCTTGCCTGCTCCCTAAAATACCACTGGTTTGCTCATTTCTATATAAAGTGGTACCTTGGTTCTCAAACTTAATCTGTTCTTAATTACCATGTAGCATATATTCAACACAAAAAACAGCAACAATTTGTTGTTGACAAAGGACAGCTGGACATATAGGGCCCCATTACCTTCAGTAGCTTAGGGCCTCATCAAACCTAAATCCGGCCCTGGTTACCGTATTTTTCCATGTATAAGATGCCCCCATGTATGGGACGACCCCTATTCTTTTTTAACCCAAAACTAAGCAAACAAAATTCTAAAATAGAAGTGAAAATCCAGACAATAAGTGGTGGGGGCGGAAAGGTGCAGAAGCTGTCCCCCCTCAGTGGCTGCTGCTGCTGCCTTTCCGTATAAGCAGTGGGCAGGAGGCTCCTAAGCAGGATGCTGAGGCAGAGCACGGGGACGGGGTGGGGGTTTGAGGGGGAGAGAAAAAGTGCAAGTAGAGATAGCTGAGGTAGCTCTCGGCAGCAGGTCTCTTGGTCTGGTGGCCGAGTTGGCAGGGGGCTGCAGGAGGCGAGCCAGTCACCTTGTCTTATACACAAAAAAAGTACGGTACTGATTGATTTGCATGTCTTGCCTTTCCTGGTTAAGAGCTTGAGCTATAAGCTGAAAGCCTCCATTTCACATCTCAGTTTAGCTTCATGAACCCAGTGAACAGCCTTAGGCAAATCGCTATTTGAGCCCTCAGTAATCTAAGATCATGGTAGACCACCTGACAAAATTGTTGCAGAACAAACCCAGAACATTTTGATTACTTCAAGTGATATGTAGGTGTACCGGTGTGTGTGTGTGTGTGTGTAATTTCCAAAGCGGGTGAATAGATAAAATCGACAAATGAAATTACATTCATAAAACAAGTACAATATACATCACAAATCAGTGGATCAATGTAGACAATGCTGAGCTGGATGGACCAATGGATTAACTCTGTAAAAGGCAGCTTCCTATGTTACTGTGTTCATAATGCCTCAACGCAGCTGGATCACATGCCATGAAAAACTTGGGTGAACAGATGAGTTTTATATAGTCATCCAAACAGTGAGCATTTTGTTGCCTTCTTTTCCTTATCCATCTCCTCCTATTCTTGTTCAGTCCAGCTTACCCAGATGCTTACAAAAGCTGGTGTAAATTTTAATCTGTTTCAGTATTTTAACTTATTGTATGTTTCAGTGTATTGCAATTTCCCCCGATAATATGGTTTTAGCTCTTTGTAAACCACTTTGATATTATTATTTTTTTACAATCAAGCAGTCTATAAATTTTATGAAATAAAAATGTCAATAGAAAAATTAATTAAAACCAAAGAGGTGAATAAGAGCAAGCCCTCTGCCTCTCTGGAACCATCATGTGATGCATTCCTTTGGGTCTAACTACAGCCCGGAAGAGAGTCGGGTAGACTTACTATATAAGCTGTTTCTGAGTTTATTTAATAAGTAAAAACTGAGTATAAATCTTCAAAGAAACAAATAAAAGCTACACCACAGCACATGGATTTCTGGTTACATTTTGCCTCAATCTGGCATCCTTGGGCCTTATGTGTTCTTGTTGCAATGAAACCAAACCTAAAACCCATCACTCATAATCTTGTAGTCACAATTTAGCATATATTTTAAAAGAAAACATCAGTGTGTTGTCTCTTACTCTGAGCAGAATGACTATTTTTGACTAGGTCTATATTATAACATAGGTTGCGGCTCATATGAAAAAGGGCATCTTAAACCAGTGGCATATGTAAAGTGGAACGCAGTGCAGATTTTGATTAAAATGTTGCTCAGTGGCCTTTCAGGCAAATTCTAGAATTATTTAATATTCTTTTCTGCACATACGCGGGAAATGGCACAGGCAATATTAATAAAAGAGGGCTTACAGGAGTGTAGAATCAGGACACCAGTTCCTTGACAAATGTTATTTACCTAGCTAGAGTTTCATTTCATCGCGAAGAGAACTCTGTGATGCCTATATTATGCAGAGGCCTTAAAACTCTGTTGGACATTTTTAACCCACTCTAATTTATTCCAGGAAACTTTAATCCCCTGCAGAATGGAACTGCTGTGATTTTTTCAAAAGTCATAATCATCTACCAAAGGCGGGGGGTGGGGGTGGGATGTGTGATGACGACATTGGCACTGGGCTTCAGGAGTTTAGTTTAAATTCATTCTAAAAATGCGAAGCAGAGGGCAAGAGTTAATCGGATATTTCATACAGTTAACATTTCAATCCTCCTCCAAATCTTTATAAATTTGCTTGCATCGCTGCCATTTATGGCATGTTCTGACTGTGCGCTTGCCAGAATTCGAAGGCTAAACATTGCAAGAAAGCACTTCTGGGATATCTCTTCTGAGTCTCGTAACTCATTTAGCATTTGGATCACATCCTATCTGGTACCCTAATGGTGTAATGTGCGCTAAGTTGAAAGTAAAGTGAGATGCTTTGACATATCAGGCATGCTGTAACTCTGTTATCTGACAAGCTATTATAATAGACTCGACTAACAGAAAAAGAAGAAATAAAATAAGAAAGGAGCTTTCAGAAGAACTGCAGCGCAGTTCCCACACCAACCTTATTGGGTTTGTGGGCCCATTTGCAAACCAGGAAAACTGTTGTGAGCAACAGGCACACAAATACACACACACACACACACACCCCATAAGCACAGATTGCAAACTCTCATATTGGCTACAACAAGACTAATTTCAGTGCAGAGAAGGGTCGGAGAGGGGACTTTGTGGGCACAAGGAAAGACATCTATGATCACATGCATGCCTGTGGGTTCTATGCTGGTGACCCTAGAAGGACTGCCTTCTTAAAGGTAAAGGGATCCCTGACCTTCTGATTCTCAAGTCCTAGGCTCTGTGGTTTAACTCACAGCGCCACCTGCGTCCCACTGCCTTCTTAGATGAAACCAAAGACCATCTAATCCTGCATTGTTTCTCTCTCTCTCTCTCTCTCTCTCTCTCTCTCTCTCTCTCTCTCTCTCTCTCTCGTGGTACCTTGGCTCTCAAACTTAATCCATTCCAGGAGTCTGTTCGACTCCCGAAACCATTCAAAAACCAAGGTGCAGCTTTCGATTGGCTGCAGTACCTTCCTGCACTCAGTCAGAAGCCATGGAAGCCATGTTGGGTGTTCGGCTTCTGAAAAACGTTTGCAATCTGGAACACTTACTTCCATGTTTGCGGCATTCAGGAGCCGATATGTTCGACAACTAAGCCGTTTGGGAACCAAGGTACCACTGTATACGCATAATAGTTTAATGAAGAGGGGGAAAGAGAGAAGAGAAAAGAATTAAAGTCAATAATATAAAATAAAAATAGTTATAAATAATAGTACTGTAATAATAAGAAGAAAATCCAATATCAGTCCACAATAAGAACATAAGGAGCACTAGCACACAAATCTTAAATTATAATAATAATAAATAATAATAAAATTTATTTATATCCCGCCCTCCCCTGCCGAAGCTGGGCTCAGGGCGGCTAACAACAATCAAAATAATCCAACATTCTAAAAACATTCATTATAAAATTAATTAAAATCAAATTAAAATCATTAAACCTATAAATTAATATAAGCCCTGTATACAACATTAAAGCCTCACATCAAATATAACTGATCTGTAGAAAAGACTTTTATGACCTGAAAATAGAAACGATGCATGTCCTTTTGTAACCCAATAAAATCTTTAATAAAAACAATTACAAAAAAGCAATAGATTAATTAATACAAGCCCTCTAAATGTCCAGATAGGTATCCACACAGATTTAATGTGTTTGAAATATGTTCAAATGTAGCCAGGACTATGAGGTCCTCAGACCATTGTGTAATAGATGATGGGCATTGTTCATTCCAGGCCCAAAGTCTCTTAGCAACCATAAATGCATGCAAAATCCACTTTCGTTGTCCTGCTGTTAATCATCACACTACAGGAATATAATTTAAAAGTACAAGAACAGCTGCAAATATTAATGATTTCACAAATGCAAAACTGACATGGATAATAGCTTTAGACCAAAAAAGAATATATCCCTGGACATGCCCACATCATGTGCCACATCACATAAAGCTAATTGGGGGTGCCAACTTGAACAAAATATTGGGGGGAAGGGGCCAGATAAGTCCCGCCCCACATAATCGATCACGTGGTGCGACGCACACACACAATTTGAATGGCAATGCCCATCAACATGGGGGGTGGGAGCTGGCCCCCTCAAATATTTTATGGGGGGTGAAGGGACTTCGGCTCCTACAAGTTGGTTCCTATGAAGGTAATAGTCTTCGCCCAGTAGGATATCTGATTAAAAGTATATATGCAGCATAGGAATGCAGAGTCCCTGTTTATCTTGTCATGGCTAATAGATGTGGACAAATGGGGCCTGCAGAAGATGTGTAAACCGCCCCCCCCCATCTGACTGGGTTGCCCCAACCACTCGGGGAGGATTCTTGCACATACAAAAATATAATAAAACATTAAACATTAAAAACTACCTTCAGATGTCTTCTGAAGGTTGTATAGTTATTTATCTCCTTGATATCTGATGGGAAGGCGTTCTACAGGGAGGGTATGACTACTGAGAAGGCCTTCTGCCTGGTTCCTTGTAACCTCACTTCTTGCATTGAAGGAACCGCTAGACAGCCCTCGGAGCTGGATCTCAGTGTCTGGGTTGGATGACTGGGGTGGAGATGCTTTGTCAGGTATACAGAGCTGAGGATAAACCTATGTTCTAGGGATTTTTCAAATTCTTTTAAAAGACCTCCTGATCTGCACGCCCAAACTTGGCCCTCCAGATGTTTTGGGACTACAATTCCCATCATCCCTGACCGCTGGTCCTGTTAGCTAGGGATGATGGGAGTTGTAGTCCCAAAACATCTGGAGGGCCGAGTTCGGGGATGTCTCCTTTAGTACATCCCATCGTAGTCAATTACGTGATGCATTAAGATTTGCTATATGACTTCCAGACCTCCTGCATGGTTCTGTGGTGGATTTTAGCACTTCAACAATTTCAGTTCTCTAGGAACTCTGGGAGTGACTTCTGTGTATCCTGGTGCTTTAATATTTGTCAAATTTGTGCTTATCATCATTGTCTCTATGTTCAGTGTTTGGGACTGTTCCTTCCGCAGCTAAAACAGCAGCACAAGAGGGAGGAGTCAGCAGGCTTAGGGGGGAAATGGAGGTTTGCAGAAGTGCAACAAACCATAATGTGGTCCTCTTTGTGCCGGTGGCAAGAAAGGTCAGGAAGAGGGCAGAAAATTCCAGTGAATTGTAAGGGAGATTTGGAGGTCCAGATAGAAATACATTGTGCTGTATGTAGTCGTGGGGGTGCCCCATTTAGTCTCCCTTGCAATATATGGTTCTGATGGCTTATACAGAGGCTATGTGTTTGTGTGTTTTCTTTTAATCATATTTGTATGGCTTTGTCATGGTTTTTGGCTAGTACAGTCATACCTTGGTTTTCGAACAGCTTAGTTCTCAAAGGTTTGGCTCCCGAACACCGCAAACCTGGAAGTGACTGCTCCGGTTTGCAAACTATTTTTGGAAGCCGAATGTCTGACAGGGCTTCTGCAGCTTCCGATTGGCTGCAGGAGCCACACTTTGGTTTCTGAACATTTTGGAAGTTGAACGGACTCTATTCAACTTCCAAGGTACAACTGCACAATAAAATCTACTTTACTTTACTTTACTTTACTTTACTTTACTCTATTCAACTTCCAAGGTACAACTGCACAATAAAATCTACTTTACTTTACTTTATTTTCCTTTCCTTTCCTTTACCTTACTTTTGGAGAGAAAAATTCTAACCAGACAGGGAAGAAGGATCTCCAAGAAACAGCTTAATGAGATCTGAAAATGTTCAGTGCAAACAGGATGCTGTTTGGGAGCGGGGAATTATTTTTATAAAAAAACTGGAGCAGGGGATGAAATGGCATGACCAAGAGCACTTCATGCTGTAACATTATGCTGCAGATCCTATTTGTTTTGAGCTTTTAAAATGCACTCCTTGAAACAATGTTTTAGATGTAGAGCTTGTTCCAGAATCATCTGCTGTGAAGAGCAGTGGGAAGCATTCATTTGGCTTTTGTCTGCCAGTTCCCCACCATCCTTCAGTACACCTTTGTCATGTAACAATCTAGCCAGAGGAGCTTCTGTTCTGATGTAAGAAGACAAAAGCTCCTCTGCATGTGCTGGCAAGAGACAGCTCTCTTCTTTTTGGATTCTGACTCAAACCAAGGCGGTAATGATACAGCTCTATAGTAACCTGGAAAGGCTGCAGGAAATCAAGACGCATTCTGGGCCGTTCTGGATTTCCTTCAAACCAATCTAATTTTCAGCCTGTGAAGTTTTAGTAGGCACTAGTTCGTATACATGACGGATGTCTTTGAGTATAAAACACCTCATGGGCTTTGACATAAATGAATGACTGAGCTTCCCCCTCAGGGGTCTCTGGGAAGAGACTAATACTCATGAAAAACACATCTAATGAAGTCAAGTGTCACTGCAGAAATGTCCCCAGCCTTTAAAAGCAGGTGACAGGGGTGTTCTCTTCAAGCTGAAGGAAACGAGGCAGACAGATCAATTCCCTAATCATGAAAATATACTCTGTCTTCTTAATATGCCCTTGGGCAAATTATGTCTCAGTCGAAACACTGGTCAGAAAAACAGACTATCGAGCAGCGATATTTCATTATTGACGAAACATGGGTCACCAAGTGAAAGAGCTGCTAGATCACCTTGGTTTCAGTAATTATTTTCGGAAACGCTTTTGAAACTGGCTGCCACCCTGATCCTGAATCATTCATAGAGGCTCACCCGGTGAATAATGGCAGCCTTCAGGGCGGACTCACACGCAGCCTGCTGTATCATGGGCAAATCACAATGCCCTTGCAATCAGTTATTACCAGAAATTGTTTGCCCCCCCCCAATATGTATAGGCCATTTTTTTCCACCACAAGATGGTTGCAAAGTGGTTTGCACAATGATCGACACAATGATCCAGCCATCAAAATGATATGACGTTTTCAAAACAAACAAAAAGCACCAAGTGTAAACAGCATTCCGTAGACAGGCTTAGTGAATGTCTGCTGAAATAGAACGGTCTCTTGTCGAGCACTTGAAATCCAGCAGGGAGGGGGTACTGCCTGATCTAAGCTGGAGAAGAAGAAGAAGAAGAAGAAGAAGGAGAAGAAGAAGAAGAAGAAGAAGAAGAAGTAGTGATGGACAAGTCCAGAGGTGTACATGGCAAGTGTAATGGACATGATTCTTATGTTGGTATAGTAGGCTACACTGCAGTTATGCAAAGGTTAGAGGCATTATCACAGTCCAAGCAGTAGCAGAGGATGTGGTGGAGCTCTGCCACTCACCAGTTTCCCTGCTGGTGCTCACTTGAAGGCATAGAAGGAGGAAAGAGGCAGTGGTGAGGTCAGCATGGTGCAAACTCACCAGCAGAGTCATTTTTTAAAACGCCACTTTATGAAATATAAGAAGAAAAATAAAAAGAGACTAGTGACAGACTTGGGGCTCTTCAATTTCAGCAGTGCCCTGTGTGATGCTAAAATTTGGCGTGTCCCCTGCTTCTTGCCCTCTGTTCTACAGCATTTTTGAGCACCCCCCCCGCAGCACAGCACCCAATGCAGCTGAACTGGTCAAGCTACCCTAAAACTGCCTCTGAAGAGACATGGACCCCCTAATCCCCCTCTCACTAACCTTTCCTCTAGTGATGGCACAATCCAAATTAAAAACAATATAACCCTAACCCATCACACTTTTGACATTCCTGAATGTTGCAAGAGAAAGAGGTCTGCTTTTTTTGCAGCGGGATCCATTGCATACCACCAGAAAGTGTAGTTGCAGTCACAGCATTTTCAAAATCTTCATCTTATCACTGGGAGCTTGTTTGCACAAAGCGTAAAATGAGCCAGTGTTAAAATTAGCTTGCTAGGACTCCATCCTAGAACAGAGGAGACTTTGTTGCTTAATCCTGCGGTGCACAACACATTCAAACAGATGGCTTAGAAATGAGATTGAAGACAAAAGACCAAATATGTGCTGGGGGTGGGTGGGTGGGAGACAGAATTCACTGGCTAGCAGAAATCCCTGGTCCCCCCCCCCTTACAATTGCTGGGAATGGGATAGGGAACAGAGGCTAGTTAACTGCCCAGGTTCATATTCTGCTGACAAATTCAAGCAAGATTGGCACATTTTCTCCCCTTTTTAAGCCACCTTCCTCCTAATTTGCTCTTGCTCCCAATATGCCGCTTAAGAATTATATTCTAAGTCTTTCCCCCTCTCTCCGTGACATCTTCATTGCTGCTTCATTAACTGGTGCACCATCAGTGCATTTCATTACAGCCTCTCTCCTCGCTCACTGTGCTGATCTCAAACACAGATACAAACCAGCTATCAAATGCTAGGCGGTATTTATCTTCCCTGCAATTCAAAAGAAGAGGAAATTGGCTAAATCATCCCAGGGGCAAACATACCCAGATTTGTCTCTTCCCATCTTCCTGCGCTCTTCAGCAGCTGGGAAGGATATTTAGTTAGGACGGTTGTAGGTGTTTCTTTATTTTATTTTAAGGATTACAGATTTTGAGGGAGTCCACACAGCGGAGTATCCCTTTGGGAAAGAGGAATCTGATGTAAAGCAATTCTCAATGAAGCAGCCAGCTGAAAAACTGGGGGATGCTAGAAAAGGGAAAGAGCTCCCTGTCTGCTTCCAAAATGCCTTGGCATTTGCATAGAGTAGGAATCTTCAGGTTTTCCCCCCCTTTTCTTTTAGTGGAGAGAAGTTGGTTAGAGTGGCAAGTAAGTACCATTGTGCTCAGGCTTTGCTTGTGGGCTTCCCAAGGGCATCTGGTGACCCACTGCCAGATCAACGTGCTAGACTAGAAGGAGCTGTGTTCGGATCCAGCACGGCTCTTCTTATGTTCTGATCAATTTCTACTAGTAATGATGACTATGACGCAGGAGGCGCTGTGGTCTAAACCACTGAGCCTCTTGGGCTTGCTGATTGGAAGGATGGCAGTTTGAATCCCTGTGATGGGGTGAGCTCCTGTTGCTATGTCTCAACTCCTGCAGTTCGAAAGCATGCCAGTGCAAGTAGATAAATAGGTACCACTGCGGCCGGAAGGAAAACGGGGTTTCCGTGCACTCTGGTTTCTGTCACGGTGTTCCGTTGCACCAGATGCAGTTTAGTCATGCTGGCCACGTGACCTGGAAAGCTGTCTGTGGACAAATGCTGGCTCCCTCAGCCTGAATCGAGATGAGTGCCACAACCGCATAGTATCCTTTGACTGGACTTAACCATCCAGGGGTCCTTTACCATTACCTTTTTACTATGATGTATTGGGGAGTTTTTAATGTTTTATGCTTTATTATGTTTAATTAAGAGCCAGTGTGGTGTAGTGGTTAAGAGCGGTGGACCTGTAATCTGGTGAATCGGGTTCCATTCCCCGCTCTTCCACATGCAGCTGCTGGGTGACCTTGGGCTAGTCACACTTCTCTGAAGTCTCTCAGCCCCACTCACCTCACAGAGTGTTTGTTGTGGGGGAGGAAGGGAAAGGAGATTGTTAGCCACTTTGAGACTCCTTCGGGTAGTGATAAAGCGGGATATCAAATCCAAACTCTTCTTATATACTGTATGTGTTGGAAGCCATCCAGAGTGACTGGGGCAACTCAGCCAGATGGGTGTGACATATAACAACAACAACAACAACAACAACAACAACAACGCATCGTAGGCAATGTGTCTCTGCATGCTTATTGTGGGGAAGTGCAAGAGGGGACAGCAAGTTTCTGAACTGTCTTTTTAAAAGTCCTCATGAAAATTAATTTTTATATGCAATTTCCCATAATATTTTTGTGTGTTATTTTACAAAAACAATATATGCATTTTAAGGCAAACTTTACACTTGGATATGCATTTTTCTGTGCCTTATTTGGCTGGAGAACTGCACTGCAAAATTCAAAGAAGTGCTGTGGTTTGAAGGCTGGTTATGTTTTGGTTCACATATTCTTTGGGGAAGTGCAAATTAGGTAGGTTTATGTTTAAATGTGAACTGAATGGAATTTCTCCCTCATCCCTAGATGGCCTGATTCATATGTTCTTTTGTCCTTAAGATAACAGGAAGGGATGGCAACTCAAAACTCCAATGATGACACCTTCTCAATTCCCCAGGTCCTTTGAATGTACAGGCTCAGTCTGTAGCATCGGTTTCTGATTCCTAAAAACAATGATTAATATTATACTGAGCCACTGAGAAATTTTTGGAAGTAACAGTTGAGCTGTGGTGCTGTGAATGAATTGCTTTGGTATGAGGACTGTACTTCACTGCATCTTTCATGACCTGAATAAAATAATTTTCTTCTTCTTGTGGGTTCAGGTGTCGATTTGCTTCCCCTTTCAGATGTTATTGCGGCAAGCATGTTTTTTTCTGGTCCTAAATGAGAAGGGCGGAAAAAAGGGGGAAACCTTTACAAATAACAAATTTATTTATAAATTCTGCTAATACAGACTATATGACCTTTATTTAGCATGGATGCTGTGCCAGAATCAGCACAGAACAGAGAGCACCCAGCATTAATCTCTACCCAAAAGGATTTCAATCTACCTTTCATAGGCAAGGTGAGGTCAAGGACTTGACAAACACCCAATTCAGATGATAACCTAAGGGTTCTGTATTATGGTTTATATCACAGGTGATCCTTCAGGGGGAACACAATTCACGCCTGTGAGTTACCTGTGATCTAAGCAGCGGATTACAATATTGTTGTCTAAACTGGGCCAATGAGTTTTGGGGTGAAGTAAGGGAAATCAGGTGAAGGCTTTGCTAAAGCATTTTAAAGAGGGTATGGAGATGATTGGCCTGAAGAAAAGAAAGCTGCAAGCTTTCTCAAGATGGATTTGGAAAGACCAGTAGTGTGTGTGAATGTATCCCACGTAGAAGAAATGCATAAAGGGAAAAATGCATTGCATTCTTTTTTGAGACCTACATAGCACTTAAACACATATCCCTACCTAAACGTATATTTTCCTTTATCTTACTTTCAGGTCACATGCGCAAATCTAACCAGTGGTGGAAAATCAGAACTTCTAAAATCAGGTGGTTCCAAATCCACGCTAAAGCACATATGGACAGAGAGTAGCAAAGACTTATCCATCAGCCGGCTGCTATCACAGACTTTCCATGGCAAAGAGAACGATACGGATTTGAGCCTGCGGTATGATGCCCCAGAAACATATTCTGAGCAAGATCTCTGGGAATGGCTGAGGAACTCCACAGACCTTCAAGAGCCTCGCCCCAGAGCAAAGAGACGGCCCATTGTCAAGACTGGGAAGTTTAAGAAAATGTTTGGCTGGGGCGATTTTCATTCCAACATCAAGACAGTCAAGTTAAACCTGTTGATAACTGGGAAAATAGTGGATCATGGCAATGGGACGTTTAGCGTTTACTTCAGGCATAATTCCACTGGCCAAGGGAATGTATCTGTGAGCTTGGTGCCCCCGACTAAAATTGTGGAGTTTGACTTGGCACAACAGACAGTGATTGATGCCAAAGATTCCAAGTCCTTTAACTGCCGCATTGAGTATGAGAAGGTCGACAAAGCCACCAAGAACACCCTCTGCAACTACGACCCTTCAAAAACATGTTATCAGGAGCAGACCCAAAGTCACGTCTCCTGGCTCTGCTCCAAACCGTTTAAAGTAATCTGTATTTACATTTCCTTTTATAGTACAGATTATAAACTAGTACAGAAGGTGTGTCCCGATTACAACTACCACAGTGACACGCCTTACTTCCCTTCAGGTTGAAGTGGGCCGCGCCTCTGAGACTGGACCCTGTGGAGTAAATAAATAAATACACAAATAAAATAACGCTAATTTTAAACAAAAATATGGGGAAAAATACGAAAGAGGTCACATGACAGGGCTGTTACCTCAAAGAAGAAGGCCACATCTCTTGCCTGGAATGTGTCTACACACTGCTGCTGATGTCAACTGGCTGCAAATATCTTAGCGGAAACCAGTCTAATGTCATTTCTGCCCAGTCAGTTCCATGTATATCAGTCCAGTTGTAAAATCACTGTGGATTTTAAATAATACCACACACAATTTCTCTCTCTCTCTCTTTGTCTTTCTCCTTCTCCCTCTTTGCAGCTTGCAGATCTATCGAGATTCCTGTTAAGAGGGCATTCATTGTCTGATATATGATGTTTCAGGATAACCTATCATCGAGCAAAAAGGATTAACTAGACAGAGGATGTTTTGTTTTTGTTTCTCCACAGACTGTTATGGAAATCTTCTTTTACGGTCCTGAATACATTATAATCAATAATCCCCATTCATACATCCTATCACTTGGAGTAGCTGTACTGGTAAATAATATTGTAGGAGTAAAATGCTTGTTAAAACAGGGGTTGGGTGGGAAATGTGTGTGTTTAGAGCTCAGTATTCCTCTTTATATGAACACAACAAAGTATATTGACTTTTATTCAGCACCCAGTGGGCACATTCAAGGTGGTGTTAGGTGGGCCTTTTTTGGTGAAGGGAGCCTGTTGAACTAATAAAGATGAGCAAACATTTGGAATTTACATGTGAACAGAAAGTTACGATTTTGTAGTTTGGTGGTCCTCACTCAACTGAGATACTCTCCAATTCCCATATAGGAAGGAGAATGCCTGATAGGTAACATGTAAGTTGTAAGTGTCCATCTTATCTTTATAACACAATATTGTAACAAACAAACAAACAAACAAACAAACAAACAAACAAACAAACAAACAAACAATATCCTAGTCTTCATTTGTATGAATGGTTTGTATTGTACATAGTTTAACCTGTGTTATTTGAGCTGCTTATTAATATTAACTTGTAATTGTCTCTCTGCTTGTTATTGGTTAAAAACAAGGAAATGAGGAATTCATTTTATCAATGTAGCTGTAAACTCCATTTAAGATGACAGAATTATGTACAAAGCATTTATTCAGCTAAAGTATTGTTGAAAGCTATACAACTTACAACATTTACAATCTGTCTGTATTTAGATCTTTTGTTTCCAGGTGAAAACAATTGAAATGTACATAAAAAAAAATAAAACACTTGAATTCGAGTTTCAATATGCACTCTGTAGATGGTGGTTTACAATAGTGCTGACAGGCAGATGATACATAGATGGTGGTGGCACCTTCAGTCACAAAAGTTGGTCCATCCAGACCAGATTCTTTATCATATGTAATGGTGATTACTTTTCAATGCAGAAAGAAGTGTACAATTCCTATCTTATTTATCAACAGAGCAACTCCATGAACAAGTTAGCTAGAACCCCATGGATATGTTAGATGGAAACTTGATGGGCAGGTTAATGTGGTGGTGGTAGACCTGTGCATCAGAGAGTAAGGTTATTACCAGTTTCCAATAAAGTAGAGGAGATGGGATTTTAAAGGGCAGCATGGGTGGATCTATGAGTCTCCTGTCTTTTCTTTTCATCCCTCCTCTGCTTCTCCCTGGAGTTTTGATGCACCTCCAATATCTAGGGCTTGCCGATCAGAAGGTCGGGGGTTCGAATCCCCCCGATGGGGTGAGCTCCCGTTGTTCGGTCCCTGCCCCTGCCAACCTAGAAGTTCGAAAGCACATCAAAGTGCAAGTAGATAAATAGGTACCACTCCGGTGGGAAGGTAAACGGCGTTTCCGTGCGCTGCTCTGGTTCGCCAGAAGCGGCTTAGTCATGCTGGCCACATGACCCGGAAGCTGTACGCTGGCTCCCTTGGCCAATAAAGCGAGATGAGTGCCGCAACCTCAGAGTCGTCCACGACTAGACCTAATGGTCAGGGATACCTTTACCTTTACTAAGGAAAAAACCACACACACCCTGAAGCTTCATGTGTAGAATGCATGTAGGGAATGCTCTCACATTGTCCATGCTGCTCTTTATATCGGTGCCCAGAAACAGGCCCATCTGGTAGTTTCTGACATATGGCCCATGCCACTAAAAGATCCAGGTTGCCCTGATCCTCACATGCAATCAGTGTCAGGGAAGCCCTTTGAACATGCAACCCCCTGGAAGTGGCTTCATACTGTTGATATGTTAGTGGAGAGCCACACAGTACATGTGACTTTGGACAGACAACAACACACTGCATGAAATAAAAATAAAACGTGGTTATATGATGAGGGTAGTTGAGCAATACACGTGCGCACACACATTCCCATCTATTTATCACATTTGTTTTTCATGCTTCTTTGTAGGAGCTGATATCATGGTTGCCCACTTTTATATTTACAGCAACCAGATTGAGGGGTGATGGATTGCCCAAAGTTTCCCCATGAGCTTCACAGCTGATCTGAATGTAGGTATCAGGAGCCCAAGTCCACCACCTTAATGCTTACTTAAGATGGAGTTTAGACATGTATGCCTTACACTGAGAAGATTATTGGTTCATCTAGTTCAGTAATAATGTCCTCAAACTGGTGGCCATTTTCTAAGGCCAAAATTTCCTCCAGTCCTATTAACTTGAGATCCATTTAACTGATGACGCTACTAGGGATCAAACCTGTGCTCTACTGGTGACAAGGAGCCTAGCTTTATCGTGCATAAAATGGCCTGCAGCTGATAGCAATAAATGGAGTTTTTTTGGGGAGAGGGACCCCCCCGTGCATAGTTTGTGCAGTTTATTCATTCTCAGATTTATACTGACTTATTTAAGAACAAGAAACAACAGCAGGGTTCCACAACAGTATAATTTGTAGCCCAAACACACACACTGACACATGCACACACATACAACCAGATAGCTTTGAACTCTGGGGAGGAAATGTATTAAAACTGAAACTAGAATACAACAGGTCCTGCTCATTCATGTTGGGGCTTGGAGAAGATCTTCATTTTCTAATCTCAGTGGGAGGGATGGAGGGCTCTTATGGAAAGATGCACGTTAAGTCCAAACTTGGGTGGCAAGGTGTGCCTTGAAAAATCAAGCCACTAGCAGCCAGTTGACATCAGCACTGAGCTGCAAGTACTCAAAATTTACTTCTGACGGCACACCTTTCCATTGTCTCTCTAGACAGACGGATGCCAACAACTGATGTTTTCATAGACAATGCTATGGAACAGTTATTCACCCGCACCCTGACAATATATGGCCCATGACATCATCCAGAAGGAGGGCTTCCCTGATACAAGTTGAGTTGGAATCCCATAAGTACTTCTAGTGCTCTGAAGCACAGTCATCCATAGACTTTGACTGACTAGGCAGAGAAGAGAGCAACAGCTCTAGGAGATAGTATTAATTAAGCGATCATGCTATTGCAAACAGAAACCCATTGTTCTAAGAGCTGTTTGAGTGTGCGCACACACATATGTACTGTATATGTATATGTGCATAAGAGAGATGTGTGCCTCTAGTTTTAACCCAGATATGAAACTGTGCCCACATATCAAAAAGTGAAATTCCAGGTCATTTGGATATTTATTGGAATCTTGTTTCCAACATTTCCTCACAAAGCTTGAAATACTTTCACAACATCAGTACTATAAAAATTATAAAGTGAGGTTTAAAAAATGATTTTAGTAGCCAAACCAAGGCCAATCATGGAGATAGATTTTAGCTTCCTCCCTGTTTTATTCCTATGCTACATTCTGAGGTTGGTAGATTCCAGACCAAGCAAAATAGACTCCACTCACAGCCAAGACATATCTGGATCTGGTTCTATGGATTTTTTTTTTTAATGATCTGACTAAAGAGGCTTGTATCTCAGAGGGCAGTAATTCAGGCAGGGGATACGCTATCTGTGAATCAAATGTGCTCATCATTTCGCCTTCCAAATGCATTTGCATGATTAGACAAATCATATTTTTCTGGACATAATAATCTGCTTGTTGATGGTATTTTTGTAGCAATTGTCTTGTGCTGTATTGGAATTCAATTAGCAAAAGCGATGTACTAATAAGTTTTTAAAATCATGTATATTTATTTTTCATTTTGCTTGTCTGGTTCCTTGCTGCAGTTTGAGTTATTTTAAAATATAGTTTCCCTTGCTTAGACTTTTGCATAGTCGTTTGGTCATCAGAACCGCAAATCTGAAGTCTCCAGTAAGAATAAATTGGACAAGAGATTTTATGAGTCCTGAATAAAATGATGAATTGAGTATAGATGCTTTTTGCATTCAAGAGCCCACTGTAAAGTCCTCTCTCTTGTGAACTATGATTCTGGATGCTTTTCAAGTTAAATATACAGAAGCAAAATCCCTGCATTTTATATTGGTCTTAGACTCATACAGCAACAGAACTAGAACGGACCAAAATACCATCTTGACGCTCCAAGTATTGGCCAATCTTCACTTTGTCAACAATCATGCAGCCTTAACATTTTCTAATTTGTGACATGAATACCTTTTCCTATCTCTCTAGACTTGCTTCATATTGTTCCAAATTGTATTTCTGAAAGAGAATAAAAAGATGGGTGTCTGTATTGGAATGATCATCAACCCTAACCCTTTGCTTTGATTTTCCATTCTTCTTGCAGCCCAATCCTAATCACGTTTCCTTGAAAGTAAGTTGTGTACTAAGTTCAGCAGGACTTACTTTGTACTAGAGCTTCTGTTTAGATCATTGAACAAGTGCAGGAGACCTTACCAAATATTTCACGTAAATCCTAACACAATCTAGCATGCTTGTTTTTCAGCATAGCCTTAAGAAGTTTATGATTTGTAATACTTTAGAGCCATGACTAGAAATCCATGGATTTGGGTAGATTTCCTTGTTCCAAATATTGTGTTTGTTAAAAGCAAATAGAAGTAGAGGACTGATACAACATATAGCCACCGTCATTTCTTAGGTGTGTTTTTTTCTTTCCCATGATGTTATTTGTATTATCTCACCATGTCACAGAATTAAAGTTCTCCGTTGGGTTCATAATATTGCCATGTGTTACGTGCTAAATATTTTCTTGAGTGTTTATTGTAACCGATGGCATGAGCCTCTGTATCTTTTTGAATATGTAGACTTGTGTTATATAGTCATAACCAGAGGCCCATGTTACCACTATAGCCTAATGCTCATTACAGTAAATGAAAAATACTATGAGCTTTTTTTCCAGATAGCTTACATACCAGCAGAATTACAGTGCGGAAGAGAAAGAAGTATAGAGGATTCGAATTTTGAACACGCCATAGACATAAATCTACTCAGTTATACTCACAATTCCTTGTATAATATGAAGGCAACTGATATGTGAACATTGCTTGTCTTTCCGGAATAAATAAAACAATGTTTTGCAGAAGACTTGTTACTTCTGTTCCATTTTTTTAATAAGTAAAAAACATGCAAAGGATCTAGTTCTTGTGACAAAAATATCAATGGATTTACAGAATCTGTCACCCTCACATAACATAAACATATTTCTGGTGTGTTTGACCTCATTTGAGCATTTATCAAGTCATTCTTCTCAAACCACATTTTTCAGCAACATGTGTACCTGTGTAGAACTACTAGTAAACCTGTTGAATTGCTGCTTCCTTCAGAGACAGTTGCTGCTTTCCTGCTATGGTTGTTTAGTGTGTTGAAATCACTATGGTTTGCTATATCTGGAGTAGCTAACAAGTTCCATAGATTCACTGCAAGCAATGGACTTTGAACATGGCCACCAAGAAGTAATTCAGAACAAGCAAGAGAATATGTCCACTAGCCAGTGCTTCATGTATTCCAAAAATAAAATTAAAATAAGAAAGAAATAAAAGAGTCAAGGTAGCCTATGAGTTTAAAAAACCTATGGCTTACATAAAACAAATCTAAAATGATACTATTTTTAAAGTTTATAGTTGTTTTATGTGTGTCATAGATTTATATTTAACCTGAATTTTTTTAAATAGATTGATCTGTCAATCCATGCTGCACCAGTATCAGTGCTCATGTAACTTTACAAAGTATTGCAAGACAGAGTTTCTTCCTGAAGAATGGGAAAGCAGAGAAAACAGAAGAGGTTACACATATACAGGCAACCCTTCTCAGCATGGTAGCTTGTCAAAAACACACTCTAACCAAGTGAAGAACCAGTAAACTGTAAATCACGCATTGAGCCAGACTTTACCATGCCCTCCCACACTTGGATTGTTTATGAGTGGCAGCAAGACTCTGGTAACTCTCAATGAATCACACAGCTCAGATCTTGAGTAGCAGCCCCCAAAACAGATTTAAACAACCACTACATCAACTGGTCATTGTAGTTCGGGAACATAGGTTCCCCATCCCTGCATTCAGTGGTTAGGTAGCCAACACGGCACCCTCCAGATGTTGTTGGAGGCCAGCTCCCATCATCCTTGATGCTATGCAGGCTGATGGGGGTTAGAACCAACAACATCTGGACAGCACCATACCTCAAGCACCATCCCTCCCCATATGTACCTAACTCAGACCCCGTGATTCTCATCTGAGGCCCTTCTTTGTGTGCCTCCTCCACGAGAGGACTGGAGGGCAGCAACACAAGAACAACCTTTTTCTGTAGTGGTACCCCACTTGTGGAATGCTCTCTCCAGGAAGGCTCACCTAGCACCCTCATTATAAATCTTTAGGCAAAAACATTCCTCTTCTCCCAGGCCTTTGGCTAATTAAACAATCTATGGCCTTTTAAACTTGGGGAGAGAGGGTATTGTTTTTGTTTGTTATTATGCTATGTATCTTTGTGTTTTTATATTGTAACCTGCCCTGTGATCTTTGGATGAAGGGCGGTATATAAATTTTAATGATGATGTTGATGATGATGATACTACTACACCTGAGGCATTATTGAGTTAAGGGCACTCTTTGGGTTTGCCAGTCCAACTTGGCTTGAGGGGTTCAGGGAGTAGGTATCAGGCTTGGCACACATGATTGTGTGAACCCCAGACTGACAGGGTCACATTGTGCTTGTCAAGTCACATATGCAAAGCAAGGAGAGAGTTGTTCTCAATCCTTTGTTATGAAGCTGCCTTTAGATATAACCTGGGGGTGGGGGGAGGAATCTTTCCTCTTGTTATAGGGAAATTCCTGCCTGGACTGTAATTTGATTGACTTTCTTGGCTGGCTTTATTTTTCAGATCCTCTGTGTTATATATTTAATATATATATAACATTTTCTCCCTATTTTGTGTTGCAAGTCTTGTTTGTGGGCATGTTGGCAATAAACATATCTGTGATATGTCTATGAGTTATCTAGGCAAAAAAGTCATATACATTAACAGTGTAATAATCCTAGACGCATGTCTGCTCAGACCTATCTCCCACTGAGTTCAATGGGCTTTATTTCTAGGTGTGCATGGGATTGCAGCCTAAATGTGTACTCACCCTCCCTGGATACAGCAGTATGGCTTGTCCCAGAAAGATTTAATAAGACGGGTACTTAGGAAAGATGGTAGCAATACAGAGAGCCCAGGGACTGGTTTGTTGCCCAGCCTGCATCCCCTCTACACCCATGATTGACTGGTGCTCCATCTTTTCATCAATGGCAACATTGCATTTCCAACATCTCCTGGCAATGTTATGCATTAATGGACCAGTGGGATAGCTCTTATCCAATAGACATGATAGTGTTGGGAAATGTCAAATAAGTGAACTGTCATTCAATAGATACAGAATGTATAACTGTAACATCACTGGGTTTGTGACTGCTATTAAGTAAAAATATGCTACCTTTCTTTAAATGCTCATGAGCTGTTTCATGGCAATGAGCTTTGGATGAGCCAAAACAGGGAATAAATGCAACCATTTAAAAATAAACCCTTTTTACTCTATCATTATTCTTTCGAATTATAGAATATTGTTTATGTACCCTGTTGTCCCTCATGGAACGCACTTTGATGCACCTGATATGCGAAATTCACCCATGGGACTGTGGGAATATGCTGGAGACATACACAGAGATGGTGGCTAATATATCAGGTCACGAGGCTTTAAATAATATGCACGCTTTACAGCTGGTCCTAAGAACAAAAACAAAAAAATTTATACATATTTATTGCTGCACTGTGAAACTCTTTCCCCTAGATACCTTTCTTCAAATAGATGATTGTTTATTATGAACATACTTGCCTTGGCATTCCAAATAGCACCTTTTTGTTCATATTTATGAGAGATAGAGATCTATGTTAGAAAGACAGAAATAGAATATACGGCTGAAAAGCTGTTTTGTCACCCAAGTCCCTTAGCAAAATCCCTCTCCATGTGATGATCATTAAAAGAGAAATAATGATTTACTTCCAAAAGGAAAAAGTGAACCCACTGAATATAAATTCAAAAGCTTTGCCCAAGTGTTTATTACTGTGAGAGTTCCTGCTATGGCACACAGCCTCTGCCCATTTTCTCACTGCAGTCTGCACCCCACATACTTCCTTCTGGAAGTTTTTTCTGGGCTGGGGGTGCACGGGGCAGGGAATGATCCTTGCACAAATGCAGCATTGCATACAACCCCATCTCTCTCTCTCGCTCTGCCCCCAGGAAGGCAAGCTGTTTCAGTAGTAGCAAAACTTACAGCAGACATGTATAAGAGGCTCTCGACTTTTTGTTATGAAAAGCAGTCACAGGAGGACGCAAGTGGGGGCATAAGAACAGTGGTGTAGGCAGGCACCCATGGGGGTGCCACTTCTTCAGCTTCTACAGTCCAAGGCAGCTGTTTAACCCACCTCATTGGCAGGCAGGCCCTAATATGTGTGTGATTTACTTGCTATCCTGATGTTTTTCAAGTAAGCTAAACCTCTAATCAAAGAGTTGGGAACCTCAGGCATACAGCCGTCCACTCCTCTCTCATTGACCTTCAGGACTCTCCAATGCCCCACCCCTGTGAAGTGGCTACACTTCACACCCTCCTTGAATACTTTGTCTTGGCAAGAATGTGTCCTTTGATAATTTCATTCGCTTACCTGGACAGGTGATAGAGAGAGATGTGTGTAGTAGCACCTAGCCTATTGTGCAAAGGTAATATTTACACCTGTTGCTCTGCCCACTCTTGACTCTGGCCCCACCCACCACTGGGACATGACAACCACCCCCACTAGAAAGCTGCACGGAAGGTGTTCAAAGAGGTTCCTCATCTCTGATCTAACCTATCTTGTTCCACAGGCTCTTTTGGCCTCCCATATGGTATGCAATACAGTACAAGATGCTGTTTCTTCACAACATTAGTTACTGTGTTGAAAGGAGGTTTGTGTGTCTTACTTTTCAGAATCCAGCTAAGGAGAACACTCACCCAACTCACAGAGGGCCTGAAAGAAGAGGAATGGGTTTTTTTTGCTGACGCCTGAATAGGGGACAAAGGCACCAGGCAAGCCTGCCTGGGGAAAGCATTCTACAAGTGGGGAGCCACCATAGAAAAGGCCCACTTTTGTGTTGCCACCCTCCAGACCTCTCACGGAGGAGGCACACTAATAAGGGTTTTGTGAACCACCTTCAGATCTTACGATGAAGGGCGGTATATAAATCAATACAATTTAACAGAGCTGAGGCCGAATGTTGACAATTTGCCCAAAGCCACCTCTTGAGCAGTGCTGGATTTATGTATAGGCTAAGTAGGCTGAAGCCTAGGGCCTCTAAATCTAGGGGGCCTCACCAGCCCTCCCACTCCCCAGAGGGCAGTCTCCCCTCTCCCAAAATTGCAAACCCAATACTTCATGTGAGGGCAGGACAACTCGGGCCTCTAAACCTAGGGGGCCTCACCAGCCTGTCCTCTCCCCAGTGCTGTAGTCTCCCCTCTCCCAAAATTGCAAACACAAGACTTCATGCAAGGGCAGGGCAACTCAGGCCCAGCAACTATGAGACTCAGGGCTAGCCAGTGGGGCCCAATTTGAAGCAGTGGGGCACAACCTGGTTTTTTTTGTTTTTGATGCTTTTCAACATCTTTATGCGCCCCCTCGCCCAGCTTGTCCGGAGTTTTGGGCTGGGTTGCCATCAGTATGCCGATGACACCCAACTCTATCTGTTGATGGATGGCCATCCTGACTCGGCCCCAGACACACTGACCAGATGTCTGGAAGCTGTGGCTGGATGGTTACGTGCTGCGCAATTTCAATTCTCATCCTGAAGCAAAGTTCTTAACCTGAGGTACTATTCCTAGGTTAGCAGAGTCTGTAACCTGAAGCATCTGTAACCTGAAGCGTCTGTAACCCGAGGTACCACTGTATGGCCTTTTAAACTGTGGGGGTTATTCTGATTGTTATTATGGTATGCATTTTTGTGTTGTTATATTGTAAACTGCCCTGTGATCTTTGGATGAAGGGTGGTATAGAAATTTAATAAATAATAATAATAGCATTTATTTTGAATTAAATGCATCTGATTTCAATATCATTCTTAGGAACGAAACCCAAATCCAGACCTTTGGTATGAATTAAGCTGCTGATGCAAGCTGTATTTTTTTTCCATTTGAGAGATATTGGTGATGTGCTTAGCAATTAATAAGAGCAACCTTGCAGCTGACAATACACATTCATTTCAACAACTTATTTAGTCATTTAGTGCAACAGAGCAGCGTGGTCTCAAATAGCGCCATCTGGTGACTTCAAAGACATTTTCTAGGCTATGAAGGGATATAGAAAGTGAAGTGTATGCCATTTCCTGCCCTATCCTAGCACCTCTGCTTTAGCCCAAGAGTACTCAGATATGCTATACTATACTTTGAGAGAGAGAGAAAAATCATATACCTGCTATCAGACATGCTATCTTTATTTACGATGACAGACAGAAGCTGCATGAATGGATAAGCAACTCCTATATCTATGAACTGCTGGACAGTTATGGTTCACTGCATGCTTGAGTTATACTTGGGCAATTTGGCACATATCATGTAGAAAACGCAGTAAACTGCTCGCTCATGATTTTGCTGAGATTTTTGTGAAGCTGTCATTCTTATTTTCAGCCTTCACTTGACTGAGATTAAACATCTCGTCTATTCCCTTCTCCATCCTTCTGTAACCACCGCTGCTAAATTTCTAGATGTGCTTGGGGAGTCGAAATCAACATAATAGCTACAAATTCACCCATCCCATGGGTTTGTCTAGACAACTGCAAGTGATTTTAAACAAAATGAAATGATTTCTTTTTTTAGGGGGGGGGATAAGCCTAATCAAGTCAGGAGGTTGCTTATTGTGTATTTGACAATTTCTCTGTTTTTAATAGGATCAGAACAGACAGTCAGCAAAGGAATATAGTGCCCATTGATAAAAGTGTTGCTAGCTTTCCTACAGATTCCTTATGACGGTAGTCTTTCCTCTCTTTTTCCTTTCCTTTTTTTCTTTTTTCTTTTGGCTTCCAGCTTTTCTCTTTGCACTGAAAATCATCTTTACAAAACACATTGCAGTTCATTTCACACTGTGTTAATTGTGTAACACACTGTAACTATTACCTCTACCAGTCACAATTGCTTGTCTAATGGAAAATGATGAATTTAACAAGGAATTATGAGATCTGTTTGATCCTGGAATGAACATGTGGCTAATGATGCCTGTTGGTTGAAACACACTTCTCTTATGCCATTTTTTTTAAAGGAACTGAACAGGAGAAATATAAAATAAATCAGAACAGTAACTGCTCATTTTCAACTTACTGAAGAAATGTTTCCCAGGCAGGTCGACTTAGAGCCAATTCAAACATTTAGGGGAAAGCATATGGTACAAGCAACCCAAGCCTGGACCATCACAACATGCATGTAAGGATGGCCTTTTTCCAAGTTCTCCCACATCACAATATCCCCTGTGTGGCATTTAATTTGACAACAGCAGCTCATTGATTTTAGAATTGTAATTCTAAGGTCTCCCAAATCCACCTCTATGATTTCTGAGCTGCTAAACAAATCCTTCAGCAGGCAGAGAGGATGAGAACTCTGTCAGCAAAATCTACTATGTCATCCAATCAGCCACGCACTGTGAGATGGTGGAGGGAAGGGATATAGTTCAGTAGCAGTACATATTTTACATGCAGAAAATCCCAGGCTCAATCTTGGCAGAACGATGCAGGTGGAGACGCTCCTTTAGGTATACTGGGCTGAGGCAGGGGTCGGCAAAGTTTTTGTGGCTTGGGCTGGTTCACGGTCCTGCAGACGCCGCAGTGGGACGGAGTGCTATTTCTGGCTCTCCTTCTGGCACAGAGGAGGCGTGCGCAGCTTCCCATTGGCTGTAGGAGCTCCCTGCAGCCAATGGGAAGCCGGCCAGCATCATGGAAGGCGGTCCCCACTCTGCTCCGCGCCGGTTTAGCGCAGCTCACGGGAGCTGGCCGAGTGGGCTGTGGGGGTCCCTGAGCGGGCAGCGGGGGTCCATGGGCCAGTTAAATGACCCTCAGGGGCAACTTGTGACCCATGAGCCTTAGATTGCTGACCCCTGGTTTAGGGCTTTAAAGGTCAGCACCAACACTTTGAATTGTGCTCAGAAATGTACTGGGAGCCAATGTAGGTCTTTCAGGACCGGTGTTATATGGTCTCAGCAGCCACTCCCAGTCACCTCTTTCTTAGATTAAGGTCTACCAGGCTTGCATGTTGAGCACACTGCTTTATGGAAGTGAGTCGTGGGCAACTTACACCCGCCATGAGCAATGCCTCAATGCCTTCCATATGCACTGTGTCAGGAAGATATAGGACATCACATGGTAGGACAGGGTCTGAAACAAAGATGTGCTCTCCCAAGCCCACATCCCCAGCATGTTCACACTTCTGTCTCAGCGGGGAGTTGGTTTCAAGCGCTTGGCCTGTTGGCAGACCAACTCTGTATTACAAAGATGTCTGCAAATGTGACATGAAGACTGACAACATTAACCCCACCGTTTGGGAGACAGACAGTCTGGTTGTGTGTCCGCAGAAGTGACCAGAGGAAGAATGACCCCTGGGAGGAGTGCAGAGAAAATAAACACCATGGTGCACCTGTAGCAGCAAAATTGTACTCATTCATCTGCTCCACCTGCAAGAAAAAAAAGTCTCTACCACCACAGCAAGGGACACGGGTGGCGCTGTGGGTTAAACCACAGGGCTTAGGACTTACTGATCAGAAGGTCGGTGGTTCAAATCCCCACGACGGGGTGAGCTCCCGTTGCTCGGTCCCTGCTCCTGCCAACCTAGCAGTTCGAAAGCACGTCAAAGTGCAAGTAGATAAATAGGTACCGCTCCTGCGGGAAGGTAAACGGTGTTTCTGTGCACTGCTCTGGTTCGCCAGAAGCGGCTTAGTCATGCTGGCCACATGACCCGGAAGCTGTAAGCCGGCTCCCTCGGCCAGTAAAGCGAGATGAGCGCCGCAGCCCCAGAGTCAGTCACGACTGGACCTAATGGTCAGGGGTCCCTTTACCATTACCTTTACCACCACAGCAAGGGTCTGTAGCTCTCCAACAGTTTACTTTACCCCCGAAGGCACACTCTTCCATTGTCTCCTGAGACAGCCAGAGGCCAACAACTCTCTCTTTGTCACGCCAATCCCCACTCCAAGTCACTTCTCAGGAGCTCTAACAAGCTCCCTATATAACTACCCGATAGCACTAGGTTATCTCCTGTTCTGCCATTTGATTTGAATTCATCTTTAGTGCAAATCCATGACTTCTCTCATCTTGCCCCATGTTTTCCGACTCATGTAGATGATAAATCTTGCTCGGGAAAGATTCCTTAGTTTCCAACTTTACAACGCTTTTCAAAAAGCAGATGTGCAAGCCACTTGAATTTCATCATATTTTCATCCCAATCTCTGGTCAGTGGGAGACTCCATGGGTTCCAACACTAACCCCAGGTTGAGTTTCCTTGAAATGAAGGTCAGTGGAGCCTGTGGTGTCTTTAGGATTTATGGTTTTATTTAAATATATATACAACCTGAGCATAGGATGGAAGGGCTCACAGCATTGACACTCCAACAGATCTTGCTTCTCCATTAGGTTTTCAGAGAAGTCCCCCAAACCCTAGCTTTGGATTCATTACACTGAGGCTGGATCTAGACACATCAAAAAAACGTTTCAGGAAAACCTCACAACGGGAAATCACATTGCCGAAAGACAGAACTCCGCAGCGCCATCTGGTGTCACACTGTTATAACACATTTAAAACACTTTTTCTTTACTAATGTAGCTCAGTCCTGAGAGAGTCAAGCAGTCTGTGTCTCATTAGTCTAAACTCACAGACAGGGCCGGATTTAGGTTTGATGAGGCCCTAAGCTACTGAAGGTAATGGGGCCCTCTATATGTCCAGCTGTCCTTTGTCAACAACAAATTGTCGCTGTTTTTTGTGTTGAATATATGCTATATGGTAATGTATGGACCTAATAGGTAAAAAAGGTAAAGGTAAAGGGACCCCTGACCATTAGGTTCAGTCGTGACCAACTCTGGGGTTGTGGCGCTCATCTCGCTTTATTGGCTGAGGGAGCCGGCATACAGCTTCCGGGCCATGTGTCCAGCATGACTAAGCCGCTTCTGGCGAACCAGAGCAGCGCACGGAAATGCCGTTTACCTTCCCGCCAGAGTGGTACCTATTTATCTACTTGCACTTTGACGTGCTTTCGAACTGCTAGGTTGGCAGGAGCTGGGACCAGGCAACGGGAGCTCACCCCGTCGCAGGGATTCGAACCGCCAACCTTCTGATCGGCAAGTCCTAGGCTCTGTGGTTTAACCCACAGCGCCACCTGCGTCCCCCTATAGCTTGTTTAGCTTATACATAAATCTGGCACTGCTCACAGTCTAGCATCCCCAATCTTATAGCAGTTTATTTTAATATTCAAAGAGTTATGTACTGCTTCTACCCATTTTTGTGTGGTGCACTACACAGGAGACACTAAGTGATTTTGCTTTTCTGTTTTTCCCACCACAATGTGTTGTAATATCTGAAGCTACTCACACGCTGTGTTCTCTACAGAGGGAGAGTAAAAAACAATATTCACAGGTATTCTCCAGCTTCCACTAGGAACAAACTCAGCTTCTTATGAATGAACTTCAAAGGTTTGTATGCAATGTTTTGCTAATTGAAAGCAAGTTAGTGGGGAACTTGTTCCACCTGCACATTTATTTTATGTCATTTCATAAAATTCATATACCCCTTGATGTGTAAGGAAAAAAAAAACTTCAAATGTTGTCTCGTGGAAGCTGATCTCAAGAGGTTCTAACAGTGAACAGATTGCCGTTATATGTACAATTTGTATATTTCTGTCTTAAGCTCTTGGGTCCACCTGCAGATCTCTAGTGTTCGATGTCTGCTAGCACATGGGTGCTAGTAGATTGACAGCATTGGGTACAACCCAAACTGCTTCATCTTAAATCCATTAGAATTGAGCGCAGAGCCTCTACTAACAGTCAGTAATAGTATAGTAACAGCAACAAGGATTCTTCAACTACAAGGCTCCTTCTTTCCTGGGATGCAATGATGGTGGTGGAGCTAGAAGGCATTGGTTTAGGACTCTCCACATGGTTTCTACAGTGTGAGAGGAGAATGACTGAAATGGACTGCCTTCTTTGAGTGGAGTTTACTATAGTCAGTAACAGCCTTCTTCCTCACTGTCCTTCATTGGAAGAGCTGCCTGGTCCAAGTACAGTTCAAAGATTTTTTTTAACCCTTAAGATTGGAGAACAGGCCTTTTCAAATTGCCTTTAACATTTTGCAGCTGGGCAGCTGACTGAACAGACACAGAGGTCACATGGTCACAGTCATAATAATAATAATAATAATAATAATAATAATAATAATAATAATAATATATTTATACCCCAGCCACTCGGGGCGGCTCCCAACAGGAAATTAAAACACGATAAAACATCAAACATTAAAAACTTCCCTAAACAGGGCTGCCTTCAGATGTCTTCTAAAAGTCAGATAGGAAGATAGGAATCTGGCTTATACCATATCATACCATCAGTCCATCTATCTCAATATTATTATTGAGATTTATTATTTTTATTATGTCAGACGAGGGTCTCTCCTAGCCCTACCTGAAGATGCTGGGGACTGAACCTGGAATCTTCTGCATGCAAAAGTGTTATATCCCTTCCCTACTATGGTGAAATGTATTTCTATTTCAAAATTTGCGTAAATTAGTATATGCAGAGTTTATGCCAAATGAAATACCTCTTTTGTCCTCATTTTTGTTGACATGTATTCTTGTTTTCCACAGTGCAAAAGTGTCCACTTTCTTCCTCACACAACATCAGTCATATTTTCTTTAACCAGCTGATGAAGTAAGGGGTCCTCATGGTGTCATACAAAGAAATTAGATGCTCAATAGTTGTGAGACTATTATGTCATCGACTAAATATAAAAGGCAGAGCTTAATCCATCAAAGGAAACTTTTTCATTCTATCTGAAATTGGTATTGTTGTGGAATTTGAATCTCATTGACTGCATTGGACTTGGGATTCATTACTTCAGAGAGAAGGCTGGGAAAAATATCATTTCAATGCTTAATAGAATTTTTTTGTGGCAGTTTTGATTTCCCCCTCCCTTTTGTGACATTGTTATTTATTTAGCTTATATGATGGAACACTGATAAATTGGACTCCGCTCATATTCTTCATTACCTTGAGTTGAATTACAATGTTTAAATCTCACAGCGAGTGCAAGCAAAACTGAAGAGATTACATCTTTTGATAAGATTAGAAGCCCCTCATGTAAGTTAATATTAAAATTGACTCCGAATATAATCAAGGATTTGTCCAGCTATCTTTAATTGATCTGCTATAGAAGGATAGAGCAAATGCAGATGGCATAGCAGTAACATGACAAATCAAAGGAATAATGTAAAATGAAGCAGTAAAACAAAATGACATTTGTGCCTATCATATTATACATTGGCTCACCTGGAGAGAAGAGATTGCTTGTTGTTATTGAACGCCGAACAGAAACAATAACTTCCTAGAGCAACTTATCCTGGGTTAAAGAAAGATTAGCTTCTAGACTGATCCTTCTACGCTGCTACAACAAAGCCAAGAAATGGGTGCTGAGACCAGGGTCAGAAACTCAAGGCCCAATGGGAGCTGATTCATTAGGGCAAATGAGGCACTGCCCCATGAACCTTAGTCTTCCCTTAGCCAGCCCTCACCTGCCTTTTCCCCCAACTTACAGGCAGTCTAGGAGGGAGCCCTGGGTGTCTGCTTCCTCATCATAAATCTCAGTGTTGCCCTTGTAGATCTCATCAGGGAAGAAGATGAAGACAAAACTAGATCCAGTTGGCTCTGCTTGTCATTGGCTCTGGTCCCACCTACTGTTGTTTTCCCCTGCCTTCTGCCCTCCAAGTTCCAATTGGCACCAGGCATCACTGACTCAACCTTTCACCACATAATTGGAGGAAGCCTCGTAGGCCAATCCAGGGCTAGATGTTCTTTTGTCAAACATTAGATCACTTGTTCTACTGCATGCATGTCCAACCGGTCAATCGCAATCTACTGGTTGATCACAGGGTGTCCCTGGTCAATCCTGGTCGATCATGTGATCCTGATCGTTCTGCCCTCCCCAAAAAGCTCAACAACTCTGGTCAATCCAATGGGTAGATCACTGCCAGTTTTTTAAATAGTGGGACGTGCCTGTTCTACAGGGAAGAATTGCGTACAGTTTTCATCTGTGGAACTCCCTTCCACTCAAGGTTCACCTGGCTCCATTTCTGATGATTGCAAAATGAATATAAAATCTGTTTTTCACCCCTCCTCTTTTAACTGATGCTATTTATTATATCTTATATTTTACAGTTATGATTTTCATTTTGCTGACATTTTACAATTTGGATCTGGAATGCTATGTCAAGGCTGCACTTTTAGTTGATTATGACACATGACTCTCTTTTTTATGAAATAAAGAAAATAAAATTAAAGAAAGAAAGAAAGCTACCGTATTTTTCGCTCTATAGGACGCACCCGACCATAGAATGCACCTTGTTTTAGAGGGGGAGAACAAGAAAAAAAAAATCTCCCCCTCTCTGTTCAGCGCCCCTTCAGCGAAGCGGCAGGAGAAACGGAGCCCCTTCCATTTCTCCTCCCGCTTTGCTGAAGGGGTGCTGCGCAGCTCTCCCTCTCTGCTGAAGCCAGAAGAGTCTTGCTCTCCTGGCTTCAGCAAAAGGAACCCAAAGCCTCCGGAGCGCAGCGGGAACTTGCGCTGCGCTCCGAAGGCTTCAGGCGGCTATCCCTGAAGCCTGGAGAGTGAGAGGGGTCGGTGCACACCGAACCCTCTCGCTCTCCAGGCTTCAGCGAAAGCAACGCGAAGCCAAGGAGCGCAGAGGGAGCATTCCCTCTGCGCTTCGGAGGCTTCGCGTTGCTATCTCTGAAGCCAAGGAGCCTGCATTCGCTCCATAGGATGCACACACATTTCCCCTTAATTTTTGGAGGGGAAAAAGTGCGTCCTATAGAGCGAAAAATACGGTAAAACATGGTCAGCTACAGCATAATTTCCTTGAGCTTGAGCTGGAGAGGGGAGGTGGAGAGCTCTCTCTGTGCTTATGTAGAAACCTCCAACGTTTGCATGGCTAGAATGCAGTCTAGGGTACAAAGGCAAGAGTCACATCCATTGGGCTGTCCACATTGGCGTCTGTCCCTGCTCACAACTGGTCTGCATCCCCCGAAAGGTTTACAGGGTTTAAAAAGGTTATCCAACCCGCATTCCTGACTCCTGCCCATTCTAACATGAATACATGAGTCTCTGGAGAGGTTGCTGAGGTACAATAAGACTATTTTTTGGCACCAGTTATTACAAGCAGTTATTCTGAGGACAATACCTGAACTCACTTTAACCTCTCATTTATTGACACCTCCAAGAGAAAGAATTAGAGGTTGAAAGAAGCTGCAACCTTTTACTTCCATATTTTATCCAGGGATTAACTGAACTTGTAAATGCTTGTGATATATGTCCACATGGACATGGCAATGATGAAACATTGGCTCTTTCTACAGAGATAAAGAGCTCATCACAGCATTAGTAGTATTAGTATTAGTAATAAGAATAAGAATATCATCTCCAAGGTGTTCAGTTGAAAGTGATCTGATTTCTTCATGAGAAGCTGGTGACAGTAAAATTTATAGTGATTGCCACTAAAAGAAGGGCCACAATGATGCTCTGAGTTTTAAACAGTATAAGTTTTAATTTGATTTGTCAATTATTTGCTCAGTTGCCTTTATATATGTTGGTACTTCATACATAAACTGCAATGGTGGTAGCCCATTGAAATATATCTATCTGCCTTCTATCCATCTATCTAAACTGATGCAATAGATCTTTTATGTGCACTTATGAAGTTTTCCCATTTGGTGTATGAGTCCTGACATGGGTAGGCAAACTAAGGCCCCCAGGGGCCAGATCCTGCCCAGTTGCCTTCTAAATCCGGCTCACGGACGGTCGGGAAATCAGTGTGTTTTTACATGAGTAAAATGTGTCCTTTTATTTAAAATGCATCTCTGGGTTATTTGTGGGGCATAGGAATTCGTTCATTCCCCCCACCAAAATATAGTCCACCCTCACCCCCCCAAGGTCTGAGGGACAGTGGACCTGCCCCCCGCTGAAAAAGTTTGCTGACCCCTGGTCCTGACAATGCTGCTGCACATGTCCCACTAGATTATAACCTGCACATGAGATGAAGACAGGGTTTAAAAATACCACTTGGGATTCTGCCACATGCCATTACAGTTTCCTTTTAAAATCCCTTTTTATTAAAAGCCAAATTATTGAAATTTCACTATACTGAAGCAAACAGCATTCAAACCACTGATTATCAAAATATTGTGGATGCCTCAATATCATTTAGATGAATGTGATTCTACAGCAGTTTGTCTCTTAGAATTATCATTATCGCCACATCTGACTATGAAGTTCATCACCATTTTTTTGCTTTTAAATAGCACCACTCATCTTCTTTGTGTTAATTTAGCACTTTCCCATTGTTCATTCCAAGGATTGATGGAGTATTTTGAGATGCAACTACATGGAAATTGTCGTTTTGAATTGTCATATCAATGCCAGATGTCATTTCACATTTATTTTATTACTGAAAGGGTGGAATGAACAGCCATTTAAGTCAAAACAAGCTTAAAATTGTTGGTTCGTTTGGGACTGTCAATCAGAAGAGTATTTCTGTCCTCCCCCCATTTGCTCCAGCACTATTTCTGGAGAGATGCAGACAGTTAGAAGTGAAGCTCAGTTTGATATATGAAAGGAAAAATGACCACCATGAGAGCAAACTGATGACTAAGGGTTGTAGCCCGCTAAGTTCTGCTCAGAGTAGATTCATTGAAAGACACAGACCGAAGCATGTCTGTTAGTTTCAAATGGTCTTCTCTAAAGAGAACTACAGTGGTACCTCTAGTTACAAACTTAATTCATTCTGGAGGTTTGTTCTTAACCTGAAACTGTTCTTAACTAGAGGCATGCTTTCGCTAATGGGGCCTCTTGCTGCCGCTGTGCCGCCGGCACACGATTTCCGTTCTCATCCTGGGACAAAGTTCTCAACTCGATGTAACTCTTTCAGGTTAGCGGAGTTTGTAACCTGAAGCGTTTGTAATCTGAGGCGTTTGTAACTCGAGGTACCACTGTAGTTCTGGAAACAGAGGCAGGTTTTGCATAACAAGACTGGTTCAGCCGTACCGGGCGCTGTGCTACAGGGGGTGCCGCAACAATGATGTAGAGTGGAGTATGAGAGGCAGGGAGAGGCACAGAATTTTAGCATAGCACAGGGCTGAAATTTGAAAGTCTGCCATTGCTGCATAAAGCCCTGTGGTTTAAATGAGCACTTAGCAGAGATCTAAAGTACCAGTTAGCATGCATTGAAGTTGGAGGATGACAACAAAGACTGATAGTATGTCCTGGTTCCAGTGCCAGCCGAAGATAATTGGCTGCTTAAAGCAGAACCCCAGACACTACCTCCCCTTGTATGGGACAACATTCCTTGCATCGTTTAGACGTCTATTACACAAATTGACCTACTTTAATCTCATGGATGGGACTTATTTGTGTATCCATTCTAGGCCCAATGGGGGTATAGTTTCAGGCCTATAAAGGTAAAGGTAAAGGTAAAGGGACCCCTGACCGTTAGGTCCAGTCGTGGCTGACTCTGGGGTTGCGGCACTCATCTCGCTTTATTGGCCGAGAGAGCCAGCATACAGCTTCCGGGTCATGTGGCCAGCATGACTAAGCCACTTCTGGCGAACCAGAGCAGCGCACAGAAACGCCGTTTACCTTCCCGCCAGAGTGGTACCTATTTATCTACTTGCACTTTGATGTGCTTTTGAACTGCTAGGTTGGCAGGATTCAGGCCTATATCAGTTATTTAAAAACAAAAATTGTGTATTTAAATTGTCCACCTAGCCTCCTAAAATACACACTTTGTACACATTCCCCCCACAAACATGTTTCTGTATGAATATTCTTTAGCTGAGGGCTCCATCAGAACATTCAGAGAAGTGCCCAGATTACTGCATTGTGATGCATGTATTAGCCTAAAGCTTATGCATTTGCTGCGCTCTCCAAATCATGATGTCTTAACCTCAGAAACACACAGGTATTACTCATAGCTTGCTCTGTAACATTAGCTGATGATGCTGTTGGTTCCTGCCATCGTATAATCAAAATTCAGCCAAACTGGGGAAATAGATTTGCATGAGATATAATGAAGCCAGATTTCCCCTCCAGTAAGAAAATGGAGGACCAGACTCTAGAGTGGACTGGAAATAAAGCCATAGTGTGCATAAAAGAATGAGATCATTAGGTCAAGTCCTTCAATCAGCTAGGCTGTTTTTCAGATCCAGGCTAACTCAGTGACAAAAGTACATAGTTGCTCTTCAATCATGCCTCAAGCCTTCAAACCTCTTGATCACTAGAAACTTGGAATAGCTTTTCATAATTTATGCAACCACACTGTAACAGTCTGCCTTACAAAAGATACAAGAAAAGGAAGTGTATATATGGAAATAAAACAAAATTGGGGACATTTCCTTATTTCATAGCTTTTTTGTTTTTTATTTAAAAAACACACTTGGAATAGGTGCCAATTAATTACTACATGCTTATTGCATGCCTTAAAGCAACAAGTGTATCTGTCTATTTCCATAGAAGGATTGCTGAGTTGATTTGAGCCCTTAATATATTATTTGATTGCACATGGCATCTCAGCAATTATAATTTAACAAAAGTTGCTTATCGACTCTACTTTTTTAATTTAACAACTTCTGAGTCTCCCTCAGCATGGAATTATTCAGTCTAAAACTTCTCAGGCTTTCTTCAAGATCACAGTATTAAAGCCAATAGAAGCCAGAGGAGCCTCAAACCTTATCTCTGTCAGGGATGCAGAGTAATTTGATTCAGCTTTTTCTGGGTCCGCGATCTCACGCTGGTCACATGACTCGTGTGGGATTTTTGGACCTGGAAGATGGTGTCCTGGATTTGGACCACATTGTGTTGGAGGGTATGTAGTTGAAGTCCCCTGTTACTACAACATCTCCTCTTCTGGATGCTCCCTTGATTTCATTCTTCATCTCAAGATTTCCCTTAGCATTCATCCCCAGTATCAAATCACTCGTGAAACTTGGTATCACCACCCACTATGATTCTGTAGAGGAAGTCTAGATTGCTGGACTCAATGCTCTTTTTTATGCAGGGCCGGATTTAGGTTTGATGAGGCCCTAAGCTACTGAAGGTAATGGGCCCTTTATATGTCCAGCTGTCTTTTGTCAACAACAAATTGTCACTGTTTTTTGTGTTGAATATATGCTAAATGGTAATTTATGGACCTAATAAGTATCTAAAGCCATTTGCACATAACAAAATATGTATTTTATCCAAGTAATTGTTGAACTGAAATACAATTAAGAAGAAGTATATTAATAGTGAAATAATTATCAAGCTTGTTTTTGGAACGCTTTGGTTTTGGAACAGACTTCCGGAACGGATTAAGTTGGAGAACCAAGGTACCACTGTATATCGAAATGAGCAAACTAGTGATATTTTAGGGAGCAGGCTAGCAGGCAGGGCCCATTACTTACATCTCATAGGAGCCTACACAACACAAAACACTGTTGCTGTATGTAGGTTTTATTTTATTTGTTTTTTATCTTATATTTTGGAAATGTACACCCAGGTTTTTTTCCTTTAATTTTTTTTTGGGGGGGCCCAAAGAGAGTGGGGCCATAAGCTATAGCTTGTTTAGCTTATACGTAAATCTGGCACTATTTTGATGTACAGAGCAACACCACCTCCAGTACGTCATTCATTGGCCTCCCCATAGAGGCCAATGAAGGTAAATGTGCCCCACTGGTTCTCTGTGTTCCATCAGGTTTCCATTATGCTCACTATATCAGTGTCATCCTCTAGTTTAAGACCAAGCACTTGCATTAGCTTTTAGACACTTGTATACAGTCTCCCCCTTGAGTGTCTTTGGCACTTGCACTTCAAACTGCTTTGGTTTCTCTGAATATCTTTCCTGTGTCCCTGCACTCATATTGCCTAGTTCTACACCTTCCCCCAGCAAGTTATCATTTTCTATCAAGTGGGGAGATTCATTATGAGCTGGACCCTTCTCAACACCTGTCAACATTCAACAGGATATTTGGATATTTGGGTTGTGGCAAGGCAACACTTGAAACAGCGCAGTCTACTGCTGCAATTTGTCTTGGATCACAAATCCCCCAAGAACAGGGACTCAGAATATTTCCTTCCATTTCTCAGGTACAACAAACATAAGCAAAACCTTGAAACATGATTTCCCTGTACCTTGAAGGCACAGCAACAAGGAAATAAATTTAAAGAAGAAAGCATTAATTATTTTTAAAATCACATCATCTGTAAGCCAATCTCATGATTAGAGTTGTCTGACTTGATCATTCTCGAACAATTTAAGGTTGGCAACTCTGCACCAGGGACTATTTCAGCACTAGATTTTAATTTGAAAGAAATCTGTTTAGCCATTTGTTTTAATTAGAAGACCATTAAGGAAAAGTAGATAGGAGTTTAAGATGCATTTACTACCAGGCTAGTGATCTGTGAACCAAAAATTCTCTTACCAGCACTGATATGATAAATTGTAACAGCTCCCATAAGGCCATTTTAGGATGAGGCTCTTGAGGGTTTCAACTTATCTTTGGAGGGGGCCAGAGTGCGCTGTGGTTCTGAGAGGTTAAAGCAACTATAATCTATCTATCTATCTATCTATCTATCTATCTATCTATCATCTATCTATCATCTATCTATCTATCATCTATCATCATCTATCTATCTCTATCATCTATCATCTATCTATCTATCTATCATCTATCTAATCTATCTATCATCTATCTATCTTCTAAACATTTTGTAAATCTTTGTACTTTTGTCCATTTGCTGCATTTATTTTTCCCAATTTGAACTATAATATGGTGATTTTCTTGAGTCAAAATGAGAGTACCCCCTAAACATTTTTTTTAAGAAAAAAGCACTGTATCTATCATCTATCTATATTTGGTGTTAGCATACTATTGGAAGTGGGAGTCAATTACGTCCAGGGGTCCGGCACACTTCCCTGCGCCTCCTCTGACCCTTCCGAAGGCCTTTGACTCAGCAGAGTGTAAAACACAGCGGATGTAGAAGCTTGAAACGTTCTGTCGTGTGGTGGCAATAACTCAGGCTGACACGCAGCACTCCTTATCTTAAAGTCTTTATTCTCGTACAGATCAACACATCGTAAGTCTTCCCGGTGAGACGCAACTCATGTCGACTCTCTCTCACACTGCGTGCGTCTTTCTCTCCTTAGAGCAAACACACAGACTGAAAGAACACAGAGAAAAACACACCCCTTCCGTGTTCTAACCCCGCCCTCAGAATGTGAGGCGTCATCACTCAGAACTCTTAACCCTGTAAGTTCTGAGCCTCTATTAACACCCCCTCTCGAATCACGTTCTGAGGGGACTTCTGAGTGTTCAACACCTTCCCCATTGCCTTCCGCCCCTTCCTGGCATCGTTGTTAGGCACCTGTTGAACCTCACAAACCTCAGGTTCGCACTGTGCGAAACCAACCCACGCATTTGTGACCTGAAACCTCTCAGGTGGAATTCCCTTTGTTGCCCTTGAAGACCGCCTGGGCACAAACTGGGGTTCTTCTCCTGACCCACTGGGGCCAGCATTTGCGTCTTCCTCATCAGAAGACTCCCCCTCTGACTTGACACGTCTGTGAGCTTTCTCCATTATGCGCACAGGAGATGAGGGCTCACTCTTGGACACTCCCTTAACAACCTGTGGAGACGCCTCCCCCTGGTCCTGATCCTGATCATCGACCAGATCACCATTACCTGGCTCTCCCTCCTGCTCAGATTCGGATTCAGACAGACAATCCGAGTGAACGTCAGAACGCACTTTGCGTCTTGCCCAACCATCCTGCTCAAAGAACTCAGCCTGTTTACTGACCAGAAGCTTGGTCTGATCACCTTCTGGGTATGCGAACCTCCACCCTTTTGTCGTGGGTTCATACCCACAGAAGATCATTTCCTGGTATTTTGGACCACCTTCTTGCTGCAACCACTTTGGTACAGGCACCATGGCCCTGCAACCAAACGAACGGAAGAAATGCACCTGTGGCTTCTGTCCGTTGAGCAAGAAATATGGGGTGTCACCTACCACTGCATTGTAGCACCTGTTCATCGAGAAATTGGCCGTTTTTACCGCCTCCCCCCAAAAACTGTGAGGCAAACCAGAGTCATCCAGTAGAATCTCGGATGCTCGAACCAGGGCTTTACTCCTAAGCTCTGCCACGCCACTCTCTTGAGGAGAAGTCACCTTGTGACGTATCCCCCTCTGGCGAAAGAAACCCTTTAGAGCAGACCCAGTGACCTCAGAACCACGGTCAAACTGGAAACCTCGCACCTTGGTGGAGAACCTCTGTTCCACCTCCGCAACCCAATCTTTGATCAGTTGCGTTGCCTCCTCCTTAGCTTTCAGCGTGAAAGCCCATGCGTTCTGCGTATAATCATCTGTCAGCACCATCAGCCACTTGGCCTTGCCCAGACTTGGCTGTGGCATACCTAAAAGGTCTGCGTGCACAAGCTCAAAAGGCCTTGTGGTCACTCTCTCCACCCTGGGATGGCTAAATCCCTTGTTTCTGGCTTTCCTGCAAGCCTTGCAATTCAAAGGTTTACCACATTCTTTTACCTTGCAACCTTTGGTGCACTCTGATAACATCTGGACGTCCTCACAGGACCCATGTGACATCCTCTTGTGCCACACGCAAGCACACGACACATGTGTGTGATCAGTGGCTTTCCCGGCATTCCCCTCACCCTCCAGAGGTGATTCTAAAACAAAGAGGTTGTTTTGATTTCTCCCAACACTTACGAGCTCCTTCCCATCTCTGGAAATTGTACAAACATTTTTTGCAAAACTCACAGAATATCCCTCCTGCAATAGGCAAGGTACAGATAGCAGGCTATGTTTTAACTCAGGGAGAACATAAACCTTCAATTCAGCCTGTAAAAAAGAGACAAACACATTAGAAATATGGGTTACACGGCCCTGTGAACCTGTAGCAAATCTAACTGTTTTCTCAGTGGAAACAGCCTTGCAGTTCCACATTTGTCCATCAGGTGGCGCTGATACCAAATGGGCATTCGCAGCTGAGTCAACAACCCAACGAAGCACCCTCCCCCCTCCGGAGTTGTCCTTCTTTGTTGCCTTAGCAACTGCCTTCCTGCCGCCCCCGACCTTGGAGCTGCAGGTGTTGTTGCTGTCCAAAACCGCCAGAGAAGCAGTCAGCTGATAAACGCTTTCTTCCCCTTCCGGCCGACTCTGGGACTTCCCACGCTGGCCTCTTCTCCCGGGCTGGTTCCCATGGGAAACGACCTTGGGCGCATCCTGCCTTGGCTCCTTTGCTCTCTGTGGGCAGCTGCGACACAAGTGGTCCGGGGAGTTACAAACAAAGCAGCGGCGAACGGAAAAAGCCTGAACAGAGCACTCCGCTGGTCTGGCCCCCCTGCTGCTGGAGGAGCCGCCCGAGCCAGCCTTGCCCTCTCTGATACGCCGTTCTTCTTCATCCCCCAGACGGCCGGTCACATATTCCAGCGTCAGCTGTTGCGGATCCATTGACTCCAGAGTTAGACACAAATTGTCATAACTCTTGTCCAGAGAGCTGAGCAGGATATAAACCTTCAGCTCCTCTGAGAAGTTCACTTGCAGCAATCTCAGCTGGTTGAACACAGCAAGCATCTCAGTTACATGCTTTCTGATGCTGACCCCAGGACGCAGCTTCATCTCAAACAAGCGTCTGGTGGTGTGTATCTTTGCCCCAGCTGTTGTTCTGTGATGCACTCTCTCCAGTGCTTGGTAGGCCTCCTGCGCAGTCTCAAGCCCCTCAACCAATGGCAGTTGCGAACCCTCCAGGCTGAGCACTATAGCTCCCAGGGCCTTCTGGTTCTTTCTGCGTGAGGCATGAGCTTCTGCGACCTCCGCTGCCGTTGCTCCGGCTCCTGGCTGGGGCAATGGGGCCTGTTGCACCGCCTCCCACAGACCCTTGGCTTGTAGCCAGGCCTTTAGCTTCCTACTCCACTCTTCCCAGTTCTTGCCGTCCAACCTCTCAAAAGGGACGGAGTACGATTCATGGCTATCTGCCATCTCTCCCCCGGGGCCCGGCCTACTCACGAGTACCTCCGGTCCGGCAGATCAGATCCTCCCAGCGAACTGCTCGGGGTTACAGGGTTAAGAGTTCTGAGCCTCTATTAACACATACTATGTAGGTTCAATTTTTTAAAAAATAATAAAGACCAATGACAAAGATGCAGATTATAGCTCAGTGGAAAGCACCAGCTTTACATGATGAAAGTCCCATGTTCAGTCCTTGATATGTCCAGTTAAAGTAGTCTTAGGAAACCTGTGGTCCTCCAGAGATTGTTGGACTTCAACCCCTAGCATTCCTGAACACTGGCCATGCTAGATGGGGCCAATGGGAGTTGGAGTCTAGCAATAGCTGGAGGGCCACCAGTTCTCCTCCCTGCGTTAAAGGAACAGGTAGAGGTGACATGAAAGACATGTGGCTGGGACTCTGGAGTAGACCATGCTGGGCTAAATGGGAAAATAGTGCAAGCTAGTATAAGGCAGATTCCTAACACCTGGTGCCAGTTAGCAGTCTAGCAGCTGTATTCTGAAAGAACTACAGTTTCCAAACTATCTCCAGACATAATATGCCTCATGTGTTGCATATTACAGAAGTCTACACCAGAAATCTGTGAAAATGCTGGCCAGACTCATGGGCATTAGCCTATTAAAATCCATGGATGACAGAATGCACATTCTGTGGGCGTCTATGAGCCCATTCTTACAATTTCCTTTTTTGGTCCTTGATGAATGGATGTGTGCTATAAGGGAACGCAGCATCTAGACAGCCTCCAATGGTAGTTTTGTATTTTTCAGTGGAAGCTTCCAATTAAACAATTTCTAGCATGTTAAGAGCATTTCTGATCTCTCTTGGCTGATCCTGCATCCTGCCATCAACGTATTGTTGCTTAGACGCTAGTCAGGGGGCAATCCATTGTGTTTAAATTGTTGGCCATCGCTGGCTCCTTGTTTTTAAATTGACGTCTTGACAGCAGGAGGCCATTTCAAAACCACTGGCGAGCTCTTTGCTCCTCATAACTACTGCTGTGCTCAACTAAGTGAGAGTGGCAGCTGAGCAACATTTTGAATGGCTGACAGAATTTGAGCCACCTTAGTGGTTCCATCTCATGCTGTCCCCAACAATCTCCCCAACCTTTCTGTCAGGATGGCCTCTGCTACAGATTGCAAAATAATAATACCAAACAAAGCGAAATAGAAATATTTCTGAATGGAAATCCTTAGCAGAAATATGTACACAAGCATTTCTCTCTGGATGCTAGGCATAGCTGTCAATTGTATGCTTTCGTCTCATCATGTGAAAATGTTATATATTTTATGTTTGTTGTGTATAGAGTTGCTCGTAAGATATGCACAGTGGGGATTTTGCTGTTGGATCGCACAGTTCAATGAAACTGTGTGCCCCCTCCACTTGTGATGGACAACCCTCATGTTGGGTATTTTGGGTTGTAGCTAACTGAATGCTACTCAGAATCAACCTAAATTGGTCATGTATTTTAATTTCAGTGTGCTTTCTCTGAGTAGAACAAGCTGGAATAGGCAACAGTAATTAATTCCTTCACGTGAAACTGATTTCTTTAATGGCACACAGGAGTCCTAAGCATTGTACAGTTTATGAAATTTTTTAAAAAGAGTTTTCAAAGTCAAAAACATACTTCTTAAGACCCATCTCACACGTTATTTTTTAAGATGGACCTGTAAAACATGTGCTGCTGCTACATTTGATTTATAAATCACTTTTCATCAAAAAATCAGCGTGCTTCACAATACCTAAGAAAACGATAGCATTGCATTCAACAAAAGGTAAATGTAACTATCTGCCATCCACACAGCCAGCATTTATGTGAACCTCACATACAGAAATAGGTGTCATGTAGCTCCAAAAGACAGCTGTGTGTTTTGGCCAAATACACGAAGGAAAGCCCACTGCCACAGTGTCCTTTCTCTTGTCAGATCAAGATGAGCAGGTAACAGAACAGATTGCAAGGTTTTTAGCTGGGGCAATTAGAATAAGATCCACTATTTGACTATTGATTCAAAACCCTAAAATGTACAGTGGTGCCTCGCAAGACGAAATTAATCCGTTCCGCGAGTCTCTTCGTTTTGAGGTTTTTTCGTCTTGCGAAGCACGGCTATTAGCGGCTTAGCGGCTATTAGCGGCTTAGCGGCTTAGCGGCCATTAACGGCTTAGCGGCTTAGCGGCTATTAACGGCTTAGCGGCTTTAAGAAAAAGGAAACAAACTCGCAAGAACTCGCAAGGCGTTTCGTCTTGCGAAGCAAGCCCATAGGGAAATTCGTCTTGCGGAACGACTCAAAAAACGGAAAACTCTTTCGTCTTGCGCGTTTTTCGTCTTGCGAGGCATTCGTCTTGCGAGGTACCACTGTATTTTATATAATTGACTTTTTTAACTTCTTTGTATATCGTACTGTTGCTTTATTGCTATGGCCAATGGCTGACGCAAATAAAGATTCATTCATTCATTCAAGCTGATGATATAAGGATCTGGGGTAACTCCTTTCCCTCAAAGCTGTTGAATAATCCCATTGTTAGGGTAACAAGGAAGCAATAGGGTTGTGATACGTCTGGAATTCCGCAGACATAGCTGGTATTCAGCTCTTGTTAGCAGTGTCTGGGTGGAAATCGCAGAAGTGTCTGGAAAAATGTGGACGTATGGCAGCCCATGTCGGAAGTGCAGATTTTGGTAAATTTAATTAAAAATAGCTCAAAAACTCCCTTTTTTGAGATTTTGCATAAAAAGTTCATCAACTAGGGCCAAACTCAAAAAAGCTTTTTGAAATATGGCAACCCTAGAATGCAATTTTCACTTACAAAACTACCACCACACCCTTCTAGATGTTGGGCCTATACCATGACATAGCAAAAAACCTCAGTTTGTGCTCTCTTTGGCTAAAAGAAGGATCATTATAACTATATACTATAAATAGAGCTGAAGCATGCATGTTGCTTATCATTAGCTATTAGCTGATAAGATTGCTTATTTTCTATTTAGTTAATTAAATGAAGGATTAGGTTCATTAATGAGATGCCATACTTCTACAAGCATTCCATGGAAGTGTTTTGATTTCTCTATTAAACCTTTTAATTTCTTGGAACTTCAGCTAATTTGATCCTGATTCTAGCAAAGTTTCTACAAGAGGTGATGCTGCAGTAAATTAAATGGGACTCCCCCCCCCCAAGAACATTTACACATGCAAAAACATTCACATGATGGGGTCATAACGGAATGCCAATTTATTCTGATAGCCATACAGTGATAACTCGCAAGACGAAATTAATTCATTCTGCGAGTCTCTTCATCTTGCGATGTTTTTTGTCTTGCGATGCACGGTCCGTCGCAACTGCGCCTCTTCAAGTGGCTTTAGGAAAAAAGCGAACAAACTCGCAAGACGTTTTCATCTTGCGAAGCAAGCCCATAGGGAAAATCGTCTTGCGAAGCAACGCAAAAACGGAAAAACCCTTTCGTCTTGCACGTTTTTCGTTTTGCGAGGCATTCGTCTTGCGGGGCACCACTGTATTAGGAAAAAAAGATCTTGGGATTTTACATGACTACATCCTAGCATAGAACTATTAAAATAAATAGACAAGTTAGTAATAACTGAGTTCGTAATAGCTAACAGCCACTGATTTCAATGGGACTCCTCTGAGTATGACTTTGTTGAAAACAACTGTAGGACACTTTGTTCACACAAAAATGATGACATTGATTCAGATATGTAAGATGGGTCTGCCTGTACTTTTTTGTACATGGATCTATGTTTAATATCAGCCCGTCATTTTATATTTCACAGTGTGAATTGATTTGCAGATGACATGACCTTAGACTGACATAAGCTGCAACTGACTTCAGGCCAGTAAAAAACAACAGCAGCCGCTGCTTCACAGGCATCAAGGAATGCAGAATCTCAGAATTGGGTTGAAGTCACCGAGTTTGGGAAATATGTAATGTTGCCTCAGGTGGATGAGTTTTTTTTAAAACACATACTGTTTTCTGTTGTTTAAAAGGCAGGTTCTGCAGTTTGGAAAACCGATTTGTGCAATTTTATTATATATCAAAGTGAGGGATGGATGGATCCACTTCTTTCTGTTCTGTGTCAGTTTCACATTAAGTGACTCATAGATCTGCTCCATTTAATTTCCTGCAGATTTGAAAGAATTTGCATGGGGGGGGGAAATCACATTTTAACTGTCTGCATTTGGTACACATTCTCCCCTAAAATACGCATTTCAGATTGATTTCCAATGCATTTCCACCCAAAATATTTATTCTGTACATTGTTGAACTGCATCACAAAATTCACAGAACTGCATAATCTGCTTGATGGACATGATCCAATTTGCATATCAGATCTGGTGAATTGCCTTGCTTCATTTTCAAATGCAGGCCAGACAAATTTCTCTTCCATCCCTGCTTGAAATGTAGAACTCAGTAAGAAATGACGATGTCTTATCCGGATCCTCAGAAACGCTCTTCTGAACAGACAGTTGATGATTATCTGTACCATTTTTCTCAGGAATCTTACGAGTGAAAATTATGTTGAGGACCATGGATGATATTGTTGTTGTTGTTGTTGTTGTTGTTTATTATGCCCCGCCCATCTGGCTGGGTTCCCCCAGCCACTCTGGGTGGCTTACAGCATATCTTAAAACAAAATACAACATCAAGTGTTAAAAACTTGCCAATGCAAGGCTGCCTTCAGAACGTAACATGTTTCCAACACAGACACAGTACCATTATCGTCTGGGAGGAAGTCAAGCATGATTCACCACATGGCTGTTCAGGGCTACATGGGGAATTTCCATCCCTGACCATTGATAATTCCAGGGCCAGGAATAGTTAATGGCTGCTTGGATAAATCTATGTGATGAGGAAGATTAACATGGCAAACAGTGCTAGACATTAACTTGCAGTCAAACCTCAGCATTATTTTGATATCTCTTATATTTTAAGAAGAATTTCTAGTAGCCAAGAGACTTTGTTTTTCCAAGCCCCATATAGAGACATGGGGTTCAGGATACCCATATTTCCCATTAGTAATTATATCCTTGGCTAATACTCAAAGAGGTTAGAAAATTACTTAAAAATTAGTGGCCTTAAAAGTGCACCATCAATTGCATTCTGGATGACATTTCAGTCTAGCACTATATTTATACCCCCATCTGAATTTAAGTTTTTTGCTATATAGTATTTTAAGTTTAATCAAAAGTCAACTTAGAAAGGCCATTCTGCCTAAGGGATATTTTTCCATTAAGTATTTTGACATATTGGTGGCCTTGAGGGATTATTGGTTTTTGAAGAAATATTAGCAGCTGGAAATTTGCATTTTAATACAGTTCTCCTCAACTACTCAAGCAATTTTATTTTTAAGACCTGTGACAAGCTTCAAAGCCTTAGTTCTAAAGTAATCTCATCAAGTAGCAGCTAACATAATTTTATTACAAATGGCTAAGTTTGCTAATAGCATTCCATTTTTAAAGTCCTGTTTCAGGTGTCTGTGAAATCAATACAAAAAACTTTGCAACCTGTTTTTAAATATTAGAATTGCTAATTTGACTAACCTGAGAGGAAAATTTATGTTAAAAGAAAAAGCCACAGGAATGCTCTCTTTCAAAAGGAAAGAAACTTAAGAATTTTTTTTAAATAAACAATTTTTGTTTGTGATCAGCCTTTATTTCTCTTAATAGAAGGCGAAGTTGTTTTAGCATGAATAGGGTATCTTCTCCCCTCAATTGGACAATAGCTCAATTCTGTCCAAGTCCGGTTCTGAAATTTGAAGCCAATTGACACAATTGTGAGTGCATTGCAAGCCAACCACCCCTCCCCCTTTGTGAGGAATCTTATTTCCTTACAAGTCCCTTAAACCTATATCAATTTCTGCAAGGGTTTATGGGCATTGTACTTTCCTATACCCCTGGATTCAGTTCAATTAACTGGGAGCCAATGCAAATCATGCCACCTGAAACATGGTTGGTTATGTCACTATTGGGCCTCCTCGGGAGCATACAGGCCAGTTTAGGATAAGGGATGGATGAGAAATACATTTTTTTTCACATTTAAAGGCACACATACCTAATTTGCACTTTCAGAAACAGTACAAGAAATAAATCATAGCCATCCTTCGGCACTCACACTTCTCTGAATTTTGCAAAGCAGTTCAAAATGTGTACAAAACCACATATAATGTGGTAAAGTGTTCATAAAAATGCATATATTAGTGAGAAGAACATACAAAGATGACTCATTTTAGGAAATGTTGCCTTCCACAAAGATGTGTATAGCATGAAAAATTGCACACGGTTATGAGAAATTTCCATTTAAAGGCTGGTGCGTTTTCATGAGGAGTTTTTTTTTTTAATGAAAATGTGGACAACTGAACTTAAGATAGGAGAAATGAAAAATGGAAAGAAACCAAAATTGACAATCACCCATCCCTACAAGGCTCTTTGTTCTAGAGGGCCCTCCTTTATCAATGTTTCTCTCCCAAATGCGGTAGCCAGACTGATGATCGGAAACAGCTGCCGGTAGAAGATAATACCAGTTCTAAAGGATCTACATTGGCTCCCAGTACATTTCCAAGCACAATTCAAAATGTTGGTGCTGAGCTTTAAAGCCCTACATGGCCTCTGCCCTGCATATCTGAAGGAGCATCTCCACCCACATAGTCCAACCCAGACAGTAAGGTCTGGCTCCGAGAGCCTAATGGCGACTTTTTCAATGTGAGAAGTGAAGTCATGGGGAACCAGGCAGAGCACACCTTCTTGGTTGTGGTGCCCACCCTGTGGAACGCCCTCCCATCAGATGTCAAGGAAATAAACAACTATACAACATTTAGAAGACACCTGGAGGCAGTCCTGTATAGGGAAGTTTTTAGTGTTCAATGTTTGACTATGGTTTTATAATTATTTATTAATAATAATAATAATAATAATAATAATAATAATAATAATACCAACAACAACAACAATTCCTCCTTTGCAGGAATGTGTGGGTGGAAAGGAAGTAACTGGGTGGAAGGGCTTTTTATCAGCTGTGATAAATAATAATAATAATAATAAATGTTATTTGTATCCCCCCCTCCCCGGCTGAGGCCAGGCTCAGAGCAGCTAACATCATAAAAACCACACAATATGCAAAAAACAGACATCAATTAATTAAAATACATCTTAAAATTAATTCAGACAAGTTAAAATCTGGGCAGGTGGCAATTATCAGGTTGGAATTGAGAGTGGATAATACTTGCCAGGACCAACTGTTTCCACTGATCATACAAGGACCTGTGAGTGGGTTGGGGGCCTCCTTCAGGCTTGTTTTATACAAAGGAACCAGATCTTTATGAACCAGATCATTCTGAGTGAGTCAGAAATTCAAGGGAACCAGATCTGTTTGGTAACATGGCACAGATCCAAACCGAGGAAGTTCATATTTTGAGTCAGAAAGAACAACAGCTGACATTTTGTCCAGGGGAGGAGGCTAACTGGGCAACACAGCATCCTTCCGATTGTATTTCTCAGAGTTTTGAGATGCCTGATACAATTCACCCACTGGCATTGACCGGATGGTTTGGGAACCATTTTGTAGCTCAGAAGGCACAGGTGGGCACTCTCTGCATATATACCACCACTGATTTTTTTTTTTGGGGGGGGAAAGCCTTTCAGAATGTCGGCGGGCACCAGCATGAAAGAGGAAACCAAGTGTAAGCACCTTGCCCCCCTCCCTTGATGTCCCTCTCAACGTCTAGACTTTAGGGGTAGGGCCACAAGATGTGTGAATGTCGGGGGCATGAGGCTCTGTAACATCCTCTTCAAGGATGAAGCCTTTGCAAACACACTGAGGGTGTTTAAATACTCCTTGGTCACACCAGGGCAAGGCATAGGTGAGTTCTGCTTGCATCAAAGCAAGGCACAGAAGCATGTTGTATTTGCAGTAGATTACAGCCTGACAAAAAGGGTACACACTGCTGTGTGCACACATTTCTGACAAAGCCCACAGAGCTGCTGTGCTCGTCTGACAGTTACACAAAGCAAAAACACAAAGAGGAAGCTCCTTCTGGATTAGGAGGGAGCTGGGGGGGTGGCAGGACATGAAGTAGGTGTTAGGAGCTATGACTTAATTATTTCTGAAGTGGGAAGAGTGATGGGGGTTTTGTATACGGATAACATGATTAAGTTGCAGTTTATATTGATTTGATAGATTTATACTAAGAATGAGATTACAGCATCAACTTGTAGGAAGCTTTTGTAATAGTGCATTGACTAAAGATTGGTTGGAGATAACAAGTAATGTTTCAAAAGGTAATTGGATCAAATTAATCCCTAGTGCAACTTGAGTATATTTAATAAGGGGATAAGCGGTGCAATAGTTCAGACAACAATTGTCTTCAAAAAAAAGAATGACTTGCTCCTCAGTCAAAGCCTTTCCAAGATAACACCGTAAACATTTGCGGCAGTCGGATCTACAACTTGGGATAGAGGATGAATTCGCTTTGCATTCGAAGCTACCTAATTCACATTTTCCAAAACAATATGCAAACAAAAGCATGGTTATCCTTTCAAATTCACATTTTCTCTGAATTTTGCAATGTGTGTAAAAAGTGTCTATTAGGGGAAAGTATGCATGAACACGCATTCAGTAGTGAAGATAATATAAAAATGCATTATATTGGGGGGGTATATGGTAGGGGAAAAACTGCACTAAAATGATGACAAATTTTCATGTTCACATAAATAAATAAATAAGGAGAACTGAAGACTGGAAACAGAAGTAACAGAGAGAAACAGAAACTGAGAGATTTGTCCATTCCTAGCTAGACAGGGTCTGGTGGGTTGCGGTGGTCACGCTGGCCCACCCATGCAGCCCCAATTACCCCACCTCTGACTCATCAAAGTATGCAGCTACCCTGGTATCAGGAAGGTAGCTCTGCCCCACAACACTTGCTGCTATTGCAGACGATAAAAGACAATTTAAAACCATAAAATGCCACAAAGATCTCAAAACGATACTAAAACCGAGAGGACCAACTCTCATCCAGAATAATATAAAATTATCAAAATCTCGCCACCTGATTTTTGAAATGTGGTTTCTGTTGGGGGGATGAATCATTGTCAGAATATCCTCCTTTTGTTCATGTTCCTCAGCAAATGGTATTCAGAGGCACACTAGCTCTGATACTTGGAGTAATATGTAGCTCTCATGGCTAATAAGAATAATTTATTTATACTCTGCCCATCTGGTTGGGTTTCCCCAGCCACTCTGGGTGGCTTCCAACAAAATGTTAAAAATACAATAAAACATTTAGTCAATAAAACAGTAGTTATTTATATAGCCTTAAAGGTAAAGGTAAAGGTAAAGGTAAAGGTAAAGAGACCCCTGACAGTTAATTCCAGTCGCAAATGACTCTGGGGTTGCGGCGCTCATCTCACTCGATAGGCCGAGGGAGCCGGTGTTTGTCTGCTTCTGCAGACAGTTTTTCCGGGTCGTGTGACCAGCATGACTAAGCCGCTTCTGGCGAAACCAGAGCAGCACACGGAAATGCCGTTGACCTTCCCACTGGAGCGGTACCTATTTATCTCCTTGCACTGCATGCTTTCGAACTGCTAAGTTGGCAGGAGCAGGGACCGAGCAATGGGAGCTCACCCTGTCGCAGGGATTTGAACTGCCGACCTTTCGATCGGCAAGCCAAAGCGGCACAGTGGTTTAACCCATAGCGCCTCCCGCCATCTCTGAATTTGTCTAATCCCCTTTTGAAGTCATCATCCAAGTAGGCAGACATCACTGCATCTTGTGATAGTGAATTACATAACTTAACTACGTGCTTTGTGAAGAAGTTGGTTGATCCTGAATCTTTGGTTGATCCTGAATCTCTCATGTTCAAATATTATGAAAGGGTACTATAATATATGGTTTGCACTAAAGGATGGATGGAATGCATACAATCCAATGACTCCTTGGTCATTCTTCGTATATGTGCATGTAAAAGGAAAAGGATGTCCCACTTTCTTCTGTAGATATTTCACTCAGTTTCTTTTGACGAATTTCCTTAACACAGTGCAGTGACTTGTTGCCCCTTTCCCCATAGGTCATTTAAATGTGAGAAATATACATAACTTGCCACTTGGTAAGAATCATGTGTTGATTCACTTGCCACTTGGTAAGAATCATGTGTTGATTCAGACACCACAGGAAAATAAAGCACAGTGTTCTGACATCCGAATGAAGCCGGAGGCTGAAACTTTATTAGCTTTATTAGCATAATGATAATCAAGGAGATGCAAAACAGCTACCCTGCCCAAACCCAAGCTTGTCATGTAGTAGGATTAATTTTGACCGCATGCCTCAATGTAGTAATTAAAAGAAGGGATTATTTAAGAATCGACCATAAGCAAAATGAGAGACATGTAGCCTCTTGAAATTCTCCACCCTAATTGCGGACTGTGAAGTTTCACCATTTCAACAAATTTCTCTAAGTGGAGGAGAAATTTACCAACAGCTTCTTTCTTTTTTTCTGCTAAAACGATGAAGATGATTATTATTTGCTGTCACCACAACTGGTAGCAGTAGCAACTGTTTTGGTGGCCCAGCTACCATTTTGAATCCTCCATAATGCCTCAAAGCAAGATTTAGCCCAAGACAATAGCGTATATGTGTGAATGGCAGCTGCCACAAAAATGGTGGACAGTATTCAGAGAAAATCTGGCAAAGAGGCCTTCTATTTCTTGCTGGATTGAGAAGTAGAAAAATCTCAGGTATTTTATCCGGAAAAAAAATCTTTTGAAAATTTTAAGTGTGGTTCTAGTTTAAAAGTAAACGCTCAGCAACTAAATAAAGGTAAAGGTAAAGGTACCCCTGACCGTTAGGTCCAGTCGCGGACGACTCTGGGGTTGCGGCACTCATCTCGCCCTATAGGCCAAGGGAGCCGGCATTTGTCCACAGACAGCTTCCAGGTCATGTGGCCAGCATGACTAAGCCGTTTCTGGCAACCAGAGCAGCGCACAGAAACGCCGTTTACCTTCCCGCCAGAGCAGTACCTTGTTATCTATTTGCACTTTGATATGCTTTCGAACTGCTAGGTGGGCAGGAGCTGGGACTGAACAATGGGAGTGCACCCCATCGTGGGGATTCGAACCGCCGACCTTCTGATCAGCAAGCCCTAGGCTCTGTGGTTTAGATTACAGCACCACCCGCGTCCCTCAGCAACTAAAACTTATCATCAAAAAGGTACCTCTAGCACCTTGGCACCATTTACTAGAACAAAAGACCTCAGTGCTTTCTGGTTTGCCTCAGGCAGCAAAACATCTTGGGCTGGCCCTGGCAGGAACAAGTTGGAGGAGGGTCCAAGGATTTCAGGCAGGGAATCTGTCTCAGTCTGGGATCTTCTGCATGCAAGGCCCTGCCACTGAGCTACAGCCCTTCCCTATTGTTGTCATGTTCACGAGATAGGGAATTTGGACTGTGTTCACTTAGCCACCAGAACATGATTTGTTATTGGGATTTTTCCAGGTTTTCCAAAAGTACTTAAACTACAGTTTGCTCTTTTGAATTCACAGTCTCTGTCCTTGGCATTCTCTCATCATCAGAAGCACCACCTGGCTGTCCTCTCAGGGCCATTTCCTGGAGATGCCCTGTAATTGAGCAGAAGTGGAAATAAATTCCCGCTTTCCAGAATGCCCTCTGCAGTGAGAAGAGCTGCCTTACTTTTGCCATTACCTTCAGGACGACGTGGGCTGTTGCTGCTATGTGGCGAAAGGTATAATTGTGCGCAAATGACAAATTCTTTGATCTCCTAAAAGCCACTCAAATGCAGTGAGACTTTATGGCTTTTTTTAAAAAAAACGGGTTGAGTCTAAACTTTCATTTCTCTAGGCAAAATGGTCTGCACATTCTTCAGGAGTATCAGCTTCCGATGTGTTTTATTTCTCAGTTTCCCCAGAAAACACTGGCTTGGCTTTGTAGCCTGAACACGCATGAGTGTTCTCAGTGATTAGGTAGGAGGAGAGGCTCTGTTTTTGAAATGAGCCCAGTTAAAGAATATTGCTGCTGTGGGACATTCTGACTGCATGTTTATGCTGTAGTCCAGATGTGTCTTGCATTCTGTCATTTTTCTGCTGGTGGGATTGATATCCCAGGCAAACATGATCCAGCCTCTGTTAGGTGTAGACAGAGTTATTCATGTCTATGGGGAGGGGGTCTTATCAGGATAAGGAATGGAGGAGAAATTCAATTCAGTCAACATTTAAAGGCAGGGGTCAGCAAACTTTTTCAGCAAGGGGCCAGTCCACTATCCCTCAGACCTTGTGAGGGGCAGGACTATATTTTGAAGAAGAAAATAATGAATGAATTCCTATGCCCCACAAATAACCCAGAGATGCATTTTTAAATAGAGCACACATTCAATTCATGTAAAAACACCAGGCAGGCCCCACAAATAATCCAGAGATGCATTTTAAAGAAAAGGACACATTCTACTCATGTAAAAACACACTGATTCCCGGACCCTCCGTGGGCCGGATTTAGAAGGCGATTGGGCCAGATCCGCCCCCTGGGCCTTAGTTTACCTACCCATGTTTAAAGGCAAACTTCTTTAATTTGCACTTCCTGAGACAATATAGCTGAAATGCAACCATCCTTTGAAATTCTCTGAATTTTGCAATGCAGTTCTCCAGTCAAGCAATGTGTTAAAAAACACATTCACTAGGGAAAAATGTGCACACAAATGCAGATTTTTTTTGGGGGGGGGAAGCCTGCAGAATGCATTGAATTAGGGGACATTGCTTGCAAAAAGTGTGTATATTGTGAAAATTTGCATTAAAAATATGTATAGTAGGATAAATTTGCTCTAAGTTTCATATGAATTTTCATGAAAACTTTAAAAATGAACTATCACAAACATATGTGGAAGGGTGCAGAACCAAACTTAAAGATTGGAAAAATGAGAAACTGACAGGTTCACCTGTCCCTAATTATAATATTTGTTTTGTCAAGAGTGGTCCTTAAACAACCACCGAGTATAGAGTTGGAGCTGGAAACCAGGGGTCAGAAGCCAGGAGGAACAAACAGATACTTGCATGCCAGGCAGCAGGACCTGGGAATTAGATATGGCAGCTGCTGCTGTTGACTGAGCAAAGTCCAAGCCTGACTTCCTTCCAAATCAGAGCATGTCAATAGATGGCCTGTGTGAGCAGAACCACTGTGATGTCTAGGAATTTCCCGGGGAGAACTCCAGCTTGCTATGTCTTGGAACTTCCAGGGGACGCTGCTGGCTGTGGTACCAGTGGCTCAGTCAATGGGGAAACCCTACCCGTACCCCATTCCCAACAAATGCATCCAAGGAAAAGGAAGGGGTTTTAGATATGGATGGGGGATAGCAATCACATCATACATTTGCAAGAAAAAATCAAGGGAACTGAATTTCCCAAATGGTGAAGATACCTGCCAAACAATTAGCTCTGTTGGGTGCAATGGTCACTTGCCCACGTATGTCAATGGGAACTTAATTGCAAGTAAGGAGTTAACATTTAAGAACTTCTGCACAAGTTTCTCCAAAGCTCTAAGTACCGTGCTTGCTGAAGAGTGGCCCACGTATGTTCAAAATCTTGCTTGGCAATCCAAGCCATGAAAATGTTCTTGGGAAATTGTGTTTGAATCACAGTACAGCCTATTATAAGTTGGACAAATTCGTATGCTGAAATAGGAAATCACACGTTTTGGTTATATCACTTTTGCACAGTAAGATCTCACTAATCATGCTGAATTTCAGTGTTTACAGTTAAGCTGGTATGCAGTACTTTACCTGTATGAGGAAATCTTGAATTGATCAGGAAGAACTATGGGTCATATGGAACATTTTGAACAAATACCTGGAGCAAAAGAGTAGTTGCTCAAAAGTTACTGTGGGAAGATGGTTGCAACCCCCTCAAAAACAACAACAACTGTGTTTGAATAATTTCTCAGCTTAAGGCTACAGTTGCTGCCCTTATTATTATCATTCACTCCATATCCCACTGTAAGATTGATTCCGTTGTTCAGATGGGCCAACTTTCGAGAATTTAAAAGACACAGAAAATGTCAAACATGTGCTATAGCAGCACAAAAAATTGCACGGGCTGCAGCTTTTATTATTGAGTTCTGGTTCGGCATGGTGATAACAATGTTGCCCTACTGCCTCTCAACAAAGACTGTTGCACTGACTTCCAGAATGGCATCACTGATTACTGAAGCTCAGCAGAAACTGTGACCAAACTTGCTATTCTTTACATCTCAGATCCCTTGCCCCGTTGGTATATAGGAAAAGCAATTAAGATCCTATGACCTACAATCTTATGGCCCCTGTCAGGTTCTAGATTCCACTGGATGCCTCTGATCTTGCTTTCTGAGGCCTGAGAGAGGGTTTCAGCCTCAGAAAGTTGAACTTCAATGTCAGATTCCCCCTCTACTCTATTCCTGCAGCCTACTAGCCTAGTGCAGAAAGGCAAAATTTAAATTAGACCCTCTCAGGTGTTAGGGTTAGCAGAGGGGGCCCTCTTCATAGTTTTGACACCCACAGAAGTTCAGTGTGTGGTCCAGAAGAGGGCACTCTCTGTGCCAACAACTACATTGTGGAATCCCCTCCCCACAGAGACGCATCTGACTTCTTCACAATACAGCTTTCAGTGAATTACTCTGGTCTTTGACCCGTGAGGTGTGTGTTTTCAGGACACACCCTATTCCTGTGACTGTAATGTGCTTCAACTGTTTTTAATTCTGAATTTAAAATTGTGGCAACCTCAGCCTGGTGCCTCCTGGTCACTGGTGGGTAATAATTTTTTTACAACAAATCTACAACTACAGGAAGCTGCTTTCTACTAAATCAGACTTTTGGTCCATCTAGTTTCCTCTGACAGGCAATGGCTTTCCTGGGCTTTAGGCTTGAACTTTTCCAAGCCCTGCCTGGAGACTCCAGGGACTATATCTCAGGGCCAGCCCAAGACATTTTGTCACCTGAGGCAAATGAAAAAATGCCTCTGCACCCAGCCATGGAAGAAGAAGTGAATGAAGAATGACATCAAGAACAGTTGGGAGGAGTGGATCTGCATCAGGAACAAGGGCAGTGCCTTCTGTTCACCAGAGGCTGCTGTAAAGGCGGGGAGGCTGCCATGGAGAGAGCAACAATATTCCTTGGAGACTGAACCTGCCGCCCCTGTGGATTTTGCTGCCCAAGGAAGTCACCTCACCTTGCCTCATGGGTGGACCGGCCCTGATGAACCTGGCACCCTCTGCATGCAGGACTGAGCTATGCAGGGCTTCCGCCACTCCTTCACCTACAGCCCTTCACCTTTTTTAAACAAACAAGCAAACACTCACTTCAAGTTATCTATTTTTAATAGCATTATCAGTTGCTTCTCAGAACCCAACCACATGTCAGTCTTGCACTGAAAACTCTCAGCCTAGCAGATTTCCAGTCCAAACCCAAAAGGGCAGCGGTGGGATTGTAGCTTTTCATTCTTTGCATTGAGCATGTAACTATGAATGATTCATAGCACTTCTTGCTCTGTGACAGTTTCATTATGAAAAGTTTATTCAATTATCAATAGTGTGCCCTACTCCATTAAGAAAATCATATTGTGATATTGACTATAACTTGTGAATGAAGTTGTCAGTGTCAAGACAATCCACTTGGAATCCCAAACATCTGTTTCATTAAGCTGATGGACTTGACTATTGACATGTTTAATGCAATATATTTTTTCCCTGAGGGCATATTGGCAGTTTCTTCTCCATCCATTTAAACCTGTTTGACATTACTAGTACATACAAATGTATATTCTTTCCTGTTGATGTCTATGGTCTGGTTATATTTTAGGAGCATTGCTAAATTAGGATAGGGTGCCCATTGTAATGAAGTAGATTAATTTACCTCAAAGCCATTTCCTATTATATATGCATGACAAGAAACAACAATGATCATGACATGTAAATTATATCTGGACGTTCCAAGTAATGGCATTTATTATTTTCTGTTAATGTTAGTTGTTTCCAGTTTGCCTAAGCACATTAAAAACGTATTAGGATATTATGCAAACACTTAACATTAACATATTTTACAGCATATTTCTTTCTTTTTTTAAAAAAAAATCCGTTTTAGATTAAAATCCATTACTGCTGTGGATGTTTTATTATCTTTGAATAAAACAAATTGATTTCTGAAGTATAAGGCAGAAAAGTTCAAAAGAAGATTAGAAGTCAATAATAATAATAATAATAATAATAATAATAATGCACTCATGTCCTGCTTGTCAACCTCCCACAGACATCTGGTTGGCCATTATGAGAACAGAAAAGGTGGACTAGATAGATAGGTCTTTGATCTGCTCTAGAAGGCTTTTCTTACATTCATCTCTGTGTGTTTGTTTGTCTGGGTACATTCATTTTTAGACTTATCATATATTTGCTGCTGTTATTATAAGCAATTGTGACATATACAAAAGATGATAAATATGAATTTTTCTCAGTCATTTAAGTGACTTGATTCCAGAATTAAACAAGAATGTTTGGCTATCGTGACAATATAAGATGTTGTCGTCCTGTTATATCCTCTTCCCCTGTCTTTTTTTACTTTAACCTTGTTTATACTCCTGATGATTATGGTGTAATACCAGTTCATTAATATCACAGCAGACCTATAGTGAAGAATAATTACATCAGTAATAAAAGAGATAAAAACGTTTATTGGCATATATTTTATTTCTTGATACTGTAAAACATGCATACTTTCCTTACCCAGTGTTTATACAAGTTATGTTGGTTGAATCTGTATTTTGCTGTATTGAGAACTAATAAAGATATTGGGGGGGGGGGAGGATGTTTATCTGGTCTAATGCAATCCTGTGGACTACAGAATACTGGGGCTGGGCATGCTAGAAAACCAAGAAGAACCATCTCCACACATTTGTCCTTTATTTGGTAACTGAAGAACCGTATCAGTCTTTACTAACTTTACCTTTTATAGTAGTATAGTTGCTAGGTTGGGGGTTTTTAAGTAATTTTTTTTAACATGCTTTCACACGATTCAGCTGCTATTCCAGAAGAATGTACTCAAAACCCAGTTTTTAGTACCTCTCCCAAATCCAACATTTGTGAAAGATGTGGAATGGATTCTTAATATTTTCATTTGGGTGGAATGGGTTCTGAGCATCATCCTGCTTTCTGTGTGGAGAGGATGGGGGTTGGTGGGGGTGGCTTGGCAGACATCTGTTTAGCAACACTTTCCTCTGACCAGCTGAAGTTGTCCATTTGGGCTGGGTCCTATTCTGAGGAGAAAATGGCGGAAAGCAATGGGAGATCTGGGCCAAGCCGCAGCTCAGACAAACGTAGTTGCTCTCATATGAACTCTTCTGATCTCTGATACTCACAAATGGTTCAGATTCCACAATAGTAGGCAATGCTATACCATACTCATCAACAGTCCCACTTTGAGTGGGACACCCCAGAATTATAGAAGCCCGGCTTCTAATTGGATCCTGGGATCAGAGCTGTCTTTAGCATATGCAGCGCCGGGGTGCAAAATACTGCCCATTTTTTGGGGGGGGGGCAGGTCAAAGTTGTTGCGCTTTTTTAAGGGGAGGGAGGGAGGGAGGGAGGAACCGGCTGGCTGCATCAGTGCCCGCAGCAGAAATGCCTGCGGTGCTCCGACAGGCTCTGCTCTGCTCGGCAGTGGCTGTTAGCTGATCTGGCTCTTCAATCCTTGGACTCCAAATCTCAGCCCCGGACTCTTAGCCTGGTGCCCCTGAGAGCCCAGCGCCCAGGTGTCCTGCACCCCTAGTGCCTATGGGTAAGCCGGCCCTGCCTGGGATGTCCTATTTTGGTTTCTGTGAGAGTGTGACCCCGAAAGATGTGTGTCCTGATTTTCCTCTGCAGCATGTTGGGAGGTGTAATATATCATCCCTCTGAAAGGACTACCCTGTGCAAATGCTCTCAACTCTCACATTCGCTGGCTAGAGGAATGTGAGGGTGCATAAGGGGTGTGACTACAGCCATGGAGCCTTTCTTAATTCATGCACAACCCACTGTTAATGTGGAAGGAAAACACTGTGTTCACTCTCGAATAATGGTGAGCAAAGGTGCAGACAGGAAGCTCCAAATTCACAATTTAAAACATGAGCTCAAACAGCAGCTATATCACTATCAAAGGTAAGTGCGGAAAGTTCCAGTGCCTCTAAACCTTATAGTCTGCTCCTAGAGCTCTATAGCATTGGAGGCTCAGTTGATGGAATGGAAGAAGCAGGTAAACTAATCCATTCTGATGTATTCTTCCGATATCAAACAAGGGACAAAATAGTGGGGGCATCATCAATGCAGGAGTTTATGGATTGGACCCAAACAATACACAAGCAGAGCATTGGTGCATTTTTTCCTGAATCCTGCAGTGGGATGTTCACTCGAAGGGGACTAGCCCCTCCCCGGAGGCATCGGGGCAGATGAAGATTTGCCTAGCCTTTTGCTTGAACAGCCTTTGGAACAAATTGTATATTTTTACCTGAATTGAAACAGCCATCTATTTATTTTTAGCCCAGCGTAGAAGAAGGGAGTCACTTGTTCAGCAACGAATTTAGGGTTAACATGATGCTTTGCTTGACTACATTTATCCTTATTAAATCCTCCCTTCTTTCAGTGACTTTCTTTGATTAATGTTGCTACCTCTGTTTGATGTTTTGCCTCAAGGTTGTAACTATTTTATTAAACGTAATGCCGTTTAAGTATGTTAGATCGATCCACTCTTCTAAATCAAAACTGTTATAAAATTTTACAAAGAGCTAAGAGGAGGACCTTTTAGGCAGCACTAGTTGATGCATAGCTCTAGTCAGGGTGTAAATATAGAAATAACTTTGTGTTCACTATATTGCTCTGTAATTGGGGATTTTGTTGTCTTAAAATAATTTCCTTTGAGGCTGAGGCAGGGTATACTAGCATTTTCGGAAGTGTTTGTACACCAGCTATTAGGTTGGAAGGTTGTTTTTTTAAAAAACAACAATTCCACTGTTTTTCAACATTGTTATAGCAGTAAGTCCACATAATATAACCTTCAGAAGGCTGTAATTTTTGTTTGTTTGATTTTGCTTCTAATCAGTCTTGTATTGAGCAGAATAGGAATTTCAGGAGAATGCAGTGGACATAAATGAAAGTTGGGGTATATTATAGGCCTAAACTACTCCTCTAACAGCTGGTTTCTATGAAGATTACATTAAATTTTAGACTAGGAAGCACGTTTGGATTTTTGAGAAAGTACTGTGGGTGCATGTAACAAAATGGCTGCCTTGGGACCATTACATAAAGCAGAATGGCTGCCACATTTAAAATAGCAGAAAAAGGTACCACAAAATAGGTCAGGTTACACCTCACAAGCTCCACCCCACCAATGAAAAAAGGCACTTTCATCAGCCACCACTGCAGTTACTCACAGAGAGAAGCTCTTTGAAATCGTCTGTTTAGGGGGAAAGGGAACATGAGTGTCCAGTCCTGGCATTCAGTGAAATGTGGGCATCTTCAGTGTAGAAGAGGCTGAGGCTGTTGGAACACAAAATGAGCAGGAAGAGCAGACTATCCTTTGTGCATTGTGGATTTTTGAGGGGATATTTACCAGACATTTTGTAGGGCATCATAGCAATTGCACCAGTGGCTGCCATGTTGGTGACCCCTGCTTTACACAGTAATTGGAATTCTGTAAAATATCCCCCAGTTTCTGTTTGTGAACTAAAAAGAATGATGATTGCGTTGGGATAGACCTCCCCTGAAAAACCCTTAGATTAGTAAATGTCCACATTTTTTCAATCATATCTGGTGCCATCATTTTACTGGTGAAGCAGAGTCAGTGATTGCAGGCAAATGAGACAATTGAGAATGAGGCCTAGTGAGGCCACATTGTTTCATAGCTAACAGTAGAACCATGCCTATTCAGAAATAAGTCTCATTGAATCCAATGGGGCTTACTCCCAGAGAAGTGAGGCTAAAATTGCATAATTAGTCAGGAGTGATCCTCCTCAATCAGGGGATTAAGCAATGAACAAGAATATGTCAAAGTCAGATGAATATATGATGTTGATGATGATGATGATGTTGATGATGATCAAAAGCCTGGGCTTTTGATAAGTCGTACCCTGCTCACATCACAGGGTTTTAATATTTATTCAGTGTTAGAAGCATGGTAGTGAATCTACTCAGCACCACTTTACTAAGAGGTGAAATCTACAGAGCAGTAGTCCTATAACCTAAGCCTAAAACTTTGTACGGCATCTTAGTCTTAATGTAGGCATGCAGATAATGAAACTCCTAATGGAGTTTCATTAACTTATGTTCTTTAATGCCCTGGAGTGTGCTGGTTTTGAAAATCCTATAATCCTGAGAATTTTCATTAATGCAATTGGCACACCTACCTGCATCTCCTTCAGTGAACTTACAAGAGAGCCCAATTTTACAAATCCCACTTAAACTTTTATAATGGGATCACATTGAGGAATCCACAGTCTATTACACCTGCACTAAAGAAAAAGAAGAGTTAAACTAAACTGAAAAATTAATAATCCGTTAAATATCAGCCAAAACAAATATGGATTTTGCTGTCATTAAAGGAGAGCGTTGAAGCATTCCCAGTGGCCCTCATGTAATGTTATAAAATTAGAAGTTAAAAAGTGATTGTCTCTAAAAAGCGACGGTATTCGGGCTTTGAAATCAGCGGGAGATCTATTTCCTCAGAAGAAATTTGACTGTTATAAAACTGTAAGTAGGGTTACTATAAGCATTTGGTAATTAATAATGACACACACTGATGAAGATCTGTAGGTAGTCTCACAAAGGCTGTGAAAGATGCTTTGGTCAGCCACACTGCAGCTGTAGGAATGCTCAAGAAGCATTGAAATGAAGACACTGAAGGGGCAGAGGATGTGGGAATGTAACATAAGAAGAGCCTGCTGGCTTAGGCCAATGCCCATCTAGTCGTCCCCCCCCCCCAGCAGCCTGTTTTCACAGTATCCAACCAGAATCCTATAAGAAGCCTGAAAACAGGATTTTCTGGTGAGCAGTGTTGTGGCCAGGCATTGGGCCTCACAGTGATCTGGCTGGGGGTGGAGATCGGCCCCCTCATCATCACCTCCTGGCCATGTCACCAGTGCTGGGTGGGGCCTTGCCCAGGGCCGGCCCCACTGTCCAATCAGTGTTGGCGGGAGGCGTGGCCGCGGGAAATTTAAACTGTAGTGTGGCTGGGGACCGTCCTCTCACATCCTTCGTAGAGCCATCAGCAGCGCTATTTTTCTAGAAAAAGAGGTGCTAGAACTCACCATGAACACCTCACTTATTCTCTTATAATGGCAATGATGTCCACCTGAGAGGTGCCAGAACTGAGTTCTGTTGAGTTCTGGCTGAGTAGAAGCCTGTTGTATAACATCAACAGGGGAAGCCACAACAGCACTTTGTAGCTGCTAACAGGTCAGCATAACACACCATAGCTGCTAGAAAGAGGTTTGTATGAACTGATGACTAGTGAGGTCTTAAAGATGTTAGGAGGATCCATAAAGAGGCTATGGGTTGTGCCTCTGATACTACAACCATTATATTGTTGAACCTCCCCAATCTTCTGGTGCTGAGAGACTCCATAGACTCCAGCTTAGCCAGAGTTTGCTTTTATTGGAATGAAGGTTGATGGAGACTGTTGTGTCATTAGGACATATGGTTTTATTATACATATATACAACCTGAGCATAGGATGGAGGAGCTCACAGCATTAACAATTCAATAGATCCTGTCCCCCCCCCCAATAGGTTACCAAGAAAGCCTCAAGCCACAGCTTTGGGTCCAGCACAGAGCAAGACAGGTCTCTGTGTCTCCAGCTTCCAGCATCAGCCAAAAGCTGTCGGACATACTGCACCCCTTGGCCAATTGTTCCTCCTCCTAGGATGACATGGCATGCAGGCAGGTGGAGTGAGGAAAGGCTCACCCATTTATCTCTATGGCAACAGAATCGTCACTTCGTACATGTAAATGCCAATACTTGGCTAGTCAGCTAAGGCCATTATCTTACAAAGAGACTAGTCTGCTTGGTTTAAAAGGTTTCTTCTTATAGATTCTAAACTCACAGATCTACAGGTATCCAAATTCCAAAAGTATAACACTATATAGAGAAATATGTAGTGTGACAAGGAGGAAAGAGAGAAGAAACTAAAAGTATGCATCTACTACAAATGTATACAAATATGGTGGATTAACTGTCATGGCTTCACCCAAAACAATCCTAGAATGTCCCGCTTTTCCTTAGGACGTCCCTATTTCCACTGGAGAAATTTTAGAGCGTGTGGAATTATCCGACTCCCGAGTTGTCTGAAGGCAATAGGGAAGTTGTTGTTTTTAATGTTTAATGTTTTATTATGTTTGTATATATGCTGGAGGTTGCTCAGAGTGGCTGGGGAAACCCAGTAAGATGTGTGCGGTATAAATAGTAAAATTATCATTATTGAATGGGACATCCCTATTTTTATAGGAGATGTTGGAATATATCTTCCTTGTTGTCATAGAATATGTTATGGATTCCATACAACTTTATTAGCATCATTAAAAAGTGCAAACTAGAAATAATAAGCTGAAGACAGTTCCTTAAAAATAACAATGCACTAGATAAGGATGTTTGGTGATGCTTTTAAGCCAGATAAATTAGGTTGTGGCAGAACAACTAAATTTCCACCATTAAACAAAAGAATGCTATGTAATTAGGTGCGCCACAATGGAAGTGTAACCATCTTTAATATTTGCCGAGTGCATGCAAGCCTTTCAGCCTTCATTAAACCGAATTCCATTGGAACACGTGAATAATGGGATTAATATAGCTACCAGCACAGCTAGGTCAGCTGGCAATAGATCAATCCAGAAACGTGAAGCATATTAAAAGGATTATAGATTAGCAATTAGATGGCTTTTTCATGAGCAAGGAATAGTTCCTCAAGCTTTGCCAAAGGTTAACAGAGATAGGATGTCGATTTTTCCAGTTTATAATCCAGCGTGAGTCTTAAGTGAGGAAAGTGGTGGGACTTTTAATGTGAGGCAAGGCAAACAAAGCGGTGCAGCCCTTGCAATCAATGAAGCACACAAGTTTGGCACAGAATACAGGAAACGAAGAGTATTACTTGTCAGGATGTACCTGTTATACACTCTCCCCCCCCCCCAGCTTTTTAAGGAGTAAGCACAGCTTTTGGAATAAATTTTAAAATTCCTGGTGAGGAATAGGATCTGGTCAGCAGGACGGGGAAATCCTGAGCTCCTCCAGCCTCCATTGACTTCCTGTCAATCACCTGATATCGCCATGGTGCCAAGTGACTTGACTTCAAAGGAAAGAATTTGAATGTTCCGATTCTTTTACTTTGCAGGTGTGGCTTGAATGAAAGCGGCGTCTGCAAAGGAAGATTCCACCCCTCTCACAATCCAGCTACGGCTGCAAAGGGAATAAAGGAAAACTTAGAAGCACTCTTAGAGTGGTGGGCGATAGGAAAAGGTGCCAACATTTTAAAGCTTTTTGATACAAAGGAAGAATATGGAACACACTTAAACTGGGTTCCAGATTCTTCTTCAGTTTTGCTGTGGCTTGAGATTTCAAGCCCTGGATACACCTGATATCATATGTGATTTTATTTTACCTTAAAGGTAAAGGTAAAGGGACCCCTGACCATTAGGTCCAGTCGTGACTGACTCTGGGGTTGCGGCGCTCATCTCGCTTTACTGGCTGAGGGAGCCAGTGTACAGCTTCTGGGTCATGTGGCCAGCATGACTAAGCCGCTTCTGGCGAACCAGAGCAGCGCACGGAAACACCGTTGACCTTCCCACTGGAGCGGTACCTATTTATCTACTTGCACTTTGACATGCTTTCGAACTGCTAGATTGGCAGGAGCAGGGACCGAGCAACTGGAGCTCACCCTGTTGCGGGGATTTGAACCACTGACCTTCGGATCATCAAGTCCTAGGCTCTGTGGTTTAACCCACAGCGCCACCCACGTCCCGCCCTTATTTTACCTTACCTGGTATCATATATGACATCAGGCCCAGAGAAGATGGGTGTGGTTCACCCAGAACGAGCTGTTGAACCAACCCCTGAGGCACTGAAAGCCTAATGAGGCCCATAAGCCAGAGGTTCCCCAACACTGTTTTAAGTTCTGGTAAAGTCTCTAAAATGAGGAACAGGATGATCCACACCATAGCAACAGCAAGCAACTTCTATGAGTAAGCCCATCAAGAGATTTTTGGCTGACTAATCAGTTGTGTAGAATTATGCATAAATGAAAAAACAAACAAACCCCAAATACAGCTATGAATTCATCTTCTCCCTGGAAGTAGGGAAATGGTATCATTAGTTATAATATTAGTAATTTTTTTCTGACGTAATCCTTCCATAATTATACCTTACAATGCTTAAGAAATGGCAAAAGCTTCATTTTGGGGGGTGAGACATCTTGCTTTCTCAAATCTGGTTGCTACTGCTATAATTATGACTTTGACTTTGATACAAATATACAGGAAATTCTAAAAAGTAGAGAATCTTTTTTTGGTATAGTCAGATTTTGACAGCTGCTTTGATATGACTGACAAGGGGTGAAGTGTTTTTGATGCAATATGACAGCAGCAGACACAGCATTCATTAAATCATTTGTTAGAAAATGCCATTGCATTACATTTCAAATAGGTTCATTCACTTCAGTGTACAAGAGAACTCTCAAATATTAGAACTGTTTTTGTCTTCCTTGGGCTAGCAATTGACTTTGCCAGCTAAATATACTTACACAGTGATTTCCTTGACTTTCCAGTCAGGTCCATTTTGACCATCAGTCATACAATTTTATAGCTGTTGCTGCCATTGGGGGCCTTTTCAGATTATGAAAAACCTACAGGTTTTCCCCTTTCTTGCATTCAAGTCTAAGGTTACCAGGTTTTTTCCAATGAATCCGGGGACACTTTAAATAAATAAATAAATAAATAACTAAATAACTAAATAAATACTACACGTTTATGATGCTGATGCTGCAGCGATGGCAGTGGAAGAGAAGTGGCCACAACTTGACCTCAACCGCCATGTTTCCCCTTCCTCTGAGGCTTCTATCTCCTTTCTCCATGAGCCTGGGCAACCCCTGAGTTGTTGGTTCTTCAGTGGTGGTGGTAGGGAAGCGGTGCGTGGTGCGCCAGGCATGGAAGATGGAAAAGGAGGGCCGAGAGCAGTGGCGACAGTGAGTCTCAGGCAGCGCAATGCCTCCCTTCCCATTGGAGCAGCCCCAATCCCATTCCTACTTGTGTGCAAGCAGGAGGGGGCGAGGATCCCTCAGCTGGGAAGGGAGGCTTCCCGTTGCCTAACTGAGAGATCCCTGCCCCCTCCTGCTTGCACGCAAGCTCTGATAGAAGAGTTTGGATTTGATATCCTGCTTTATCACTACCTGAAGGAGTCTCAAAGTGGCTAGCATTCTCCTTTCCCTTCCTCCCCCACAACAAACACTCTGTGAGGTGAGTGGGGCTGAGAGACTTCAGAGAAGTGTGACTAGCCCAAGGTCACCCAGCAGCTGCTTGTGGAGGAGCGGAGACGTGAACCCGGTTCCCCAGATTATGAATCTACCGCTCTTAACCACTACACCACACTGGCCTCCCTTCACAATTGAGAGATCCCTGCCCCACTCCTGCTTGCAAGCAAGAAGGAATTGGGAGGCTGCTCCGATAGGCAGCATGAAGCCTCCCTTCACAGCTTAGTTGCTGGGGTCAGGGAAGGTGGAGGTAGCCCGGAAGCTGCATCTTCCGGGCCCCCTACTTCCCAATGCCCCTTAAATCTGCTGGGGAGGGTTGGGGGAACCCCCAGAACAGGTTTAGGAGATCTGCAAGTGGGGTGCAAGGAGAGGAGAGTCCCATTGCACAAGTAGACCTCATTCCTCACTTGCATACCCAACTTAGTGCAACTTAAACAGAACCAAAAATGATTAAATAAAAATACAATTTATTTTCCTTCTTACCGTGGTCTGTAAAAAGCATCTTCTTCGATACATACTGTTCCTTTGCTTCTGATCTGATTCACTTTTGAATTTGTAGCCACCTGCATATCACTGCATTTATCTTATTTTCTGGTTTTCTCAACAATGATCATTCTTTATTCACCTTGTCCTGTAATTGCCTTTTTCCTGCATTCTGATTTATTGACACTGTTCAGGACTGGCAAAATGTGAGCTATTTATTGCCTATTGACTGGGCATTGTACAGTGCTATAGACATTTTAACTGCCTCACTGAGTATTGTGTTGCATCCACTTTTTACTGTTTCTTTGCACATTGATTGGGTGAGTTTCGCAACAGTGTTGGCTGCCACAGACATATCTCCTCTGCGAAGGCATCAGTGGGAGCTTCCCTTGAAATTCAAACCAACAACTAGGGATGGACTGAGCAGCTACTTCAATCTCATTTTAGTCTTGGTGGTGCTCAATCACTGATATATTCTGTCCCATTTTGTGCAGATCTTTTTTTAAAATGCACTAATGGTCCACATTCAAATCATATGCATTTTGTATGCACTTGTTACGTAACAGATGCACTTTTTAATGTAAAATATACACTTTTCAATGCACTTCTATGCATTCATCTGGATAAAACACATCTTGGATGCATTTTTATTTTTATATAAAATGTGTATTTTTGCACACACTTTCCCTGTACCAGAATTGCATTGCAACATCCAGAGGTGTGTGTAATCCAACTAGGAGTTGCCTTCTGATCTTCAAGTAAGTTTAAGAGTGGCAGATCAGAAAGAAAGAGGAAAAGTGTGTTAGATCAGGACACTCCACTGCAAAAAGCAGACCAAACAATTTCTTCCCCATCTCCAAAATAAACCTACCTTTGAATTTAATAAATAAAAAAATGAACGAATACAATATATGCCTCTGTCCCAGGCATAAGTGAGTGTTCTAACCTAGATTCCTGATGGGGTAGAACTTCATGCCATGCCTAGGCTGAAAAGACAACTTATAACATACTACACCACACTATACCTTCAGAAGTGTAGCTGCTCATCAGCGACCTTATAAGCGCCTTCTTCTTGGCTGTCTTCCTGGGACTGAAAAATAGAGATTGTTATCAGACACTTGGTAGACTTGCAAAAGAATGTCTGAAGGCCTGTGTTTCACTAGGCAGGGTTCACAAGTTGTGCAGGCCTTAAGGCACAAAGTATTTTCTTCTAGCAGGGCACCAAAATGGTTGCCCTGGCATCATTCCTTTCAGGGTGCTGCTGCTGCTGTTTCTTCACGCAAGCAAATGTGCCTTTATTTCCATTCTTCCCAATGCCCCTGCATTCTTATTGCTCGCTTCCATTGATTTATACTTTCCCAGCTGCTGCTTTTTGAACATATCTTGACAAAGCCTAAATAACAAATGAGTGACGGCGTTCTGGGAGCAAAAACTTCACCAGATGCTCTTCTGTAGATAGGCTGCGTATTTCCAACCATCTCCCTATTTCACATTGTTGATTTACCAGCAGTTGGCTCAGCGTATTACACCCCTAGGGAAGTGTACTCCTCCTCCCCCATCACTCCGTGTCTTTCTCTCTCTCTCTCTCTTTGTCTTCTCCAGAGTAATATAGTGCCCAAGGCACTTGTGTGCCGTTTAGATTTGTAAGCCTCAGCATAACATAATGAGATGGCAGGAAGTTTTATTTGGTGGTGTAAGGGAGTATTCTGTCAGAAGCATGTCTTCGGGACGAGAATTTCTCTGCTTATCTTTCAAGCAAAATGCATGCATTTGTGATCAAGCATTTGTGAGAAAGTTTGGCACCCAGGGGCTAAACCCTTCTACCTGGTGCTGGAATTGTCCAATGCCCGCCTTCTCTCTTTCTTGAGTCACATCTTCGCCATAATTTTAAAGGACATTCAAGGCACACTGTTTCCCCCCGAAGGATCCTGGGAAATGTGGTTTGTTAAGGGCACTTAGACTTTGCATAAAGCACTTCCTATTTTGGGGAAAATATTGGGGGTCAATACCCAATACCCTGTAGGTATAGGGAATGGGTGGCGCTGTGGTCTAAACCATTGAGCCTCTTGGGCTTGCTGATTGGAAGGTCAGCAGTTCGAATCCGTTCGAGGGGTTCAGCACCCTGTGCTCTGTCCCAGCTTCTGCCAACCTAGCAGTTCAAATCAAATCAAATCAAATACCTTTATTGGCATCACAGTATAAAACATTTTGAGTCACTGGGATAATTAAAAGGACAAGGGTGAAGCTGTTGCGGGTCATAAGGTCACACTGTGATCATGTGCATTTAGATATTCTGTTTCGCCCTGACTGTTCCCCAAAAGGATGGATCACTGGGAAACCTTTCGGGTAAGATTGTGACTAAAAAGGAGGCTTGTGACTAAAAAGGAGGGAAAGCATTTAATCTCGCGAGCATAAAGGCTCTTCGATGGGAGAGTAGTAGTAGATCCTTTAGATATTTGGCACAGCCAACCTAGCAGTTTGAAAGCATACCAGTGCGAGCAGATAAATAGGTACCACTGCAGTGGGAAGGTAAATGGCGTTTCCGTGCCCTCTGGCTTCTGTCATGGTGCTCCGTTGTGCCAGAAGCAGTTTAGTCATGCTGGCCATATGACCTGGAAAGCTGTCTGTGGACAAATGTTGGCTCCCTCGGCCTAAAACGAGATGAGCACCCCACCCCATTGTCACCTTTGACTGGACTTAACCGTCTAGCGGTCCTTTACCTTTACTTTTTACCCTGTAGATTCAGGCTAGATGGCCAATAAGAGCCAGTCTCCAATTGTCAGCAAAACAGGACATTTATTTAGGCATTGCAACTGTGACACAACCTCCACCAGCAAGTAGTTGGGGGGGCACACCAAATATGAAAAAGAGAAAGAAATCCATAAACATTTGCAAGCCAAGGGGGGAAGTTATGTACTTACTTCTACAAGCTTCCACTGTTTTAATCACAATGTCATTCTGTCCTTCATGGTTCTCTTACAAACACAACCATCACATTCGAACCTTCACTTGCTCAGCCCTTCTCACACACATTTGGACTTTTAATTTTATTATTTATACAATTTTGATGATACTGTCCTCTTCCAGGTCTCCTCTTCACAGGTGATCAATGGACCAGCAGCACAGCAATGAACTCCCCCATAATGAGCCACCTCTGAAGTACTTATGTATGCAATTCACAGTAGAAGTCAGGGGCATCTTGCAGTGAGCTTCACCACCCATCAGAGGTGTTCATTCTCCTTACCCAATGTCTGCAACCCACATGGTGAGTTATACCAAATATAAATGACTTTCACAAGTCCACAGCCACTGCTTAATCTGGGGTGAAGGTAGAGCAGGGTTCTTCAACATTGCAACATTATTCTTTTTTCCAAAGACCATTGCATCTCGCACAAAGAATGCATAATGTACCACTTAATTTCATTATTTTAGAGAAAGTGGCATATCATCATAATTATGTTGCTCATATTCCCCAATTAGTGCACTGTAGACCCTCGATTTATATTCCCAGGCATTGAGATCGATGATTGTGGATTTCAACCATTACCTCCATTTAGAGAACAGAAATGGAGATACACAGGAGATATTCTCAAAGTGTTATACATGCCAGAAAATTCAAATGAAACGGAGAGATAATTATAGAAGACTTTTGTCTTTTCTAAGTCTTCAAAATGCACTGCATCTGTTCACTCTATAAACATTGCACCCTGTAAAGAAGGTGGTTTTCATTACAGTGGTACCTTGGGTTAAGAACTTAATTCGTTCTGGAGGTCCATTCTTAACCTAAAACTGTTCTTAACCTGAGGTACCACTTTAGCTAATGGGGCCTCCCGCTGCTGCTGCTGTGCAATTTCTGTTCTCATCCTGAAGCAAAGTTCTTAACCCGAGGTACTATTTCTGGGTTAGTGGAGTCTATAACCTGAAGTGTCTGTAACCTGAAGCATTTGTAACCACTGTATTTGGTTGGGAGCTCAGATAGGGATTTGCCTAGTCACCCATTAAAAGACAAAGATGATCTGATGTTTGTCACATAGTTTGACTTTATCATCTATCTATCTATCATCTATCTATCTATCATCTATCTATCTATCTATCTATCATCTATCTATCATCTATCTATCTCTATCATCTATTGGAGTGGGAGGCCTTGATCTGGTGGTGGGTGTGAGGCTTTAACTCTTCTTCTCCACTGGGGTCCTAGTCAGAATTATACCCCTTGTCTGCTATTCATAAAGGAGGGAAAGCTCTCATTGACACCAACTGGAGCTTTCCCCCTATTGCAAATAGGCATGTCGGGGGGTGGGGTGGGGGGTGGTTCCAATTAAGAATATTAGGTAATGGTCCCAATCTGGCCAGATATTTTTTGAAAGAAAATTTGACCAATCAAGGACAAGCTAGTCCAATGCCAAGATAGATTCTGAGTTTACGGTTGAAGTGAAAATTGAACCACTGATTTTTTTTGTTTAAGACAGCTTTCTCTGATTTGCAAGACAATCATTTCTGAAATATTAATTGTACATCTGTAGGAATGGTTTTTATTGCTTTTAGCTTTTGCAGGAATGGTGTTAATTCTTTCCAGAATTTGTATTTTTTAATCTTATTTTTATCATCTTGTACACTGCTCTGATGGCTTCAGACTTTAAAGCAAACAAACCAGGGACTGCTAAGGCTTTGCATTTACTCATGCCATTAGCTTCTATTTACGAATCACTCCCTACGAAGCATCTTGAATCAACTTCAGAATAGAAATATCAATGATAAAAAAAACATTAAAAAAATTAAAACAATTTCACACTTAAAAACAATTTCAGAACCAAGACTGATAGAGGCTGGGATTTAAAAATCTGCACTTAATGGGCTCGTTGAAAAAAGGTTTTCAGTAGGTGCCAATAAGACAATAGAGATGGCACCTGCCATTTGCAATGGGAGGGAATCCCATAATGTAGTCACTTTATTTGTCTACTGCTTTTCCATATACGTTGCGTTCAGAGTGGCACCCAACAACACCAAAAAACATTACATCACTTGACTTATTATCTATGCATGACAATTCAGCAACTTTATAATATATCAAAAATATCACCATTAATAATTATATTATGAAAAAGAGAGAAAGAAAGAGAGAGAGAGAGAGAGAGAGAGAGAGAGAGAAGCAGCCTGTGCCCTAAGTGGTAGCAGCAATGACCACTCCCCGCATTAACTGGGGGGCAGCTTTTGTGGGGTCATGTGCAGCCCCCCCATAGACTACTAGACCCCCAGCAAGGTAGCTGGCTTCACTGCCACCGCCAAGCTGGATACCTGGAGGTTCCCGCCTAGCCTCATTAATTAGCCAATCCCTGCTGGGGGTGTGTTGCCAAGGGAGTTGGCCAGGTAGAGTTAGGACCGCCCACACTCACAACAGAGGGTGTAGCTTACCTGTTGGTTTGGATAACCCTGATGTTCCCCAGATCTCCAGCTGGGGACTGGGAGGGATAAACGCCCAATGCCTAAGCCAAGACCTTCCTACATCTGAGAATTTAATAAAGTTGTGGCCAATTTTAATCCCATAACACGTTGCCAGGTGTCATTAATCCTCCCGGGGGTCGCCTGGGACTTGTGGGGGTTTCCGCCTGTCCATGCAACTGAAGTGTGAGCCATTTTAAAAGGCTGCAGAAGGAATAGGAGCTTGGGGAAACATGGTCAGGATCGTGCTTTAAGTGATTTTGAGATGTCTTCTGAATTCGTTGCACTATGGATGGATCCAGGTGTCATATTCTTAGATTGCTTCCGAAATGCTACCAACCTTGATGCTGGTTCTGCCAAGTGAGTCTATTATCGTTTGGAAGGCTAGCAATGTTTGTCCTGTCTCCTCCTGCGTCAGGCGTGTCAAAATAATCTCAATCATTTATCATTTTTCTTGTTTATTTGCACACTAGAAATGTCAGCTCTGCCTTTGGAGAGAGGTGGGAGGGGAGAGGCTTTGTTATTTAGCAAACACTTTAGATTTGTCATCAGCAGAGAAAAATAAAGTTTCCCAAAATGGAAGACAGGAATTTTTGGTGCTTCAAAACCCTGGAATTGGCTGGCCCTAGCTATACTGGTTGTTTCCATACCAGGAAAATTCCCAGCATGACTTTGGAACCTTATGACCACCTAATGACCTCTTGCTCCCTTGATTGCATGATTGCTGGACCCCTCTTTTAATTAGCATCTTGCTTTGCTGAATGGGGTTCTTTTATTGCATATTTTAATCATGGCTTTTATATTTTAACTCTTTAAAGGGTGTTCTTTCATTGTGTGTTTCAGTGATGAATTTTTACACGACAACACTTGGGCAACTGTTGTTTACACTTTCGCAAACCACTTGGAAGTCTGTTTTAAAATGAAGTTGGACAAATAAGCAAAGAACCGTGGCAAATTCAGAAGTCCAGTAATAGCCACAGAATAAATGCAGGCCCAAATTTGTGGAGTTGGTCTCGTTGGGCACCTGTCATGCCCCACATCCCAGACGGCGGGGGGACTGGAGCCATCCCCTCAAGCCCCTCCTCCTTGCTGACACTGCTTGACTCTTTGTCCCATCTGGGCAAGTGAGCAGTGAGAGAAACAAGGAGAAGATTCTGCTCACCTTAGCCTTGCTGGATGCATGACTGTGTGGAATGGGCCTAAAGGGAGAAGACGAGTACGTGGGCAAGCAGTGGTAGCACCATATAGTAGGTAAGCCCTATTAGGGAGAGGGGCCCAGTGAAAGGATTTTGACAATGGGCCCAGAAAGGGGCATCTCCTATACAGTGGAACCTCGGTTCTCAAAGATCTCCATTGACAAACAATTCAGAACCCGAATGCCGACAACCCAGAAGTGAATGCTTCCGTTTCCGAATGTGCCTTGGCAGTCGAATGGCTTCCAAGGCATGTTTTCCCACTTTTTCAATAAATGGATTTTGCTGACTGCCTTTTGATCTTCGGTTTCCGAACGTTTTGGACATCGAACAGTCTTCCAGAACAGATTACATTTGAAAACCAAGGTTCCATTGTACATCTTCCATTAATCTATTACTTTGCTGCTGGAATTGTTTGGCAATCAGGAGACTTTAACGCGGAGCCCTCCAGATGCTGATGGTCTCCCATTAGTCCCACCCAAGCATGACCACTAGTCAGCTATGATGGAAGTAGTCCAAAAACATCTGGAGAGCTGCAGGTTTCCCCATCCCTGCTTCAACCCCCTGTATAAGGAGAGCATATCAACTTCAAGCTGGTGTATCCATTGCTACACTTCTAGTCAATGGGCTGTAGAGGTGCTGGGAGTTTTACATGGCGCTGCGCTCATGCGCTGTGTTGGGAAGAGAAGATGCAGCAGGTGACATGGCATGAACTTGGCATTTCAGCCATCACTGCTACCCTGCAGACACAATTTTCGTCAGCCATGATGCTTGCTACCCTGCTTACATTGGAGCCACCTGGAGTTCTCCAACCCGTTTACAAAAAGCGCCTCTATCACAGGAAAACATGCATAAGAATTAATATGTTACTGTAGGTCTCATACAAAAATGCCTTTCCCTAGAAGTGCCTTGAAGAAAATGTGGACATTAGTCAAAGTTGTATACAAAGATGTGCTTATTAATAATAATAATAATCACAAATTGCTGCAGGAATGTGGTGGGCTGCATTGGGAAAATGATAAACTAAAAGAACCAAAATTGACAGATCTTTCCATCTAGGCAAGAGTGTATAGGATTGCAGCCTTGGTTACATTCCTTAGGCTTGGTTACAGGCTCAGTTGCAGCAGGACATGGGACATGGGACAGTGGCCTATGCTGCTACTGTGTTTTACTTTAAAGCAAAATCTCAGGATAGGCTGGGAAGCTCTGCTCCAGCAACATGCCCACTACCTTCCAAAGATGTGCATTTTAATTTTTTTTTATAATTGCACCTAAGTGAACTCTCAAGTGTTCATACTCAGTTCCTTGCACACTCCCTTCAGAGATTTAGACAGATAAGGGCCTTACAATTTCCATTTATTATCTTTGGCCTTTGTGCATTCTGACGAGGGTATAATTACAGCTGTATGCTTTGTGTACAGGGTGAATTTCAATTCTGATTTTATTTTTATTTTTTTTAAAAAAAGCTTTAATCTCTGAGATGTTGATAAGGATATTAAACCCTTGCTGTGTTGCCTCTTTGTGCTTGAGTCCTGATAGGACGTCATGATGGGCTTGGTCTTCCATGCCTTAAGGGCTTATCATTAGGAGCAGCTGACAGCTTTCTCTGTTGGAGCTTTACTTTTGCAGCAACACAGGAGGAAGAAAAGGGTGGAGAGAGGAAGTGAATTCTGAGCCTTTGCAGATGGGAATGGAGTGGCAATTATGGGCCACTTCTCTGAGACAAGTGTGGCAAAAGCTGGGGGCTTCATTGTAAGGTCTTTTAGATGATTGCAGGAAATAATAGTGCAAAGGGGGCTGCTTCTCCTCTCTCTCTCTCTCTCGCCTTTCAATATGAGACTTTTATTTGGGGCGGGGGATGTGCAGTTATTAAGCGCAGCATGGAGACAATCTGTAACAGGGATCTTCATCAATCAGATTAACTACTTTCCAAGATGAAAGTAGACGATGCACAGTGTGAGCCCAAGAAGATATTTATCAAAAGCCATATTAATAACCACTTTTAGCCTTCCCCTGACAGTTTCATCTTAGCTTCCATGTTTAACATTTGAGTATCATATGTTTTTGTCAGGATGAGGCTGCTAAGAGCATCAATTAATTAATTCCTCTGAAGTGTGGTTTGGAAAGGTAATAAAGTAACATTCCCTTAGGCCAGCACTGTTAATGGTAAGCAACATTCTGGCAGTATACCATTCCTTCCTCTGGAACAAAAAAATTCAGAGTGTCAAGTTGTTTCTACCTTGCAAACACAGAGTAGAGTCGGCTTGGTTTTAATGCTTGCTAACTGTAAGAGCATGAAAAGGTTTTGAAGGCAACAATTCTACAAGAAGACTGTGTGTCTGCTATAATTTTATAGATAGCTGATATATGTTTGTGTGTGGAGGCTTACATACATATGTTGCCTCTCTAGAAGCATAATAAAGACCATTTAGTAGCATAATAAAAAGGCAGAGACACAGAGTCTGAAATCAATGAACTATCAGTAGGATGTGCTCATTGCCAGTTCATTTCTGGGTCCAATTCAATGTTCTCTGATGTTCAAAGCCCTAATCCACTCAGGCTCCAAATATCTGAAAGACCAATTCCTTCCCTACAAACTCTCTTGGATGTTAAGATCAGCAGAGGGGCCCTCATGGTACTTCCACCACCATCAGAAGTGTTGTTGTTTTGGGTTGGGGTTGGTGTGGAGATCCAGAAGAAGGCATGCTGTGTGGCAGCCCCAAACTGTGGATTTTTTTCACCACAGAATTCTGTGATCTGGCACCTTAATATGTTGAAGACACACCTCTTTACCCTGGCATTTGACACCTGAGCACCCAACCTCATATAATGGTTGGCCCCTTGGATGGCAAGGGAATGAAAGGTGCAATAAAAGAGGAGAAGGAGATTGCAGAGAAGCTTAGTGAATCTGAAATATACTCGGAGTCGAGTGTGAATTTCATGCTCTTTATTCAGTTCATAATAGCAATGAATGAAACTTTCCCCAAAACGTCTAGCTATATATACTTTATTTACACAATGGGCCCCACATGATTGGCTAATTCTGGACTGCCTTCAGGCCAATCAGGTTGCTGATTCACTTCATCCAAGAGCCTGATTGGCTGCTCCTGCAGGCCAATCAGGTCACTGATTCACTTCCACCTGGAGCTGGATTGGGTGTTCCTGTGGACCAATCAGACTGCTGCATTCTGGATCCTATTGTTTTAGGATTCAGCTCACAACATAACAGAATCCTTTGCATTTGTATTCACAACAGAAGATTTAGAGCAGATCCCAGTGCCTGAACATATGCACCAGCTCCTAGTGAACAGAACATTTCAGCCCTCTCAATTTTTTTGGAAGGGTGCTGGGTCCTTTCAATGTTCAGAGGGCATGGGGCTCTGCCCCCTGGCACCTCGCAATGTCACACATATGATGTTGGGCCCCCACAATCACCTTGAGAAGATGACACCTCTGCTTCAGCTGGTGGAAGTCTGAGGACCTTAGGTGATAGTGGTGAGATATGAAGTTTGAGACCTAATAGACAAAATAAAATCTGAATGCTCATTAAGAATCCCCTGTACAGTTAACTTAGTACAATTTTATAAATGTGCTTTGAACATTCAACAGAGTGCCCCTTTAAATATTCTACACAGCATTTCATGCTACATTTCACAGGAGGGAGAAATGAGCTCTGTGGGGAAAACATGTGAACTCAGACATAGTTGGGTTGATGTGGAAAGGGCTTCTTAAGGAATGGAAGCAGAAAGAGATGCCATGACTTGGGAAAGAGAGAGAGACTTGAAAATATGCACCCACAGGACTTGCATCCCAGACCACACAACCTTCTGACGTGGTTATAGCCAGTGGCGTAGCGTGGGGGGTGCAGGGGGGGCGGGCCGCACCGGGCGCAACATCTGGGGTTAGGGCAAATCCATGGGTTAGGGGGCGCAAATCCATGGGTTAGGGGGCGCAAATCCACGGGTTAGGGGGCGCAAATTACTTGCCTTGCCCCGGGTGCTGACAACCCACGCTACGCCACTGGTTATAGCAATATTCCTTTACCCACCAGGAGGCTGAAATGGATGGGGAAATATTATTGTGGATACAAGCAAAGCATCTAAGTAAAATAAGCAAAGACAGAAGGTGTTAAACAATCTAAATTCTATAAATACCTAAAATACGTGAGATGCAGCACACTTCCCTTTCAAAATCTTAGATTGTTTGGATGAAGCATTTTGGATTGGAGACAGTTGTACTTGGATATTTAAAACTCAATTGGTCTAGCTTTGAATTATTTACACCTCTCTCTACTGAACAGTTTAAGCTAAGTGTAAGTGAATTAGACAGCATTTCAGTGTAATTTAAGGGCAGGGGGGGAGGGGAAGCCAAAACCCGGCATGAGGACTTGCAGGAACGTGAGAAGATTCCTTAACTGCCAAGCCGAACCACCAGCTGAGGTCCTTTCATTTGCATTCAGAGGTGATAAAGTATCCAGCATGAGGGAGGATTATGGTACTGAAAGGTCTTAAGGCACAGACTGAGTCTACAAAGAGGTAAGGAACATAAAATGTGCTGAGAATTTGGAAGAAAGTAAGCTGCAGTCTGATCAGCATCAGTGAATCAAAAGCTTCTCAGTCATCTCAGGGCCACACCAGATAATATATGATTTCTCTTCCTCTCTCCCTCCCTCCCTCTTCCTCTCTCTCTCTCTGTTTAAAAGCAAGAGGGTGGGGTGGGGGGAAGCTGACCGATACTGGAACCATAATTCAGGGGTCAGCAAGGTTTATCTTGCCTGGGCCGGATCAGTCCCACAGAGATCCCTTTGTGGGCCAGAATGTGTGCACGCCTGCGATTTTCAGCATCTGCGCAGATGTGATTTTTGGCATTTGTGCATGCGCAGATGCGATTTTCGGCACCGTAGAAGTGAGTCCCTGTGCCGGTTTAGTGCAGTGCACGAGCGGGCAGCTTGGTTTGGGGGTGGCTCATGGGCCGGTCAAATGACCTCTGTGGGCCGCTACTGGCCCATGGGCCTTAGGTTGCTGACCCCTGCCATAATTGAAGGGTTAGGGAGGTATTTAACCCTTTCTCACTTGCTATGGTCCTGATTTGGGTTGGTGTCCCACAACTCCAACATGTGCATAGGAAAAAGCACCTGCTCACTTCAGTGAGAGTCGCTCCAAACAAAATGCAGCACATGGAGCCCAATCCAGTTTGTGACCATGGGGAGGGATAGAGGATTAAAGCCTCCCTACCCACGCAGTTAGGTCCTGGTCAAAATTGCTCCCTCTCCCCCATGTTGCTGATTTGTTCTTAAAAGTTCTGCACATAAGGGTACAAAGCTAATGCATCATCTGGTTTCACCTTAAAATTCAGAGGCTAACCGACTGCAGGGAAAGGATCTGTTATCCCTTATCCATGATGGATTGCATTTCCCTCTTTACAAAGCATAATATTTGTCAAAGTAAAATGATTGCAGATATTTTAATCTGCCATTTTTCTCATCGCGCTAAATACCTTTGCTTTACTGTTATTGACATCTAGATTTAAGCTGGACACCACTTGCATAGTGAGTTACTCAAATAAGGGAATTACTTTTGGCACTTTGGCTGCATGTAACCACCAAATAATTGCTAGAATTCCCATGGAGATTTCAGTCTTGATCCTGTATTGCTAACTAAACATTCATCCTTCTTCTTCTTACAGATTCCTTTAGGGGTGCAGTTGATGACTAAACACACTGTGGAAATGGGTATGCATAGAAAATAGTGAGGGATGCACAGCCATCTAAGTTCTTTCAAAAGCCTTCCATATCGTCCCATTTCACACCGTAGAGCAGGGTTGCTGTTCTCCAGTCCCAACTGATCCTGTTTGTGGTTACTGTCTGACCTTGCCATTCTGTGTCATTCTTGCAGGCCAGCAGAGCAAAAGGTGCTGTTTCTGTGATGCTTTGCTAGCAGAGAACAGCACAGAATGATTTGTTATGGGTCTGGACACGGCATCAAGAAGGTTAATCCCTCTACAAGCAACTAACTGTGGATGGAGAGTGACTGAGGACTAGGTGATTCAGAGTCCAAATCTGGACAACATGTCTATCCTACTCAGTATGAATCTGAGATGTGGTGCTTAGCTCCTCCCCACACCAGCTTTCCCCCAGTTTCTGGGACGGGTGATGTTGTGTGGGGAGGAGCTAAGTCATGGGTTCTTCTCAAGTGTCCCAGGACTTTTGATGCTGGCTTCATGTCGCAGAAAGGAGCAATGCCACAATACCACCTATGTCACCAGAACAATGCAAGAAAGAGTCCCTCATCAAACAGTTCCTCAGCCAATGGCTGTGTGTGTGTGTGTGTAGACTTCATATCTCCTGCAGGTTTTTCAGATAACCTGAAGGAGATAAATGAAACATTATTTCTGGATAGTAAGCCTTTAAATATGTGGGCATCCTCCCCACATTCCAGAACCTTCATGTCCAAATAAATAAGCTAGAAAACAAGCATTTATTTTTTAAAAATAAAACAATGAATGCCAATTATATAAGCAGTTAGCAAATCTATTTAGCATTCACTACAGATTGGTGTAGGCCAGACTTCACCGGTGTGGGGGTCTTCCACCTCCTTGAAGTTTTGGACTAAAACTCTCGTCATCTCCATGGCCAGGAGTGATGAGAGTTGGAGCTGAAGAACATATTGAGGGCACCAGGCTGACTAAAGTTGTCCTAGCTTCTGGTACGAAGCAGCCAGTTTGCAGGCATAGCAGACAAAATAGCCAAGACAAAATGGCAGAAGACATGTGTGTGCCAAAATGAATCTTGCTCGATTCAAGAGATCCAGCTGAGGTTGTGTGAAGAGACAAGCCAATTAACCTCAATTTGCTTCTGCAGTCCTACAGTCCGTATTGCAAACCTGAATAATATTATTGGTTCTTTTTACTGCATGACTTACATACAGTTTATCAGGCAACATAAAATGATAATTGAATAACCGAAGATGCAGAGGTTATTGTGATGAATGGGGTGCTTTTGTATCAATTTCAGAGGGATTTGCACAGGACAGGTGGCTGCACCCTCATTGTACCCACACCTGGAACAAAGGGGCGAGACACTTATCATTGGATTAACTAGCCCAACAATTTTATTATCATTAGCATTCAATAGAAACGGAGATGTGCAACAAGTGTCCAGGAACCCTGTGATGCAGTAACTGCTTGATGACTTTCCTTTCCACTTAAATGAGGGCAATCCTGACCCAGCCCTCTAACTGTGTGCCAACTACTCCCCCCCACATACCCTGGAGTACCTTTTCAGGTGTTGAGGGAGGCCTTCCTGACTCACTCCCCTACTAGAATGCCAAAACGCTGAGTGTATGAGCCAGGCTAGGCCTAGAATGGCCCTCTGCCCTGTTGAACTTCAGTGTTTGATGAAAACCTTTCTTTTTCAGCAGTCCTTGTAAGTTGTATTATGCCTGTTTATGAAACTTATGTTCCATATGGGGTTTCCCCAGGATAACGAAGGACGTGTGTTTTGTATCCCGTTGGCATAGGGAACAAAAATGGGCGGTGAGGAGAGTCAGTTGGAGTGAGTGAGAAATGTCCCTATTTCATCTTGGAGGGGTTGGAGGGTATGTATAAGTGGTTTTGGATATACCCTAAATCTTTTGACATCCTATTCTTAAATCTGCATTGTACACCATTATTCCAATTTATAGCACAAATAATTGATGCTTTTGAATTATGGCGCTGGAGGAGACTCTTGAGAGACTGCAAGAAGATCAAAGCTATCCATTCTTAAGGAAATCAGCCCTGAGTGCTCACTGGAAGGACAGATCCTGAAGCTGAGGCTCCAATACTCTGGCCACCTCATGAGAAGAGAAGACTCCCTGGAAAAGACCCTGATGCTGGGAAAGATTGAGGGCACAAGGAGAAGGGGACGACAGAGGATGAGATAGCTGGACAGTGTTCTGAAAGCTACTAACATGAGTTTGACCAAACTGCGGGAGGCAGTGGAAGACAGGAGTGCCTGGTGTGCTCTGGTCCATGGGGTCACGAAGAGTTGGACACAACTAAACGACTGAACAACAACAACAACAACAACTTGTATGATAATGCAAGCATATATCTAAGATGAGTGCATTGCACACAAATATATTGAGTGTTGCAGCGTCTACCTATTATGACAACTTTTTTGCGTTGGGGGGGGCGGTTGGCCAATGCTTGTTTTTTATTGATTCTAATAGAATTATGAACACTTTAGAGATTACTTTTTGGTTCGTCACTTAACATAATGGGTGCAGGGTGGACCATATCCATAATTGAGACCAGTAGACTTTATAAACACACTATAGTGAAGGCAGGAGAGCCCAGTGATATCACTTGGCTGTGAACCTTTTTACATGGAGGAGTCAATCAGTCTATACTCTCGAGATGCACAATTATAGAGCCATCTGGTTGATGAAAATTTTTAGTGCTTAATTACTAAGAAGACAAGGCCTAGTCAAAGGCAGTTTTGGAGTTTAACTGAGTTCAAAAAATTTGGAAAACAATATCAATTAAATTTGAGTGGGTTGTTCAAATTCAGAGCACCTGCCGCTATCATGGGAGGGGGGGGACATGATTTATCTGAAAGACTGGGTGGTGGGAGGGGGGAAATAGTCTGCAAGGAAACACAATTTTGCATAGTTCTGATAGAAAGTTTTATCATTTCAATAAATCACATTCAGCAAAGATACATTTTAACCCAAAATGTTCCATCTTTTATTTTTGTTTATTACCTTCTGTGGCAGAAAAGGCACTTGAAAAGCACAAGACTAATATAATCTCTGCATCTGTATATTATGACCGAGAAGCACTAGAAGCTAGTTACCTAACCTTTTGATCCTAACTATATGTCTTCATTTCAATGAAATTTTCTTCCACATTATGGCTCCTTGATGCATGTGTGGTGTAGTGTGTCTGTTCCCATTCTTTTCTCCATATAGCAGGGCTAAGGAACCTGTGGCCCTCCAGAAGTTGCTAAACTATAACTTCCATCATCTTTGAACATTGACCATGTCTGGGACTGATGGAAACTGGAAACCAACAACATCTGGAGTCCCTGCAGGAATCCCAGCCTTGCCAAATAGGACTATACTGTACATACATATTTGAAAGCTAGGCCTGCTGATATCCTTGCTCCTAAACTTTCAGTACAAACAGAAGGATGTAGTATAGAAGAAGAAGAGTTTGGATTTGATATCCTGCTTTATCACTACCCTAAGGAGTCTCAAAGCGTCTAACATTCTCCTTTCCCTTCCTCCCCCACAACAAACACTCTGTGAGGTGAACAAGGCTGAGAGACTTCAGAGAAGTGTGACTGGCCCAAGGTCACCCAGCAGCTGCATATGGAGGAGCGGGGAAGCGAACCCGGTTCACCAGATTACGAGTCCACTGCTCTTAACCACTACACCACGCTGGCTCCCGTGTAGTCCTTTGACCAGTCTCTTGGAAAAGCACCGTGGTAAACAAAGATTGTTCTTACTGATTGTACCAGTTTGGATTGTGTGTTTTTCGTGAGCCCGTTGAAAAACCTATTCAGCCTATGCATAATCAATATTATTTTATTCATCTCAAAGTCCTGAAAAGTGGGTGGAGCAGAACAAAACAGAAGACTAATGCACTTTCCAAGCAATATGTGGCACATTTCATCAGAGAAGGCATGTATCCTAATGGCTTTGCTTATTATGAAAGGCTTGGGCCAACAATTTAAATAGCTGAATCTGAGCACTTTGAAATAAAATAAGCCATTTTCTCCAGTGCTCTTTGGAAGCAAAATCCAGGTTAGAAAGGGGCAGCAGTCCAATTAGACAATTCCTCCTTAATCCCCACCCCACCTTTTTTTTCCAGGCCATAAACTTGGTTTCAAGGTCTGTGTCTAATTTAAAAAAATAATCAGGTGTGTTGGTTAAGTAATTTAATGCTATCATTAACAGAAGAGAGTGTTTTTCTCTCCTTGTTCTAAATTGTTTTCTACCTGATCTGATGTTACAGAAGAAAGAAAGTCTTGGCAGGTTGCATGGCTTATACTTTATTCTACACTGGAGAAGGGGAGATGGGTTTTTCTTAAAATTATAGGCTTGAAAAAGGGGGTCTGGTGCCTTTGAAGCTTATATCTCTTCTCAATTTTTTTGTTACCACACATTTCTTTCATGCTGCAGAGGAAGTAAACAGCATTTGCCACATTTAGTATAGCCCAGTGAAGTAAATGGCACCACTAAATCCAATATTTGCATTCAAAGTGCTGGCTTGGGCCTATAGTCGTGGGTGATGGGACTTGTAGTCCAGCAAAATCTGGAAGGCACTGCATCAGCTCCCCCTGCATTAAGCTACAGTACTTGAGGCAGGAAATTAATGCGCATGTGCACAACATTTTAAGTTGGTGCTGCTTTTATTTTTACACTTTTTTATTTTTGTAAGCCAACTTGGAATTCAATTTGATGAAAGGGTGCAGGTTTGAAGCACAAAATGCACAAACATGTAAACAATAGATTCTAGATCATGGGTAGGCAAACTAAGGCCCAGGGGCCGGATCCGGCCCAATCACCTTCTAAATCCGGCCCATGGACGGTCCGGGAATCAGCGTGTTTTTACATGAGTATAATGTGTCCTTTTATTTAAAATGCACCTCTGGGTTATTTGTGGGGCATAGGAATTTCTTCTTTTTCTTCTTCTTCTTTTTTTCAAAATATAGTCCGGCCCCCCCACAAGGTCTGTGGGACATTGGACTGGCCCCCTGCTGAAAAATTTTGCTGACCCCTGTTCTAGATGCTGAGCATTCTATGAAAGCACTAAGAAGCCACATACACGGTCCTACAAAGAATTCTACTGACTTTCTTGTCCACAGATATTTTGTAACAATCAAGTGATTTATTGGGTTTTACAAATGCATCCAGTTATCTGCCACCTATCTTTCTTATATGCTGCAAACAGAAGTGCTTTTGCAATGGGAATTGGTGGAGACTACCATTGCAAAATAAGCCATGCAGGTGTTAAAACTCTCAGCATCTGTTTTGCACCTTGGACTTGCGAGTGCTTGTAAGCAGCAGAAAGTGATAAATGATTTCCCTTTATCCATGTAATGTGACAGCTTCAAAGGCCAGACAAGGAGCCCGGTTTGGAAGACGGATGAACAGAACATCTAGCAGAACATCCAGAAAATGATGAACAAGTGTGCTTCTGGTTGCCATCTGGTGGATCCTGAACAAAAAGAGAGGATTTCTTCTTTTGATAATGGAAATCAGCAGCAAGGAAGAAACATATCCAACTGTTTAGATGGGCATTTCAGCTATACACACCTTTCATTGCCAGTTCAGATAGATAGCGTGTACGTTTTCCAGCAATGGTTGAATTGGTCTGTTTCCTGTCTGTACCCTTTCCCAGGTGATCACTGTTCTTTGCACTCCATTGTTTCAATAATCTGATTTTCTTTGGGGGGGGGGGAAGAACTGTGTGAACATTGCTTTTATACTGTATATATACACATTTTATCTCTAAATAGACATTTTAAAATGCTTTTGAGACAAGCAATGCTTCAGAAGATTCAGGAAGTGGAAAAACCAGTGGATAACTGGCCTGCAGATTTGTATGGGAGCTACACATCAGGTCAGTTGGCTTTGGAATTCACACAGATGGAACTCTTCAAGCATCCCTAACTTTTCAGCCTGAAGTTTTTCTATGAAGCTGCCATACACTGAGTCAGAGGATCAGTCCAGTCTCCTCTGATGGGCCATGGCTCTTCAGGATCTCAAGGAGTGGTTATTCCCAGTTCTGTTACATACTTCAACTAGAGATACCAGAAGCTGAACCACGAACATTTTGCATGCAAAATGCATGATCTACCCTAAGCAATGCCCTCTCACCACTATGGCCTTCATGAGATAATTGCTGCAAAATACGCTGGTGGTGTTGTGGTCTAAACCACAGAGTCTTGGGCTTGCCGATTGGCGGTTCCAATTTCCACGAAGGGGTGAGCTCTGGTTGCTCGGTCCCTGCTCCTGCCAACCTAGCAGTTCAAAAGCAAGTCAAAGTGCAAGTAGATAAATAGGTACCACTCCGGCGGGAAGGTAAACAGCGTTTCCGTGTGCTGCTCTGGTTCGGCTTAGTCATGCTGGCCACATGACCCGGAAGCTGTACACCGGCTCCCTCAGCCAGTAAAGTGAGATAAGTGCTAGCAACCCCAGAGTCATCCTCGACTGGACCTAATGGTCAGGGGTCCCTTTACCTTTACCTTTATAGCAGAAGCATGCAGATAAAAGTAGAAAGTAAACAAGTTTCATGGAACAGAAATGGGGGAGGGAAAACCAATGTCCTAGAAAGCAGCACAGGATTCCTTAGAAGAGGTTGGTGGTTATTGCCAATCCTTATTTCAGCCTCACCTATGTCAGCCAGTATATATTGAGCTAAATGACTCTTCCTAGGTCAACTTTGCCTTTATGCTTCTATTTTTAATCAGCCCCTTTTCTATCATCAAACAGATGCAATAAACAAGCTTGCAGGTAAGTGCAGTAAGATTGAACAGTCCAATGAGTGAGCAGATGAGTTTTGAATGCATCGTTGCTTTGTATGCCTAGGAACTACAGCATGGTGTATTAATTCATACCTTAGCCCTGGGATAGGAAAACTGTGGCCCTCCAGATGTTGTGGGATTCCAGCTCCCGTCATCTGTGACCCCTGGTCATGCTGGCTGGGGTTGTTGGGAGCCAAAGTTGAACAACACCTACCTAGTGATATAGGCACTGTGTAGGACAGCGTGCTATCAAATAAAAAACAAGGATCATAAATCTATTTTTAGTCAAACATGTTTCTATTTATCTTTTATGATTCCCAACCATCTGTTTCTACCTCACGTGCTATTATTGGCTCTGTAATCAGGCATATTGTACAAAGTCAACAAACTTCTTATTTGCAACTGTGTTGATAAAGAAAGAAACAAGTTCATCCACGATATCGTGTTTATATATGCACTTCTGGCATCCTGGCATAATATTCACTTCAAATCTTTTGCCGTCATAATTTACTGAGCATCCTAATAATCTTTTGCACTGACTCTAACAAGGTTCTGACCTAAATCCTCCTGTGTTCCACATCATTTCCTTCTGGAGATTAGTGGGCCATGCTGAAGAGTAAATGAGTTGTAAGGTCAAGAGATCTTTACTGAGAGACAACTACTGTATTCCTGTTAGCTATGATTGCATCTTCCCACAGCACCTTAATCACTATATGACAAATCCCCATCAGAGCTTCATAAATTAATGTGAGTTATTTTAATTAAGGCAATATGTTGTCCTGCTATAGGAATATTAACAAAACACCGACCCGTACAACAATAAATAACTCTTAGAGGAGCAGAGGGCTGAAAAGTTCATCACTGCCCCATCAATGGAGATTGAATTTGAGATTTACATCTGGACACAAATCTTTTCTCAATATGTATGTCATAATGGAAGTGGTTGCAAAATTAATTCATGCACTTGTCCCTCCAGTGTATTTCAGCCTCCTGAAATACAGTAAAATTTAGGTCCTTACAAGAACGTCACACATTAAAAATATCTATCTAAATGTCAGAAAGTTCAGCAGTGTTGTTTGATTTTACACTGTAAGTAGGTTGCTTTTCTGTACAAACCAAGTGCTATGTGAAGTGTTGTGCATTATGGGGCACATGGGAAAGGCTACAGCTCAGTGGCTTTGCAGGCAGATGGTGCCAGGTTCAATCCCTGGTGTCTCCATGCAAGGCTGGGACAAATACCTGCATGGCCATGGAGAGCCACTGCTGGTCAGTGGTATACCTGAGCTAGGTATACCAATGGTCTGACTCAGTGTAAGGCCACTTACTATGATCCCAATAATTACAGGGCCCCTCCACACTGGTTGTTCATTGTTTGTGTGTGTGTGTGTGGGAGTTATTCTGCAATCATTGCATGTAATTAACACAAAACAGTGCATTTGTGGTGGATTTATACTGCTTCGTTCAGACACCATTGCATTTTATAATAGTAATAGTAATAGTAATAATAATAATAATAATAATAATAATAATAATAATAATAATAATAATTTATTATGCAGGGTATAAATAAGGAGCTAGGCAGCTTCCAACAGAATATTAAAAAACAATAATCTATTACACATTAAAAGCTTCCCTAAACAGGGCTGCCTTCAGATGTCTTCTAAAAGTCTGGTAGTTGTCTTTCTCTTTGACATCTGGTGGGAGGGCGTTCCACAGGGTGGGTGCCACTACAGAGAAGGCTCTCTGCCTTGTTCCCTGTTCTCACAGTGATGGAACTGCCAGAAGGCCCTCAGTGCTGGACCTCAGTGTCCAGGCAGAATGATGGGGGTGGAGATGCTCCTTCAGGTATACTGGACCGAGGCTGTTTAGGGCTTTAAAGGTCAGCACTAACACCTTGAATTGTGCTCAGAAATGTACTGGGAGCCAGTGTAGGTCTTTCAAGACCGGTGTTATGTGGTCTCGGCGGCTGCTCCCAGTCACCAGTCTAGTTGCCTCATTCTGGATTTTATCCATACCCAGCAAGTGTCCCAGAAAAAAATGGGACATCCCATTTCCCTCCCCCACGATGGTGCAATTTTGCACCATGATCTCATCCTGAAAAAAGCAGTTGGGGTGGGGAAGCAATCTGGCTCAGGATCCCCAAAATGTGTGTTTGAGAGCATGGTCCTGAAAATGGTGCATCTTTTGGGCTCCGTGATCTTGCGTGGGTCACATGTGGGAGCACAAACAGAAGACGCATCGCAGTTTGGGGACTCAGCATGTTGCAGGGTATGCTTATCAATTCTTCTGTGATGCTTGCAACAAAAATGGATACTACAACAACAAAACGAACCGGAACATTTGCAGTCTCAAAAGTTACAGGATTTCAGCAGGAAGTTACAGGGCATGAAGGAGTATGTCCACCCTGAAACTTTTGCAGGTGCAAAAGGTATTGAAAATGGGACCACGTATAACCATCCTGGTACCATCATGAACACAAATAATCCAGAATACACCATGAAAAATATGTCCAGAGTGGCCCACAGTTCACAGAATGTCAACATACTAAATTATAACAAGCCATGGGGAGAAAAGCTAAAGGAAAAATGCTTGAAATCTTGAGCTGAGCAATGAGAATTCTTTATTAAATTGACTAAATATTCATTCATAGATGTTGACTTTTAGGATCAATCCAAACAAGTGAAATCTCTTCATGCTGTCAGACTTCTTGAAGATCCAATAAGCTTGCAAAACAATTCCACTGACCACATCCACTACAATATCAATTTTTCATTCAAGCTTGTTCCAGCCAATGTTTGCTTTAAGGATTATAGATACAGACACAACTGATGTGAGAATCAAAAAACCCAAGTGTAGGTCAAATGACGATTTAAGTAACTAAACCGTTGCATCTCCATGTCTATCAAGCTTTTTTTAAATAATCTGTGAACTCAGACAGCCAGATATTCTTGTGCAGTAGTCCTTACATAATCCATTAAAAAGGCAGATCTGATATTGACTTTAAAGATGGAATGAGTTGCATGTGCATTTGAATATGATTTCAATGATTAGGATTCAGAAGAGAGCCTCCTGAAATTGATTTTGAAATTTAGAATGCCAAGCATGATAGTGGATACATTGCTGAAATGCTTAAGAAAGGGAAAGGAAAAAGAAGAAGCTGATTTGCTGACAACACAAAAAGACAAGTGAAGTAGAGATAACAGAAGTGACACCCTCCTCGTCCCCCCACCCAATTCAACTACTTTAAAGTTACACGCTGACGAGCGCTTTATCTAACAATTCACTGCTACAAAAGCAAATCTGTTGTAGGGGACTATTTCACAGGGATGCTTCCTATATTCAGCATATAGGAAGCTGCCATATTGAGTCAGATTGGTGGTCCATCTAACTCAATATAGTCTACACTGAATGGCTGCAGGTATTGCCAGGTATTAAAGTCTGACCACCCTCCTAAGAATATCTAGATTGAGGAGTTGAAGCCCAGGGTGAAGAGCCAGAATTAAGAAGGCAAGCAGTTGCCGACAACTGGACCCATCCTCAACCTTTTCTCCTATTCTAACATTTCAATTACCCGTTTCCCTCAGCATGTTCTTCCCACCTCTTTCTATGGGGCAAAATGGTCCATGCTAGGCATGTGACATTAAGTGCATCACTGCATTACATGCATCTCTGCATCTGATGTGCGCATTTCTTTTAAAAATTGTAAATAGCAACTGGGACTGTGTTGAGCAACTGATGATTATCAAAATCACAGCAGGCAAGGAGTGAGAGATTAACTGTTGCTGCGATCCTGACCAAAAACAACAATCCCTCCTCTGAAGCTGCAATTTGCATAAGAAGGAAAAATCCCATTGGTGCCCAAGGGAACAGCAGGCACTATTCTCAAATAGCAGCTTCAGAGAAGGTGATTTCATCAGGGGAGCAAAGAGTTAAATCCCCCCCCAGCTAATGTGTCCAAGATAATGATCATTTCCCACCCTCCACGTAATGGCTACCTGCACTTAACATGCAGGGTGGTGTTTAACACCATATCAAGGTTAACCCTAAGAGGCAGGCAGGCATTATAAAACTGGTTTAAAAGCAAAGATGCTTCCGCTGGCTTCTGCCAGCTCAGCCAGTCTCTCACCAGCAGCCACCAATGCAACCTACTCCTTTGACCCGCTGAACGTGGCAGGTATCGCTGCCAGCAGATCCTGGCAGAAAGCCTGCAGACAAGGGCTTCTTAGAGCAGGTAGGGAATTTCAGCACCGCCCTTGAGCCAGTGCCACCAACTGGACTCATCCACTTCAGCCCAACTGGGCCAGGCGAGCTGGGGTAGCACTTCCAGAGACCACCTTCTGCACAGGAACAGGTCAAAGTGCTGTGGACTCACAACTCAGAGCCGTGAGCACCAAATTCACTCCCAAAGACAGTTGTTGCACAGCAGAGTGCAGCAGAGCATAATCCATTCGGAGAACAGCTCTGTAGAATAACTGCTTTTATTCTATCTACAACTATCATACAAACTATATACAGAGCTAAATGGAGAAGCTGAACTGCACTGAGTGTCTGCAGCTGCTCTTAGCAGCAACCTTATCTATACAGAGATAACACACTCTCTCTCTAACACTCAGTCTCTCTCTTTGATGTGAGGCTGGAGCGGAATAAGTAGTGAGCAGAAACCGCCCCCCTCCTCTCTGGAGAATCAGCAGAGAACATCAGCAGATTCTTGGAATGGGAGGGGTGAAATCTCCTCAGGGAATAGGGCTAAGCCATCCTGCAGGCAAGCTGATCTCACAGCACATGCCAGCCAACATCAGGCTGGCTCACCTTGAGCTCATCTGATATGCCACCCTTCCACCACTGCTGCCATTAGTGGTCAAGCTAAGGATGTGGTAGCATACCACACATGTTTCCTGGTAAACTGGGACACCCCATTTTTTTTGGGGGGGGGCATTTTGAGTGCTGTGATGGGCTCATACCTGTCAACTTTTCCCTTTTCTTGTGAGGAATCCTATTTGGAGTAAGGGAATTTCCCTTAAAAAACGGGAAACGTTGACAGCTATGGATGGGCTGCAATCTTGCACAGCACCCCAAAACATGCGTGAGAGCACAGCCTTGAAAAAGACATGTCTTTGGGGCTCTATGATCTCACGCAGGTCATGTGACTCATGTGGGAGCACAGGTGGGAAGCTGTGTGTCCCGGTTTTGGACTCAACATGTTGAAGGGTATGTGGCAGAGCCTTGGCTGTGGCAATGGAAAGTCAGGATTGCTCTGTTAGTGTCAGATGAATAACTGACTGCCACTGAGTGTGGCATTAACACTAGAGGTGCAAAGAGGGGCAATGATATAGACCACAAGGAAGAAGCTTCTCCAGAAGCCTGATTACTACAGGGAGCATCATAGGCAGGTCAAGGTGTCATTATTTATTTTCTATTATTAAAAGTGCAGAAGCTCTGCCACACATATTACATTTGTTAGCTCTGGTAGGAGTGAAGAGGACACCAGCCTCAAAGCAGTTAAAATGCCTGGAGGGGGGGAAGGAGGCTGAGCACAAAGGCCTCCTGTCCTCTGTTTTTTAATGACACAAAAAAGTTAGAAAACCTCATTGAAATGCCTTGTCTACATTGTTACTTCTGCCATGTCACTCCCTGAGAAGTGGGATTAAATACGAACAAAAAGCTAATTAGCAGCTCCATCAAGATGTGCACATGCCCGACTAACAACATTATTTAGAAACAGTCACCTTCGTTCCTATTGACTGACTCTTTTCTGTTTTCAGCTGTCCCCAATTGCTGCTTGTGGTATCACATCTGGGTCAATCTCATGATCCAACTGAAAGCACAACCCAACACACAAACTTAAATGAATCTCTGCTAACTTTATCTGGGATCTCTGTATGCCAATAACAGTTGTGGCTTTTTCAAGATGTTGATGGGAACCCATTCTATAGTCATCCACCAATTTTCTGATTCACAAATTAAGTGACTATTTCTTCCCTTAGGCACCCATGTGGCTGCTTTCTCTGAAATAGGCCTTCTGCAGAAGCTTCCATTTCAATTCTCTGCTTGCCAGCAACATAAGAAAGCCCTTCTCCTTTTGACATCTACCAAAGGCACTCTGGACAAACAGAATTGCTCTGTTCTATTTAAAGTTGATCATGGTTAGTGATTTGAGAAGTGACCTTGTTGCAATTCAGAATTGGATATGATTTGAAAGCCCAGCTGAATGAAAACTTGGGGGGGATGTTTTCTTGTATGCCGAGCTTTCAAATCATGCCTGAGTTTTAGTGCATGCAGATTACTGAACTGTGCCTTTAAAATGTGCCATTTTTAGGGCAATATTTCTTCTCCATCACTTTGTACCACAAATTCATACACCACGAGAAGTGGACCTGTGGCTGCTGTCAGGTGCTTTGTTTATAGGCTGAGAGACATGGAAGAGAAGAGTTTTGAATTTGATATCCCACTTTATCACTACCCAAAGGAGTCTCAGAGCAGCTAACATACTCCTTCCCCTTCCTCCTCCACAACAAACACTCTGAGAGGCTGAGAGACTTCAGAGAAGTGTGACTAGCCCAAGGTCACCCAGCAGCTGCATGTGGAGGAGCGGGGAATCGAACCCGGTTCACCAAATTACGAGTCCACTGCTCTTAAACACTACACCACAGTAACGAAAGGGTCATTGCATGTGCAAAGATGGTAGTAATGTCACATGAATTTAACTGTGTTTTCAGGTCAACTGTAAGAGGAGGAAGAGGTGGAGGGAGGAGGAGGAAGAAGAAGAAAAGAAGCAGGAAGATGCGGCAGAGAAGGAATAGATGATGGTTTAACAATCAATCCCTTCTCACAGGAAACTCTTAGAATTGTAGCTCTGGGAAAGTGAATAGGGGACTTTGAACAACTCTCAACACTTTAACAAACTGCAGCTCCCAGAATACACTGGGAGAAACCGTGACTGTTTAAAATGGGACCAGAGTGCTTTAAATATATGGTGTGAATATGGTCGTGGTTTTTATGGCTGAAAGGTGGAGGATTTCAGTTGCCCACAACTGCCAGCAAGGATGGAAGATGGGCTGAGAGAGCTCATTCTGTGCGTCGTGGCTGTTAGAACGCAGGAGGCTATTTCAAACAATGTCAAATTCTTAATGGACACTAGTATGACGGTAGCTACATAATCATAACAATTTGATGAATTCCCCATTTGCGATTCAGGAGAGAAGTGAGAGAGTTGTCACACTGCTTGAACCTGACACTTGGGTACGATGCAATTTCCAAGAAGAGACTTCTTCTGTCACATGTGTTGATCAGTCTCATTCCCCTCTATTAAAGCTGACAGTTCTAAATAAAAAGCTTTTACGCAAATGTTAATCACGATGAAAAGGTGGACGGTAATACAAAGGGCTATATATCCTGTCAATAATGAAAGCGGGACTGACATATAGAATGATAGTCTGGGTTTGCACAGAATAATATACTCCATATTTGGTACAGCACCCTTTATCCAAGGGTTTAAAAATAAAAACACCACGAGCTTGTTCCTGCTTTTGTGTGTGACTGATATTACTGTATTAAATATTCATTGACAAGACACTTTTTTCTGTAATCTGCACAGATCCTGCCAAATCTATGGCTGTGCACGTGGGAAGGGATCCTAGAAGGCAAGGATAGCTAATCTGTGTTCTTCAGGATGCTTTGGGTCTACCAGCCCTTTAACTTATTAAAGCTTTAAAAAGAATGTCATATGGTGCACAGAAACGCTGTTTACCTTCCCGCCACAGTGGTACCTATTTATCTACTTGCACTGGTGTGCTTTTAAACTGCTAGGTTGGCAGAAGCTGGGTCAGAGCAACAGGAGCTCACTCTGCTGCAGGAATACGAACTGCTGACCTTCCAATCAGCAAGCCCGAGAAGCACAGTGGTTTAGACCACAGCACCACCCACATCCCAGCAGCTAGCATTCAGTGATATAAAGCCATTGACAGGGGAGGTAGAACATAAATGTATGAGCTGGATCAGTAGCAAACCATCATCTCAAGGTCCCGCAGGTGGGGACTCCATCCCCAAATTTCCAGTGATTAGTCAGCATGGTCCTTTGGCATTTGCGGTAATTAATCCCCATGCCCACAGAAAGCAGGAACCCTAGAAGCTTTTCCAGCTGCATTGGCTCCCGGTGGAGTACAGGGTCAGATTTAAGGTGCTGGTTTTGACCATTAAAGCCCTTCATGGCCTAAGACCCTCGTACCTACGAGACCGCCTCTCCTGGTATGCCCCACAGAGGACCTTAAGGTCCATATATAGCAACACCCTAGTGGTCCCGGGCCCTAAGGAAGTTAGATTAGCCTCAACCAGAGCCAGGGCCTTCTCAACACTGGCTCCGGCCTGGTGGAATGCTCTGTCTCATGAGACCAGGGCCCTGCGGGATCTGATTTCTTTCCGCAGGGCCTGTAAGACAGAGTTGTTCCACCTGGCCTTTGGCTTGGAATCAGTTTGATTCCCTCCCCCTCTTTCTTTTCCCTTTCCCCTCCTATGAAGAGATTGCACCCTAATGTTTTAATGTTGTATCTTAATCTTTTAAATTGTATTTTAATCAACTTGTTTTTATTATTGGTTGTTAGCTGCCCTGAGCCCGGTCTTGGCTGGGGAGGGCGGGGTATAAATAAATTATTATTATTATTATTATTATTATTATTATTATCTAAGGGCGGATCTACACTCATTGTTTTTAACGCTAAAAAAGAGTTAAGGAATGGTTCTGATAACCGTTATATAGCCATATGGCATTCTTTTTAAAGCTTTAATAAGTTGTACTCTTTTACACAAGCATGTGCACATGTATAGAAACAGCTTGTACTTCTGGTCAGTGTAACATGAGGGAAAAAACCCTTATGCCAGATAGCAGATTATGGGAGGACAGTGGCATATTCCCCTTGGTGTTTGTCTTAAAATGTTGTTGGACTCCAGCTTCCATCATCCCTAGCCACCATTATCATTGATGAGAGAAGATGGGAGATGTTGTCCCATCAACAGCTGGAGGGCCACATGTTCCCCATCCCTGCCATAACAGATTATTGCCTACATCTATTGCAATAATCCCTATAAGCATAGGAATTTGTTTGTTGAAAAAGGAAATGTGAAAGGGATATATAAAGAGTTGTTTATAATGAATTTATAAAGGCCACACAGTTTGTACAAAGCAGACAACTTTCAGTCATGTTTCTGACTCAGAAAGGACACACAGCAACACCTAAAGGAGAGGAAGTTTAGTTTTCCCTAATGTGCTCTGCAGTCTGAAATAAATTAATATCAGCAGGGAGTAGCTATCTTATCATATTAACTTCAAATTTTAGCTTGTTTGGATATGGTTTCAACCTAGCTATTACTTAATGGGATAATGCTATATATCATACCTATGCTGTCATCAGAGAGTTGTTTATGAAATGTGCACCGATATAAAATGTCTCCAGCATTTTCAGCGCTATGAAATATGGCTGAGATTTGGTTTTTTAAAAAATAAAAATAAAATAAAACAGGAACAGACTTCGTTCACTGTGAAAACAATGCAAAATCAGAACAAAAGAGGCAGAACAAATCTCATTTCCAATACCCTTCCATTATTGATTGTGTGTGTTTAGAGCAGTGGCGCATGTTGAGCTTTCAAATTTCAGCAGCACCCTGTGCAATGCCAAAACTCAGAGCTCCCTGCCTCTTGCCTTCCATTCTATATCATTGTTGTGGTCCTGCTGTGGTGCCTCTTGGCTCGGTGCCAAGTGCAAGTGAACCAGTCACACACCCTATATCTGGCTCTGCTTAGAGTCTCCCATTGAGTTAGGCTTTGGCCATTCATCTCAGCTCAGTATTGTCTATGCCAGAGGGCCAGATTTGATGAAGTGAACATGCGTGAGGGCCGACCGAAGTTCTTGACCTTTATTTAGGATTTCCCCCCAGAGTTCTGGACCTTTTTTAAAGAATTATTCACAGAATACTTTTCATATACCTTTTGGCTCAGATCACAGGAAGCAGAGAGGGAGAGACGAACACTGGGCGAGAGTGAGAGATGACCGGAGCATAGCAGCGCGAGCCAAATGGCGGACAGGAGAGAAGGCCAAACGTTGGCCACCTGTGAGAACCGGCAGACAAACAGGATACAGAGGCGGGAGCACGCAAGAGTTTTGATGGGTGGACGGGACCTAGAGCCACACACAGGGCGCCAGCGTGAGCCTGCAACCAACAGGGATAGGGAGGAGGGTGCATGTGCAAGATGACAGCTGGATGGGTCCTTGAGCCGCACGCAGGGCACATACGTGAGCCGGCCAACTACCAGGGTAAAGGGCAAGGCGCATGTGCAAGCCAACAAATGGCCAGTTCCAAGAGCCGCACGGTGAGCAGCTGCGAGAGCTGACCGGCGGGTGGGTTAGCAAGCTGCAGTGAATAACTGTCCAGTGGAACCGCTGCCCACACCCAGGAAAGAAACTGCCGGTGGGGCCAGATTAAACCGACCGGCGGGCCGGATATGGCCCCCAGGCCAGACTTTGGACATGCCTGATCTATGCTGACTGGCAGAGGCTCTCCAAGCAGGGAGTCTTTTCTGGCCCTAACTGGAGATGCAAGCGACTGAACCTGGGATAATTGTCTGCATGCAAATCAGATGCTCACCTCTGAGTTCCAGCCAAAGCAGTGCCCTCCATATTTTGGACAACTCCCATCCTCCCTGACCATTGGCTGTGCTGGCTGGTAATTGCTGTCCAAAACATTTGTAGGACGCTATGTCGGCTCTCCTTGATGTAGCGTTTCATCTCCCAAATTCCTTCCCTGAAAGCAGAACAAGCAGACTTCTATACTTCCTCCTAAAATCTGCCCTGCCCTTCCAGTCTAGTATCAAGCTCCATCTGCACTATACATTTAAAGCTGTATCATACCACTTTAAAGAGTTGTGGCTTCCCCCCACCCCACCCCAAAAATCCTGGGAAGTGTAGTTTGTTAAGGCCGCTGAGAGCTAACATCTAATCCCCTCACAGAGCTACAACTTCCAAGATGGTTGAACGGTCAGTCCTTCTTCCCAGGGAACTCTGCAAACTGTAGCTCTTTGAGTGGAATATGGGTCTCCCTGCTCCTCTCAGCACCCTTAACAAAGTACAGTTCCCAGGAACCTATGACTGTTTGAAGTGGCAGGATATGTTTTAAATGTATTGTGTAGATGGGGCCTAAGTCCCGGGGTGGACTGCCAGTAGCCAGTGATTAACCCTGGCCATTCTGAAAAATTGTATGAATTCCAATTAGAGGAAGGAACGCAAAGAGATTTAGTTAAATACTGTACATAGATGCTCAGTAAAACAAAACCATCAACTCAACGCCCTCCCCACATTTATCTATTTGATAATGTAATGCATGGTCTGACATGGTTTTACGGTTCCCCACTTGTTTTCTTTACTGATATAACAGCCATGTCACAAAACAATAAAATTATATTATTTAAAGCACCACCACCTTCATCTTATTAAACATATATAAACCTTAACCAATGGACCCCAAGCAGGTGATAGGGGAAGTAACATTGACCGTGGGGCCTGATCTTATTAATTGTGGTGAGACTGTCAGAACTCCTTATAACCTGTTTCATCATTTTTACTTGCAATCTTGGACTATATCCAGATTCAGACTTAATGCATTAGAAAAGGGAGGCCAGTTTGAAGCCCACCATTCCTGTGTAGTCGAAGTAAAAAAAAAGAAAAAAAGAATGTTTACTTTCTCTTTTGTAGGCAGAAATGTCCATTAAGTAGTTTTTTTTTAAAAAAAAACAACAACAAAAATACATAGGTGTTTCAATCTTAGCTGTGGTGGATTATCAACCATATGCAAAGGCACAGCAGTTGACTGGCTTCAGAGGCGTATTTCTTTCACAGTTTTCTTGTTCTAAAACTCAAAAGAAATCATTTAAGACCCAGTTGGTTGTCATCCTTTTGAATAGATCATAAAGTGGTGCTAGGGACTGGAGGGGGGGGTTGTAGTTTCTGCAATGAAAGCTTTCCCTTAGATAAGTTGAAAAGGGTTGTAATTATTTTACAAATACCATCTCAAGTCCGCTGTGTATGTGTATTTTCCACGAATAAATGGCACATAAAATACCAAAGAAAGATATGGAAATGCAAAATGATGCATTTAAACTGCATTTGGAATCATCTTCAACAAGTCCTGGTTGTTGAATTGATTGGATCTTCTTATCAGGGGAAGAAATTGGACTCTACGATGCTATCAGCAGCCTCCCACCCCAATCTGATTATTTTTTATAATCCTGACAGTGATTGATTCTGAGTAATTATCTTAGAAAAGGAATTAGATTAGAAAACAATATTCTGGATTATCAAACTCCAGTCCATTATTGTAATTAGTTTCTTTCTAGAATGTATGATGCTATCATGTTTATACAGCTTAAGAGTGAATTATTCACAAGCAGGCTATTTGACTTTCCCTAGATAGGGAAAATGGATTAACCAAGGACATTGTAAGAGGCATTAAAGCTGCACTCCTGTACACATTTACCTGGGAGCAAGTCCAATTGAACTCTAGGGTTCAATGCATAGGGTTGTGTTGTAAAGGTGTAAGGGTTTTTAAATCTCATTGGCACTAATATTATTTTATCGATGTTCATATTTTTTTTCTTTGCAATTGAAAATTACTCATAGAAAATTGTATACTTTCTTTAGAATGTAACTAACACCCAATCACAAATATTCCCTTTCTGGGGAAGGTGATTGGAACTGGGTTGTGGTGGAACAACTGCAGATATTCCAGGATGAAACTGATTACAGTCGTACCTCGTTTTGCAGCCCTAACCCTCCAGATGTTTTGAGACTACAATTCCCATCATCCCTGACCACTGGTCCTGCTAGCTAGGGATCATGGGAGTTGTAGGCCAAAAACATCTGGAGGGCTGAGTTTGAGGAAGCCTGATCTATATACATCAATTGGGAGCAGTCATTAGGTTAGGAGTTTTGGAGCAAGGTGTCAATGACACATTTTAAATTCCTAAATTCATACACATAATGGGAAGCTGATATGAGGATCCTGAAACCCTGCTTCTTATACATTTGATGATTCATCCCCAGAACAGACTGTATAACCTGGGTTGTTGTTTTTTTGAATGCACACATAAAACAAACAAAAACGAGCCCTTGTAAATGGATAAGCTGTAATCTACTCTGAAGTATTTATTTTTACTGAATGTCAAATGAGACACCTGCTCGAAATTCCTGTTTGACTACCAATTTCTATTGTTTTGCAACCTGGAAATAAGTTGAGAAATGTCTCTCCAATTCAAAGCTAATACCCGAGATTTTGAAAAGGGATAAGAGGCCAAAATTAATCCTTTGTTGAACATTTACCCCATCCTTTGTCCAAGTGAAGATATAGAGAAGGGATGTGCACTGGATTGAGTCAATTGGAGTCAACCTGGGGTTCAGCTGGATTGTGTTGAGGCAGCGCTGGAGCACTCCAGGTCATATTGGGTCCATTGAGTGATCCAGGGCTGTCAAAAGGTGTGTGTATGTGCCTGTCTCTTACTACCATCTTCTGACTGCATGACAGTACAAGGCCCCCGAATCAGCATGAGGTTTGGATCTGGACTGGGTTTGCCCATCTCAGCTAATATCAAGGCAGCTCCAAAATGCCAGATCAAACCCTGAAAATGCCAGATCAAACCCCTGAACAGCCCTAAAATATGATTAAATATCTCCCCCGCCAACCCAGCCACGCAACATCTATGCGAGATGGGATAGACTGAGCAATAGTCCTTGGCCCAAGGTCAGTCAATGGGCTTAATGTCTGAGCAGCAATTTAAAACTGGATTTTTCTAGTCCTAGTCCAACACCTTCAACCATTTGAATATGCTAATATCCTACACTTTTTAAATGTATCTGCGGGAAGGTGGGGGGTGGGGTGAGGTTATTGTTTTGTTGGTTTGGTTTGATTATTTATCTTGTATTTTATTCTGTGAACTGCCCTGGGATCTGTGGATGAAGGGTGGTATATAAATTTATTAAATAAATAAACCACTTCCCCAAAGAGGTTTCATCTCAACCGACAGTGAAGCAAAACTTTGCTTCAATTCCAGCAGTTTTAGTTCCTCATACTTCCTCATTTCTCCAGTCTTGAGTTCAGTTCACCTAAATTCTGCATCAACTGATGATTTTATTGGAAGGATGCATACGTATTTAAGGGGCATGTATTTTTATTTTTTTATTTTGCACAATTTTAGATTGCAACCCTGACGATGGGGACTCTCTTATTTGTACTAAATGGCTCTGGGAGCCTTTTTGGGCTGAAGAGTGGGATTTTACAAAGTGAGGATGATACACAGCCCCATTTACCCTTGTTGGGATTTTTTGTCTCTGTATGTGCAAGCGATCCTGAAAAGTCAACTAAACTAGATCTTAAACTTTTATTTTACTTTAAAAACCCTTGGCTTTGTACTGCCAGCTCTTCATACCTGGCCTCGTGCCTATATCACTAATTACTACTATCTTATTTGGATGATTAGAGGCTTCATTTCCATTTTCTACTAAATTCAGCTATGCCGCATGCAAATGTCGTTAAAATGTCATTTTATATAAAATAAATCTTTACATAAAATAATGACGGCATACCATCAGCACTTGACGTTGTATTGGATGTGATCCTGGCCACACCCATCCAACTTCAGAGGTCAACATGAATAAAAGTTCTAGATATAGGTAGGTAGTTGTGTTGGTCTGCAGTAGTCAAAACAAAATAAAAAAAACATTTTTATTCATAAAAAAGTCCTTCCAGTAGCACCTTAGAGACCAACGAAGTGTGTTATTGGTATGAGCTTTCGTGTGCATGTATCTGAAGAAGTGTGCATGCACACGAAAGCTCATCCCAATAACAAACTTAGTTGGTCTCTAAGGTGCTACTGGAAGGAATTTTTTTATGAATAAAAGTTTTTCACAAACTCCCCCATAGTTGGCTCCTTGGCTCCCTATCAAGAGCAAGCTACCTCCCATCCATCAGGTCTAGAGAACCTCCCACTAACAGGGTCTCAGTCTTATCAGGATTGAATTTCAGTTTGTTGGCTCTCATCCAGTCCATTACTGAGTCAAGACAATGGTTCAAATCCCCTCTTGGTTATGGAGCTGGCTAGGTAGCCTTATGCAAAACTGTTTCCCCCTCAAGACATGCAATATTTTTCCAATCTGACCCACCATGCAAGCTTGTTGCAACTTGGGGTAGCAAAAGGAGCTAATACCATGTACATCACAGAAAGCAATGTGGGAAAATGGTTGGAGTATCAGTGTAATCAGAGAAACGATGTCAGCTTGTCTTTTCCGTAGCCAACGGTAGTGTTTAAAACTTTAATTTAATATTGTGAAATAAGCTTGGGAGATACAGTTGAAAGTTATTAAAGTCACTGTGTCATCGATAACCTCTGGTCTCAGACGAGCCAAATATATGAGCATGTGGTTAAACAGCCACTTGGATATACAGCCAGTGAGCAAATGTTAAAGCGGAAATAAAACTTTTGTTCAAATCCTGTCTGTACTCATTGTTTGGTCGCTGCAGGCTATATGACAACCCTATAAGGTATTATTATCCTCATGCTGCAAGGGGCAAGGCTGAAGGTAAGGGGCAGTAACTTGCATGAGGTACCTATTATTGTGTTTTGGCTCACAGCTTACACTATTAACTGCTATGGTAGACAAAACTGTCAAATCTTGCTCTAGAACAGGCATGACCAAACTGTTTTGGAACTACAATTACCATCATCCCTGACCACTGGTCCTGTTAGCTAGGGATGATGGGAGTTGTAGTTCCAAAACAGCTGGAGGGCCAAGTTTGGCCACGCCTGCTCTAGAATATAGCAAAGTATGCTGAAAAGAGGTTATACGATGTGTTATGGCACTTAGTCACTACTGAGACAGCCAATTCTGGTGTTGCCACCCTCTGGACCTCTCGTGGAGGAGGCACACAATGAAGGGTCTCAGAAGATGATCTCAGGTCCTCCATATGGAGACTGGCAGTCCTTGAGGTATCTAGATCACCATTGTCTGCACTAAATTTCAGCAGTTCTCTCCCAGACCTACCTGGAAATGTGGGGAATTATCCATAGCCCTTCTTCATGCTAAGCAGATGCTTCCCCCCACAACTGAACATTTGGTAGTTTACTATGCCTGAACAACATGAAGGCTCCATTTCAGGTGCTTATTATGGGAGCCGTGCTCCTTATGCATGTAGATTTTTCACAGGGTCCACACAGTGTAGTTGCCCTTACATTAGGGAAGACTGCTTTGCAAAAATGTGTGTATTAGGCAAAATCACATTGAAAATGTGTATATTAAGAGAAATTGCAGTAAGTAAAATGCTGATGAGTTTTCATGAGGAGTTTAACCTTTTCTCTCTCCCCCCCCCCCTTCAAACTGATCTGGAAATGTAGAGAACCAAATTTAAGCTTGGAACAAGTGACGTTGACAGATTCAACCATTCCTCGCGCCAATCCTGAACCAGTCTTTTACCTACCTATAGTCCCAAAGTTATGAACAAAAGTAGCTCCGCAGTTGACCAGTTTTTTGGCATAATTCAAAGCACTTTCAGCTCCTGCACTGTGCTTTGCCATCTTTCTTGGCAGTCATCTGCACTAAACCTACATTTTCATTCAGCATTGATGCAGCTGAATTTTTTGAAGTTCTGTCTGTGATTGTTTTAATGATTAAGACACCGCCAATGCCTGAAATAAATGGGGGGTTGTAATCTGCTGCCATGATTAAGGAAACTTATCTGTTCTTAAATGTTTTTCTCTGGGGCTTAATATACTTATACAAACAGTATCTACCAAATTACCCCCATTTGTTTCCTGGCTCTCTTAAGTGTGCTTGCACTATGATGCATGCATTTTTTGGTGCTGGAACCTATATGCCCTTGTAAGAAATGCAGCCCCTTTAATAACCATAGCTCTGTTAGCTCTGTTATCTGGATACTTTCTAATTTCTCCTCTTTTGTTTGGGCAAATCTAATTTCTGAAAGCAGGCAAATGTTCATTGATTTCAGCTGTACAGGGTATGCTTAAGTAATTGTTTAACATCTTGTCTATTTTCTTATCCCCTGTTGCTTTAACTCAGTACTAATCATTCTTGAGAAGGTGACTTTGTAACTTTTGCCATTTGCTACAAACTAACAACATTTCCATATCAATTATTTTAAGTGCAGAGCCTAGCCTCAGACCTGGCACTAGGGAAGGAGAAGGGAGAATTGCCAGGGGCTCACAAAGCACATGTTAAGCTATGTAAAGGGATGTCTAACTTAGTTGCAAGGAACAACCGGGAGTCCTGGCTGCACCTTTGCAGCTGTGCCTTCAACTGCCTGTCCCTGACATCATATGGGGTAGGTGGCTGTGGCTTGGGAAGAAAGTAGGAACCCTTGTTAGGCCTTGTTGAGAGCCAGTGTAGTGTAGTGGTTAAGAGCGGTAGTCTCGTATTCTGGGGAACCGGGTTCACGTCTCCGCTCCTCCACATGCAGCTGCTGGGTGACCTTGGGCCAGTCACACTTCTTTGAAGTCTCTCAGCCCCACTCACCTCACAGAGTGTTTGTTGTGGGGGAGGAAGGGAAAGGAGAATGTTAGCCGCTTTGAGACTCCTTAAAGGGAGTGAAAGGCGGGATATCAAATCCAAACTCCTCCTCCTCCTCCTCCTCCTCCTCTTCTTCTTCTTCTTCTTCTTCTTCTTCTTCTTCTTCTTCTTCTTCTTCTCAGACCCAGAGCTAAGAGGTTCCCTATGCCTGAACTGCTGAAACATCCTACCCAAAACATCCTTCTGCACTCTGCTGGGTAGTTCATTTCAACCGAGATAAGAAAGGATGTCGCTCCAACAGGGCTGGCACTGACCTAATTCCAAACTGAGTTCAAACATTGGAGAAGCTGGGCTCAGCTCATGATTGACTAGAAGTTTCAAACTTTGAACAATCCAACTCAGAACTTCAGTAGCATCATTAGGCCTACATAGAAATGAATGGGGCAGAAACCTATCTAATTCACACTCTCTGAAACAATACATGAACCAGGAGTGCCAACTGGAATAAAATATTGGGGAAGCCAGCGAAGCTGCACCCTGCATAATTGATCACATGATGCTGTGCACATACATTGTTTGAATGGCAATGCCCATCAACTTTTTTGGAGGGGGGCGACCCCCTCAAATATTTTAGGGGGGCAAAGTCCCCCAGGCCCCTAGGAATTGGATCCTATGACATGAACTGAAACACAGCCCCTCTTCAATATTTGCACTTCTCTGAATTTTGCAACGAAATTCGCCAACGAATTTCTCCAGTACAAGAATGCTTATACTAAGCCAAACTGTGCACATATTTACTGAAAATAACAGACAAAGGTGCATTAAATTAGGAAAAATTGTTCTGCAGACATGGGCATATTAGGGGAAATTGCATATGCAATGATGCATATTAGGAGAAATTTGTACTAAAATTCCAATGAATTGTCATTCTATATCTATATATATCACAAACAAAAGTGGAAATGTGGAAAATTGAAATTGAGATGGAAAACTGAGGAACCGAGAGAAACTCAAATTGACAGATTTGCCCATAACCAGTTGTAAGTATTTTAAAATTTACCTCATAGATACTTTCCTTCTGGGTACAGGGGAAAGGAAATAATAGAGGCAGAGCTCACCTGCCTATAAACTGCAAAGGTCAATTTTGGAAAAAGACAACTGGGCTAGATGGATCTGAGTTTGATTAATTCTTTTGTTGCTCTAAAATAGAATATACCAGTGATGCTTCATGAATCATATTTTTCTACCAGATATAAGTAAACGTTTTAAAATGATGGGTTTTCTCTCTTCTGGCACATGGTGTGACTTGCTTCAGTTTTATTAGGCCAGACTTGAACGAGCTAGAATTCTGTACTGCTTACTATAAAGATGTATAAAGATCCACTAAAGTACAGTGTCCTGATGAAGGAAAGTATGGTACCACTCTGTTCTTCCTTGGTCAGACCCCACCTGATGTACTTTGTGTCCAGTTCAGGGCACCACAGTTTCAGAAGGATTTTCCCAAGCTGGAGCATGTGCAGAGGTGGGTGACCAAGATGATAATGGCTTATGGGTTTTATAATACAGCTTTAAACCAAATTACAAAATAATTCACATTTTTATAGCTAAAACAAAAAGTCACCAAAGATTAAATCAGTTCTGTCTAATCCAGAGGATTATCTTGAGACCAAAAAGTCTTTTGATACTCTTTGCCTTGTTTCATAACCCTTCATTCAAAATGCATGATCTTCCCCCTCCTCCTTCTCGGCAAGGAGGCTCTTTTAATGATAATCGTAAATGGATGATTGCGAGATTTAAAAAGCGGTAGGTATACAAAATGAAAAATGAAAGGCGTAATGCCAGAAACGCTATTCTGGAGGAATGTGGAGATGATCCAAAACAAACTAGGAGAACCTCAAACACATTTACCTGGACATAAACCCCATTCAATTTATTCAGAACTTGCTGCTGGTTAAGGCTAACCCCACTTGCCCTTGAAAAGGAGTCTGGGGACTTTGGACTGTGTAGACCTATTTTATTGCCTACCCCACCCACCCAATATTTAATGGTTTTCTAACAGGCAGAGTTCAAAGACAAAATGGGGCATTCCAAGGGCAGGGGAGGGTTGGGTCTACGTCAGCTGGCACATGATTGGGCCTGATCTTCTCCCCATCATCACCTTGCAAAGCTAGGCTGAATATATGGAGGTGACTCAACCTCTCCGTAAAGCCAGCCAAGCAAGGGTTAGAGGTTTGGATTTCTCTGCAACGATGCTCACTCTGCAAGGAGACTCACAATTCTTTTTAGTAAGGTGAACGTTTTAGTGCATTCAAAGTGCAATTATATAACATTGCATTCACATTAATATGTTTTCATAGTAAACTAAACTATGCAGCATGCTTTATCGATCTAATCCAAAGTTAGAACTGTCCAGAAGATGAGAGCTTTGATCAAATGTTCAACTGTGCATGTTAGCACTATTGATTCCAATGGAAATGTTTATTAGCACGCTAATATTGTTATTGTGCCTTTAAAATATGTAATTGTGCGTTACTTGTAAGCGGCTTGGTAGGGTTTATGTCCTGGAATAAATAAATAAAACGGTCCTTTTTCATAGTGAAATTTTGCTGGATTGTGTCCAATTAGTTTTTGGAAAGCCTTTCATGGGATTAGTATCAATCTATTTATAAGAAAACATTTCAACATAAAGGGAAATAAGAACTTTTATGTCATGTTTATTTACATCTGACAGTGATTTAACAATTTTGAAAAGGACAGCATGGGAGCTACGAACAGACTGTGTGTTTCTGTTGACTTTAAATAAGTTTGATTGCAGAGCACGCCTGATGGCTCTGTGCTGGCACAAAGCAGAATGTTCACTTTTAAAACACACACACTGTTTCGTCCCCCCCTTCATTATTCCCATTCTAAGAGTTCATAAATATTGGCAGGGAGATGAAGGGTTTTTGTTTTGTTTTGTTTTTAACTATTTTTTAAAGAGCAAAGAACAATACATTAACCTGAATCCATTAGCCAACATTTCATTAACCATTTGTTTCAGCCATAATCATTAGAGTTGTTTTAAACAAAACCGAAGTATTATTTTGGCTGGGAGAGATGAAAAGAACAAGAGAGACAGAAGTCCTTGTGCATGTTCACTAGAAGGTGACAACTTGGACAGGGCAGAGGGGAAACTTCTATTCGGGACAGTTTTATTGTTTATTTTAATCATGGATATTTATATTTTATTGTTTTAATAGGATCGTTTTGATTCATTTTAAAATTATGGATGTTTATATTTTAAGGCAAAGTGACTTTAAGATAAAAAATGGAGAGAGGGCACTTTGCTGAAGAACCCCTCAAAGCTGAAGCCAATCTTGTTACCTGAATCAGTTATGTAAACCTCTACAGTGTCAGAATGCAACAACCCAGTCTGCTTGCTTTAGAAGAGATGGGTTGACAATCCTTGATGCTATAATTATTTCCTTGTCTTTCATTTACCCTCAGAGCACTTGGACCTCCATGGTTTGGCTTTTCTTTCTCCTTTCCACCATGCACATCCTGAAAAACTCTCCTTTTTCCTCCAGCTTTTGACTTGTCCACACCTCCTAGTCAACTAAACCCTCAGAGAGACCAGGCCCCATCTTTTCAAAATGAAAAAGCAGCAGTCTTTATGAGCTTAACCCTAAAAAAAAAGGCCATGACAAATGATAGTTTGGAATGATTTGGGGTTCAGCAGGTCCTGTTCATAAGCAGCACATCTCAAAATGGAATCAGAAGCCCAGCAGAATAGTTCTGTGTATCTTTGCTGAAATTCTACTGCTTTAGAAAGTAATTAGGATCTTAATCTTATGGGGAATTAGGAATGCCTAAACCCAGTGCCCAGATAAGGCTTGAAGGCAGGATGGGGAACCTATAACCTTCCAGATGTTGTTAGATTAAAACTTGCACCATCCCTGGCCCTTGGCCATGCTGTGTGGGGCTGATGACAGATGGAGTCCAACTCCATCCGGAGGGCTTCAAATTCCCAAACCCTGCTGTAGGCAATGCAGATGGGAAGAGCTGATGACATTGCTCCACAACCAAATATAAGATGACACTTTATTTGTAGCAGAAGCATAGGATCAGGCTTCCTATAAGGATATTGGAATATTTTCAGTTTGACAATGCATTTGATGTCTTCTAAATCTTAGTGACTGAATAAAAAACCAACACACTGTCCAAAACTCATTGACACTATGGACTCAACTATATTGGCAAAGAAAAAGTGCTTTATATGTGTTGTTTATGCATTCTAACTCTGTGACACCAGATGGCACTGTGGAGTTCCGTTTTTGCTAACCCGATTTCCCATACAAAGTTTGCAATGCGTTTAACTGAAATGCTTCTTTGATGTGTCGAGATCCAGCCTATATGTGTGGCAGGATCTTGATCACTGCAGCTGGCCCTATCCCTGTCACAAATGGCCCTGCCTCTCAGCATGATCACCCACCATGCACTGCAGAGTATATCTGTAAAATGTCCTACAAGCATAGATCACAGGCTTCAGGTATGTGAGCAGTCTACCAGGAAAACGAGATGTATGTTTTAGATGCTTTGAGTCTATTTTGTTTTGATTTATTTAATTGTAGTGTTTCTCACCCACCCTTCAGCATAAGGTTCCAGCACGGGTTACAACCATTAAAAACACAATATTAAAAGGAGTTAAAACTAGGAAGATAGGGCATCTAATTATTGGAGGCCAGACACGCAGAAGGATGGAGACGGACAAGACGGTCGTGATCTCTTGCATCTACATTTTGAGCATATTCTGATTGTCTTGCACATGGTTCATTATAAAGCAACCCTGAGATAGCCTAAGTCGTGGCAAAGTAGTTCGCAAGAAAACATGATGCAAGTAATACAAGGCAATGAAAGCAATTCAGATGGTTATACCAATTTATACTGACTCTTATTCCCAGAAGAGCTGGCGCATAAATAGACTGGCTCTGTGGTTAGATGCTAGAGGAAATTCAGTTAGTCTTATTGTTCCCCAGGGACTGGAGTACGCAGCTCATCCTTGTGTGTATACCAGGATGTTAAGAAGATGCTAATGAAACCACCTTAAAATGTCAATCACGGTAAATAAATCATCATGTTTATAAATGCAGTTTAATTCCATATGCTGTTTAACGGAAGTGGTGCGAAGGTGTACAACAAATATCTGAGCAACCCTGGTAGAAAAGGGGACATCACTCTCTTGTTTTAAAGCATTAGGACAAAAGCTTCCCTTCCCCCTTTCTTCTTTGTCAAAATATGATATTGACTGTCAACATACATAACAAAGCCGTATAAAATATGCCTTCCGATTTCTTTGATGGGACAATTGTAGCACATTTTAAAGCATTTTCATATTGAAAATGCAAGACAACTATTAAAGTGTAATGGCACAGAACATCTTTGGGGGTGGGGAGAGGGGGGGTAGGAGAAGAAAGAAAATGCCTTGTGCCGGGTTCTCATTTATGGCTGATATTTATTGCCTTTGCATTCTTATGGTATGCCTCTAAGTCAATTGAAATGCAAATGCTAATGAAAAACCCAACATAACACATTCATTCTCTTCCTCCACCAAATGAGTCTACAAGAAGATGTAAATGACTTACATATATCTGCAACTCAGGTTTTATTGTTTTAGGTTAATTTATTCTCTGTAATATTCTTAATGAAAGTAATGACTCTTACACTAGTTTGTAGAGTCACATCCTGCAATTTTATTAAATCACGCTGCGAAAATGCATATTGGCTGCCCTAAACATTTCTGAAGCTTTCATGTTACGTCTAATATATAAAAGCAATCTCCCAGACGATTATCAGCACAGTATATTTTGTTATCCTTTGTTCCTAATTTCATCTCACCGGGGTACATCTACTGTAAATAGCTGATGAAACCAGGGAAGCTGCAACATTCCTGCTGGGTGGTGTTAGCGCAAAATATTGTGACTACAGAAATATTCCCGAAATAGGAACTAATGTAGCAAATTAGTTTCGGAGTGCTTTCTTTTCATCTATGCAATTGCTATATAGATGATGGCAAACCCCCCCCCCCAAAAAAAACCCCAACGCATTTGGACAGAAGAATTTTATCTTCCTTTCTCCAGTGTCTAAATTAATCAATGTATGACACCCAAGAGAAAGCAATGTAAATGGTTCTCCAGTGTCATCCAGAGACTTGATCCTATGATCAATGATCATACTTGCACTTTGACATGCTTTCAAACTGCTAGGTTGGAAGGAGCAGGGACCGAGCAATGGGAGCTCACCCCATCGCGGGGATTTGAACCGCCAACCTTCTGATTGGCAAGCCCCAGGCTCTGTGGTTTAACTCACAGTGCCACCCACATCCCATACTCCCTAGCCTAGACTAAATCAAACCATTTGAAAGCTCCAGAACAAGAACTCACAGCAGTATGAAGTAGGGGGGTGGGAGAGAGTCCCTGGGCAAATTTGGGGCTCTCCGCAAACTTCCTACTCAGCTCCCTGAAACAGGCAACTAGCAAAGCTCATATTGCATATGAAGGAAGTAAAATTGGGGCAAAGCAAAGAGCTTTGGGGAGTAGCCGCCTATTTAAACCTGACTGACTCCACTTACAGGATTGGCCTGTTTGGACCCCCTAGTTTGTCATCTACTCCTCCCTTGGACAATACCATCTGAGTCATCTTCCTGAGTGGGAGCCCAGGGTGTGACAATGACACCGCCATTAAATTGGGCGTGTCAATCAACATTTAGCCAGGTCCAGGGTGAGTCCTGAAAAATTATTAACAGGCCAATGAGACAGCCATTTCCCTTCCTAGTAATGCCCCTGGGAACAGTAGCATCTCTACCAGAAGGCCACACCACCGTTGATTCAAGCAGTAGTAAAGTGCTTATAGTGAGAAAGATTGGTCTGGATTAGTAAAACAACCCCTTTCAGAGTTAGCCAAAGTTGCAAAGCAAGGGAAAAATCTGGGCTAAAGCTAAAACGGCCTCAGTCCTGTATACCTGAAGGAGCGTCTCCACCTCCATCGTTTAGCCCAGACACTGAGGTCCATCGCTGAGGGCCTTCTGGTGGTTCCCTCCTGCGAGAAGTGAGGTTGCAGGGAACCCGCCAGAGGGTCTTCTTGGTAGTGGCGCCCGCCCTGTGGAATACCTTCCCATCAGATGTCAAGGAAATAAACTTTTAAATCTTACTTTTAAAAGACATCTGAAGGCAGCCCTGTTTAGGGAAGTTTTTAATGTTTAATGCTGTATTGTGTTTTTAATATTCGGTTGGGAGCCGCCCAGAGTGGCCAGGGAAACCCAGCCAGATGGGTGGGGTATAAAACAACAGCAGCAGCAGCAGCAGCAGCAGCAGCAGCCTTGGTTATGGTCTAAAGCAGCAGTAGCCAACATGGTGCCCTCCAGATTTTCTGGACTACAACTCCCACCATCCCTGTTATTGGCTATGCTGGTTGAGGCTTATGAAAGGTGCAGTTCACAACATCTGGAGGGCACCATGCTGGGTACTCCTAGTCTATAGGCATATGAGTCTACCACCGTGCTGAAGTTCAGCAGGCCTTGGTCTGGTCAGCGGGAGACTTCCTCGAATCAACTGTATGCGACTTCGGGCTGCATGATGGAAGAAAGATGGCTTTCAAGTGTAAGAAAGTAAAAACGAAATAACTTTTCACTTGAGAATCTTTTTGCCTGCTTAAAAAATCAGGAAAGGCAGCTTTGCAACAGACTGTGGCAAAGGATTATTCTGTGATTATTGCTCAAGGTTACGGCAAACTTCCTTGTCCTTTCCAAAGCCATCTAGCTGCCAAATATCCTCCTAGCAATGTTTCTAGCCGCGCTCCTTGTGTCTTTTCTCTGCCACTCACATAGCTCCGTTGCAATCAGGTTTTGTTATACATCTCTTTATTTTATAATGTTCTTAACGCTGGATTTATCAGCTCAGTTTAATTACAGCCACAAGTGCCACAATAAGTGTCAATAGAGTCGGAATAAAAACCTCACAGATGGTTTGGCACTCGGACAGAAAACCATTTTGTCTTTTATTGCATCTGATTTCTTTCCCTTTCCCTCTTCAGAAGGAACAGTCTCAGGCTTTACTATCTGGATTCTGTTTATAGCCACCATGCGTTGCTGTCTTTTTTTCTTTTTAAATCACTTGCAGAGCTCGCAAATCTGAGACGGTGCTGTTCTAAATTCACCTGTACTGTGAAGTGGGGAATCAGACCTAGGAAGGAACACTCTTCAGTGGACTGTGCCTTAGCATGATAGAGAAACTTTTATTTTTTAAAAAGTTAAAAAGAATGTTTTTTCACTTATGAAGCACTAACGTGCTACACATTTTCAAAGCTTGTAGGATGTATCTGCATTCATTCATTCATTCATTTATAAAGATTTATAAACCACTTAATCAAAGAGCTCTCTAAGAGGTGAACATAATAAAACTGTGGATAAAAATCAGCTAAAATCCACAAAACTATTTAAAAATAAATATAAAGTAATGATCACAAAATCAGTAAAACTCCTAAAACAAATATGGGTTGCTAAATTGTATGTCACTGAAATAAAGAGATTATAATCAGGTGTCTAAAGCAACATACTGTGGGGACCTGCCTAATTATCCCAGCTCAATAATTATCCCTAAGTCCATATGTTGTTGGACTCTGATGTTGTTGGACTCCAACTTCCATCAGCCCCGGCCAGCATGGTCAATGGTCAGGGGTGATGGGGGTGGTAGTCCAACAACATCTGAAGGCACCAGGTTTAGTTATCCAAAGTTTTCCACTTCTTTGTTTCCTCGCTTCTAGTTTCTCTAGCCGAAGTCAGGAGGGAGCATCATGCTTACAAGAAAATGCCTAGGTTAGCATGCTAAAGGTACATTCAAATCCACACTCAGACCAGCGTGATAAATGCATTAGTTTGTTAAACAAATGTGACTGTGAAGATTGCCTCAGGGAACCTATTCCAGAACAGTATACAAAACCAGGCATGTTGAATGATTCATATATCCTCCTACCCAGGAAATCTCAAGCTATGATGCCTCAGGTGTAGGGACGGGTGAGAACTTCCGTTCGGATCAAATTAAAAAGTGAACCGACCTCATTCACACTTGAAACTGTATAGAAACATTGAAATTTTGCTCTTCTCTGAATTATGCAATGCAGTTCTCTGACCAGGTGTACAAAAATGCATATATTAGGGTCAGATGTGCATAAAAAATGCACCTGTTTGTGTAAATAGGGTACCAAAGCGCATAATATTTTGAAAAAGTGTTTTGCAAAAGTGTGTATAATAGCAGATCCAGCCCAAGGATAAATATCATGCCAGGTGAGGGGTGTCTGTCAAGAGCTCAGCCTACACTCGAGTAGGACCCTGGCAGAGACACATGCCCGACTGGCATGTTCCCTCCCTCCTGGTCGGTTGTTCCGGAGCTTCAAAAGATTTATTCTGCCTGAATATCCCAGCAACCAATGCCAACAGACACCAGCACAGTTAGGGATCCGTAGAGTTTGCGCATCATGTGTAACAGACCTCAGCAACTCAGCATTTTGGCTAATCTACTTTATTTACATATAAACACACACAGAGCACTGCAACATGGCTCCCCCTCTCTCTAGCATCAGACAGTAAAGAGAAAAAGAACCAAGGACAATAGCCCCACTTCACGGAACACAGTAACACAAACATCATGTTTCAGTCACTTCCCACTCTGTGGAGTCAAAACATATACTGTCATGTGATAGACAAAAATCCCATGACTGCAATCATGGAGCAGGAATTCTAACAGTGCCTTGAGCAGCAGCAGCAGCCCACCCCAATGGTTAGCTATGCAAGGCCACCCAGAGGTTCGGGCCTGGTGTAGGTGTGGTGTTGGGGACCCTGTTGTTGCCCCCTATAAAGACTCATGCATGTGTGTACACAGCTGCATTCAAGAATTCCTGCATGCAGGGACTACATGTGAGACTTCTTGCTTTCAGCTTCTACTTGCGCTGAGTTCAAGCAGAACAATGTATATGCTTCATTTTTTCTTATATGTGTATAAGGGACCAGGGATCGAGTTGTGCTATTCCCAAGCAGCTCCTTCAAATTTCAAACTCTTCCCAGCAGAGCTTCTTTCTGCTTCCTGGGGCTCAGTCTCACAGATCTTCTGGTTCTAGCCTGCTGCCGGTATTCTCCACTACTCACTCAGGAAGGCCACATGATGTTAATGGATGCGGGTGGCGCTGTGGTCTAAACCACTGAGCCTCTTGGGCTTTCTGATCAGGAGGTCGGCAGTTCAAATCCGTGCGGCGGAGTGAGCTCACGTTGCTCTTCCCAGCTTCTACCAACCCAGCAGTTCGAAAGCATGCCAGTGCAAGTAGATAAATAGGTACCACTGTGGTGGGAAGGTAAACGGCATTTCCGTGCACTCTGACTTCTGTCACAGTGTTCTGTTGCACCAGAAGCAGTTTAGTCATGCTGACCACATGACCTGGAAAGCTGTCTGTGGACAAATGCCGGCTCCCTCAGCCTGAAAGTGGGATAAGCGCAGCACATCATAGTTGTCTTTGACTGGACTTAAGCACCCAGGGGTCATTTACCTTTTTACCTTTTTTATTAAGAGCAATGTGGACTAAAATTATGGCAAATTCTTGTGGGGACTTTTTTTAAAAAATCCACTAGGGCCACCATTTATACCACACATAAGCCACATTTATGACATGCATTTGAAGCAGTATCATACTACTTGAAATAGTCATGGCTTCCCTCATAGAATTCTGGGAGCTGTAGTTTTTGAAGGGTGCTGAGAGGTGTTAGGAAACCCCTATCCCCCTCCAGAGCTACAATTTCCAGACTAGTATAACAATCAATTCCTCTTCACAGGGAACTCTGGGAAATGTAGGTCTGTGAGGGGGATAGGGGTCTCCTAACAACTGTCAGCACTCTTAACAAACCATGGTTCCCAGAATTCTTTGGAGGAATCCATGATAGTGCTTTAAATGTACAGTGTGAATGTGACCTTAGACTGATTGATCCATCCCAATTAAGGGTGCAGCAAATTTAAGTAAACCTTTTAAATGTCTTTAAATAAACCCATTACAGGATCTCTGTCTGCATTATGCAATGTTAGCATCAACACTGTAGGCCTAACCCCATGATATAGTGTACCCACACAAACGCACGCACGCACAAACGCGCACACACAATTAAATAACTTTTAAAAGCTATGGAATTACAGCATTACAATCAAGCTGTAAGGGCACTTATCAGCAGATAAATATGACAAGGGATCTCTGTGATACTTCCCCACATAATCATATTGTGAGAAATGGGAATTGTGCGATGGAATTTGCAGTAATGCTTTAGACCCGAATGACTTTAATAAAGAAAGTGTGGAGGATGAAAATTTCATCGCTTACAGAAAAAGTGCTCCAGTCTGTCCAAGGTGCAATGAAGCAATTCATCTTCCCCTTTTGAAAATATGCTGTATACCAAGAAAAAGGCTTGATAGTTTTTACTAAGAAGTGGGTGGGTGGGGGAAACTCCACAGCAGGAGTGATTTTAGAATTAAATATTATGGAGAAAGGATTCACACAACCCTAAGCATTCTCCAGACAAAAGTGTGCTGCGATTCCTTTGTTATGTACCAGGGAAATGTTAGTATGCTTAACAGAATAACCCTGTCCTTAAATTACTCCAGCTGGAAGAGGGCTTTTTGTTGGCACCTGTCGGTCTTGAGAGGCAATGTGAATAGAGACTGCAAGTATACAAGCTAGGTTCTGGGTGTGCAACTGGGCATTATGCAAAATGTTGACAGAGCAAAGGCATGTGCAAAGCACATTGATGTAAATTCTGTTTACTTATTTGGGACATTTTTAGCCTGCTTCTCCCAGACTGAATTACATAATATGAAATAATAATAATAATAATAATAATAATAATAATAATACAGATTAAAACCACACAAAAGATTGCTGCTGTTGTTGTTACAGATTAAAACCTGCATAGGTTAAAAACAATATAATTCAATGAAACCCAATAGAATTTGTAAACTCCGTGTACAGGTTTTGGAGAGTGTTCTGTTGCGTGTGAAGAACGCCAAAACCACCCCCAAATGAAGACACAATAGACACAGATTTTAGTTTAAGGTTTTTGGGCACAACTTTATTGATTACAGCATGTGAGTGGTTGCTTAGGAATTGGTTCCAGACTACCTGAACCTGCACGGTGGCAGGAACAGGACTGACACTGGGCACCACCATATGTCAGTAAGGGAAAGCATCCTGGGGGAGCGAGAACTCCTTCGATCTCACAGCTCATCCCAGATGCTCCCAGGGGCATGGCCCTAACCCCTTGACAGGGTTCGGACAAAAGCAAGGCGAGCCCCTGGATTCCTTTAACAGAATTCCTTAGCAGCAGCAATGGAGGGGCAGGCACAGCCAACCATGTCCCCTCCCCAAAACACTGAACCAAATGCCTAACCGCCAACCTTACAAAGTTGTGACAATTTCCTACACAGTAGGCAAAAACCAAGTGGCACCAGCCAATCAGCAAAATGGCAAAATTCCTATTGGGGCCATGCTCCAAAACAGACGACCCCTAGACAGGCATATCAAGGCCATAAAAACAACCCTAAATATAGGGAGAGGAGGGCAAGTGATCCGCTGCATGTCGCAAGAAAGTGAAACTCTAGTGATGTGCAGCAGCCAATAGCCAACCCAACTGACCAAATGTCTCCCCAGCAACAGAGGGGCAACCAATGGGGTGTTGTGGCCATCCAAATGGTCCCGCCCTACAACAGGGAGGCAGTTTCTGGTGATCTCACCGCAACACATGCTCTCCATGATGGAGGACCCGACTTCCCTCCACATGAAGCCATTTCTAGAGAGATGAATGTATAGATGGTCCTTCTGTCATCTAAGAACAGGCGGTGGCGGTGGATAAATCCATGTTATGTTATTTTGCAAAACGTAAAATGAAGTCCAATACAGTGGCACCTCAGGTTAAGTACTTAATTCGTTCCAGAGGTCCGTTCTTAACCTGAAACTGTTCTTAACCTGAAGCACCACTTTAGCTAATGGGGCCTCCTGCTGCTGCTGCACCGCCAGAGCCCGATTTCTGTTCTTATCCTGAAGCAAAGTTCTTAACCTGAAGCACTATTCCTGGGTTAGCAGAGTGTGTAACCTGAAGTGAATGTAACCCAAGGTACCACTGTACTTCTAATACACTGAAACTTCTAATACCTTACCTCCCCACTGCCTTGCAGGACATCTGCAGTAGAAGAAAAGGCTATGCTAAGGAGTAAACCCTACCCAAATCTGGAGTGGAGCATGGGCGTAGCCAGGTGGGGGCAGGGGATGCAGCTGCCCTCCCAAATCAATACCAATCAATACAAATCTGAGGTTCTGCCCCCCACAACGAAAGCCTGCTGCCCCAATAAAATTCCTGGCTATGCCCATGGAATGGAGTCCCTAAGACTCTTTGGATAGTATCTTCTATGCTTCCTTTCAGCAACTCCTGCAGCCAAGCTGGTGCCAGACGTATTGCTCTGCTTTCCTTTGAACCACATCAGCAAGCTTGAGGGAGGGGGTGTCTTGTTTTTTGGGTAGCCCTGGACCTCCATGCAAACTGCCCAGGCTTGTGCCTCGGAGAGAAGGTGGACTCCAATCCCTCTCAAGACAAACAGATGCCCAAAACAACAACAAGAACACTTTGTCCACATTCTATGATTTATAAGCCCTATTTGTCAACTATCAAAACCTTTTTTTTAAAATTTTGATTGATTTAAAATCTGTTCATTGTTCTCCATGTTTCCCTCTAGCTTTATCCTATGATTTAAAACAAACAAGCAAATAAGCAAGGGGAGACCTTAACCAAAACCAATAGCTATTAGCTTTCGCATCCAGAGGTTGAGAAAAGGTTCAAATATTTTCTGCCTTTCCATTATAGCAAGTACACCCCCACATCCCTGGAAGTTAATAAAAACACCATCTATTTGTACCTGCCATTTGCCTTAGGAGACAGAGGAAGATAATGAAAATATTTTACTATCTATTTTCAAATTATAAGCTGTTGTTTCCAAAGAATGTGAAAACCCATGTATATTATCACATTATTGTTCTCTGGGGAATGCAGTCACTATAGTGATTCTAATTACATGGCTTCATTAACTTTCTACATTCTACCTGTTATGGGGGTTTCACATTAAGAACATTTGCATATGCAGGAAATGAATGCTGTTTGCAAGGAGCTAATGTCATTAAACATTTAAGTAGCTCCTTCCAGATAAACAAGAGCTTTCCGCTGGAATCTCCCTTTTAGAATATCTTTTAAAGGACTCTTTTTAAAAATAGGATCAGAACGCTGAAAGGAAAGGGGTATATAATATACTACAATGTTCTGAACAGAGTGTAAGTGATTTTAAAATGAAATAAACAAATCACAATACTAAGTGCAAGATACAACATTTTCCTGTAAGCGTAATATGTTAGCTTGTTTCTAGCATGTGCATGCGATGTACACATCATTTGATACAGTGATTGTTTCTGTGAATGACATTAAAGTAAATATTATGAGATGGCACCTTTAAATAGAAGGTATGGGCTAAGACCCATTGAAATTACTGGTCCTAAGTTAGTCATGTCCATTTATGTGGGACCAATGACTCTGTATAAGGCAGGTGGACCAGTGACTTTGTATAAGGCAGTTTTCTATGTTTCCATGACTGTCAGGACTGAGCAATGAGCAGCAGCTGGTGGAAAATCAGAAGCCAGGAACCAGAAACTAAAACAAACCAGGAGTTAGAACTGGAGAGTACAGGCAATGACCAATTAACGCACATCTTATTCACGGCCATGCATGAGGGCACAGCACTGAACCCGGAAGTGACCGAAAATGCCACAAAACAGGACGTAACAGAGCAGCGGAGGGGTGTAATGGGGAGGGGGGAGCGGAGCATAACGGGGTGGGGCACACTTACACTGGGGCAACCCAGTCAGATGGTTGGGGTACAAATAATAAAATTATTATTATGATGATACACGCTCTGCAAACATGTGCGGGGGCCAGGAACAGAACCTCCAAGCAAAATAGACATCAACGGTATGTCAATGAAAAGAGAAGTCTGTAGCCAAAATTCAGAAGCATGCTGGAAATCGGGACCAAAGGATCCATACAAGCTCAGGAAGACTGTAGGTACATTCAGATTTGGGGAATATTCCTATCACATGGCAGTACCTGTTGCTTTATGGAACTGTGGACTTTGGACTGATATGGCAGAATGTCACACTTAATTTCATTCACACCAGTGGGTGTGGTGTGGCACACAACAAATGTCATTGGACAACGTTGCTACTCTCCCACCCTTTCCACACATGCATCCTTCCGTTCCTCCATGATTCCCCCATGAAAACATCAGGAAAGAAGTGCATGATCATATAACACTCCCAATTTCATTGCTTTAAAAAGATGAAGGCACCCCTGACTGTTAGGCCCAGTCGCGGATGACTCTGGGGTTGCGCGCTCATCTCGTTCTATAGGCCAAGGGAGCAGGTGTTTGTCCGCAGACAGTTTTTTTCGGGTCATGTGGCCAGCATGTCTAAGCCGCTTCGTGAGCAAAGGAACACCGAAACCAGAGCAGCATACGGAAATGCCGTTTACCTTCCCGCCACAGTGGTACCTATTTATCTACTTGCATTTTGACGTGCTTTCAAACTGCTAGGATGGCAGGAGCAGGGACCGAGCAACGGGAGCTCACCCTGTTGTGGGGATTCAAACTGCTGACCTTCTGATCAGCAAGCCCTAGGCTCTGTGGTTTAGACCACAGCACCACCCGCGTCCTCTTTTCATTGCTTTACTCCTATGCTTTTCTGGGTTAAGCAAATGGCTCCCCCCCCCCCCCGGAATCAAATAAGACAGGAACGACCACTAAACATATGCTACAGCCCATTAGTTTTCTGGAAGCGGCTTTTATGTCACGTGAAAGCTGAAATATAATAAGGAAATGTATGGGAAACGGAATAATCTGCATTGTAAATGCAGCCTGTGGTGTGTAAGCAAGGCCCAACTAAATCAGGAAGCTCCCTTATACAGTAGTTGTTCCTGCCCAGGAGAATCAGATAGCCAGCTTTGCGGGGCAGGATTAGTCCAGGACCCAAAGAGACTAAACCGCCTGCAATAAGGATATGCACACCATAAGCTGTTGAATTTCCATTGGCCCCAGACAGCATGGCCAATAGTCCATTAGGAGTAGTCCATTATAGGAGTAGTCCATTAACATCTGGGGAGTCACTGTTTCCCGATTCCTGGCCTAGCGAGATGTTGCAACATGCATATGAGTGACTCATCACACAAGGCAATGACATACCGACTCCTATGCAGAGCCACATTCTTTTTTTTTTTTTAAGGTAACCAGGGCTAATCTATTTAGGGGTTGAAGGTAGCCACCAACATCATGAATCCTGAATCCTGCCTGGTAACCAATTAGTAGTAACCAGGGTAGCTACTGTTCAATGGATGTCCTTTGCTTCCATAACTGGGCATCCACAAATGTTCTTATGCCTGCATTCTTGACCAAATGAAGTCTCCAGAGATTTTTTTCCCTCCAGAAGCAGCTCCACGTATTTAGTAAAAAGCAGGGTTTGAGTGACAGGAAGCGCAAGTCAAGGAATTGCAGGAGGAGGACAATGAGTAAGAGTCAAAAATAAGGAAAGGAAGAAGAAGTCGAAGAGAAGAGAATTAATAGTCAAATTAATAGCAGAGCTAGGCAGGGGTTGGTAATTGTAGCTTAAATTTTAACGCTTTTGGTGTGTAAACCCGAAGCTCATATCTATCACTCAGTAGTTAAAATAATAATAATACAGGCAGCTGTATAGAAAAGAAGACCATTCTTTCAAGTCCAGATCTTCTGTAAGTGCAGCTGCCTGATAATTCCCTCTTCAGTTGCCTGTCAAAAAAATCCTTCAAATGATATAATCATTTGTTAAAACATGCCATGTTGATAACTGAATAAGGTCAGACTTTAGTAAGGCTTTAAGGCAAGAACACATGTTAAAAGCAAGTATTTGTCACTACTGATAAATCAGCAGGTCCTTTCAGTTCCCCTTCGCCTCCAACGTTTCAAGCATGTTTAAAGCAAAGTGGTATATTTCCCACCCACACCATTTAAAACGTGTATTTTCTTTTCTCGATATCTACACATTGCTTGCAGACCCCAATTTGAAGACTTGTGAGACAAAAGGTTCTTGGCTCTGAGTCAGGGAAGTGGAGGTGGGACATGGAAGACGGGTCAGAGGAGGAAGGGGGAGCGGAATGGTTGGATGCTGAACAAGCAACAGGCTTAAGTGAGAGAGAGGAAGAAGAGGCAGAAAGCACTGCAGGTGTAGAAGAGGCAGCAGAAGAGGAAGTGGGGGCTGAGGCTGCAACAGGAGCCTGCCAGCCCTACTGTGTCCAACTCCCTTCTCTCCTTGTCTCCAAGAGCTCGGGGACTTTTGCAAAGAGCACAGAGAGCGCAGCCCCCCCTTCCTGACAGAGTTTAAGACTGCAGGGAAAACTGCTGGACATGGGATGAGACTTATGGGGAAGTGGGAGGCCCAGATTGTCAGTTCTGACAACTATTTTACTGGGGCCAGTCTCGCTGTAGGTTTCTCTGTATTCTGTTTCCTTGCATAAAGAAACAACTTTACTGCTCGCCTCTGAGTTTCCGTGCTGACCTGCAGATGATCCAGCCCTGACAACTGCAAGTTTGGTTTGGCATAGAGAACAAAGGTATGCCATGAATTTTTATATTATGTGTTTTAATTTGTTGGAAGCTGCCCAGAGTGGCTGGGGAACCTGGTCAGATGAGTGGCATAGCAACAACAACAACTACTACTACTACTAGTACCATCACTCATTAGTTGCTCCAACATCACCAAGCAAAGACAGTAAGGTCACTAATGCTGATCATCAATTTCTAATGAAAGTGCTCACATGTGGGTATCCTATACAGCTGCTGCAGAACCTAATGGGAACTTGCAGGGACCCTTAATTAAAAGGATACACCTAGAAGGGCACCTTTAGTTTTGAAATGTTGCTTTCTTAGGAACTTTAATTCTAGGACTAAAGAGCATGATCATTTCCAAAACCAGAAAACAACAAGGCTGAGCTTGACCGCAGCACACACGGCTGCTTAAAGGAATTCTGAACATTCTTGAACAAGTGCCTTTTCTTTCGGTTTTCATTAGAGCCCCTTGTCACCATCCAATCTTGATTTTAGAAATTAAAGCCAACAAGCAGATTGAAAGAATCGGGAGAATGACAGCATGGGGCGCTGTCTCAAAGCCACAACTAACAGCATGAAGCAGAGTAAACCTCAAGCTGTTGCAGCTCTTAAGAGAAAGAAATTGGAGGGTGGGCGGTGGGGGAGGTTGAGAAGGAGGTGTTTGCTGGGAAACTCAATTATAGCAAGCCCCAGCTATAGCAAAGTACTTCTGAATGTTGATACAAAGAGTTTCTCTCCCCCCCCCACATGCCCTGCTTAATGTTTTAATTGAATACCTAGAAGCCAACCCTTCTCCTCCATCAGTATCAGAGATGGTGCTTCTCTATGGATAAATGTTTACAGCTGAAGCTCTGCTGAGGGTTTCAGCAAACAAGTCTCGGTGCACCGCAAAGGCTTTCGGCTGAGGCACTTGAGATCAAGAAAGCACTAGTGATTAGGAACTAGCAGCACAATCACAGGACGGTTTAATCCACCCCAAATGTCACTCTCTGGTCTACAACTTGGCAATCCCATCTTCATTGGCAGACAAAAGGGCATTGGTTAGTCATCTGTTTAATTCTCTCGCTGCAGCGTGTCATTTGGACGTTGACGGAAAATCCCTTGATTCAGGCTGCCATTTCTGACAGTCTCCCACTAGACTACATTAATAAGCCCTTTTAGAGAGCTGAATGCAGAATAAGCAGCAGGCAGCTCATCGTCAAAATGGAGACAGGATAAGGCAGCTCTAGAAAGAAATGCTTTTCCTTTGTAAGGATGCTGAGTTTTCGTGCCCCCTCCTTCCCCGAGGTGACCCTTTAAGTGCAAAGCAAACGATCTGAATGGAGCTCTCCTCTCCATCAATACACATCTGAATAGAAATATTGTAAGCAGCTGAATGGCTTTGTAGCTTTAAACCCCGATGCTCTGGAATGAGAGAGAAAGCATCAAGTACGTTTCTGAGTTACCTTAATGCAACATGCTTTCAATGGGGGAGACAGACAGGAAATCTGCCTGGTATTCTACATTATCTGGGGAATATCCCTCAGAAAACAAATGCACCATTCTTTATACACAGGCTGACATCTCATTGTAATATCACAAGAGACACAGTTCGGCTTTGTAACTCTGTTGCCAGGAGGCAGGTAAGTGCTGTGATACAGGCAGTCCTGCTAAGATGGTGCATGATTTTAATGTCTTTTGAAAGCCTATTATTTGTTAGACAAGGGGGTCTCACGGCTGTGATTTCCTGCTTCGACTCTATTAATAATGTCTTGATAGTATATCGCCACAGTTGCTGTTTTTGCTTAACCCGTTGCGCACTGAGGGGTGATCATGTCTGTGATCTGCTCTCCTTGACAGTCGCTCAAAAGGGAATAAGCGGCGCCAAGGAAAACAGTCCCAGCATTTGTTTGTATGTTTGTTTAAACAAGAGCAAAGCCACTCTTGTTGAGGTTTGCATCGCCCATAGGGGGAGCTGCTGAGTTCCTTTTAGAAATCAAGTTGGAAATGCAAAGGGTTAAGGAAGGGGAAGGAAATAATGTAATCCTGCATGATGGGAAAAGATGTAGGTAAGGCTTGGGGAGGATTTTGTCAAGCAGAAAATTGACAAAATCTGCTATTAATTATTGTGCTGATGCTATCAGAAGCATTACCATATTCAAAGAGAGCAGAGTAAGCGGCGGTTCCTGAAATGTTGAGAAACTTTAGAACTAAATCTCTTTCTTTTCAGGAGGGATTTGCAAAATATAACTAAGCAATGGAGGCAAATAATTCTGTGTCGCAGGAGGAGTCGACTTTAATTTTCAGAACACATTCAGATCTACTGGGCTGTGATCTACTATGCTTGCAGTCTGTGCAAGTGATAAAGAGGAAAACTCAGTTGAATCTTTAGGAATTCCACTCAGGTAGTAGAGCATAGGTGGAATGTATCACCTGGAAGGGCTAAAATGAAATACGAATTTCAACATCATTTAATTTCAGCCTAAACACTAGTGCCTAGAATACTTTGATAATAGGTACGGGGAAGAGAGATAATGACATGTGAATTCACATGATAATTTTTAACTGTCCCCCACACCATCCCAAGCTAGAGCTGCTTGAGGAATTCAATTTATGGAGATTTCAATCAGAACTGACCCGATCCGCACCTAAGAAATGAATGGATGCAATTATTCTTCAGAATTTGTACTTCTCTGAATTTTCCAGGATAGTTTTTGGATCAAAAAAAGGTACAAAAAGCAGAATGCAACATAGTGGGGGCATGTATGTTAAAAAATTTATGCATTCTGATTATATATATATATAAGCTTATATGTGCTTATATAATGTATGTATTAATTGTGTATCAATTAATGTAGCTGAGTTTTTTAAAAAAAATAAACAGTAAAATAAAATAAAATCTGCACTTTAACGTGGAAATGGCATGCACTTATGAATAAACACATGCAAAATTCATTCATGAGGGCGCAGCTGCCAGATAGGTGTTTTCATGTTTTCTCCATCTTCCTACCTGGTGCCAGATCCCCTGACAGAGCCAGGTCACTCTGGGCCACTCAGCCTGACATACAGCAATCTGGGGCTGTCTCAACCCAACTCGACTGACACCCAGATTTCCCCAAAGCAGCCCAATTTGGTTTGGGATTTGGGAACAGCTGAATCTGGTGAACAACCTGAGTTTATGCTCCCTTTGTGTCAGACTTTGAGTTGCAGGAGTAACAGCTTTATGGGTCATTTCACCAACACCAATTTCCTGTGCCCGAACCTTTTATGTGTTGGAAGTTGCATGTACTGTATTCTAAGTGGACTTGATCATGTGGTGGATGCACTTTATTTTACTATCTGAACATGCAACATGATGTCTACTTCTAGTATACATGACAACATACATGGAATTCGTGCAACTTCCAACCCATGCAATATTTGTGTGCAGGAAATTTGTGTTGGTGAACTAACCCACACAAGTTGCAACTCCTGGAAACCGAAGCCAGGAGGAGAATTTCTGAAAAGACAGCACAGCTGCAAATACAATTTGATTCCACTGAAATCTTTTTAATTACTGCACACTAAACTGCGGGTGGCGGGTGACGCAGGGATGCGGGTGACGCTGTGGGTAAAAGCCTCAGCGCCTAGGACTTGCCGATCGAAAGGTCGGCGGTTTGAATCCCCGCGGCGGGGTGCGCTCCCGTTGCTCAGTCCCAGCGCCTGCCAACCTAGCAGTTCGAAAGCACCCCCGGGTGCAAGTAGATAAATAGGGACCGCTTTATAGCGGGAAGGTAAATGGCGTTCCGTGTGCTGCTCTGGTGCCGGTTCGCCAGAGCAGCTTCGTCACGCTGGCCACGTGACCCGGAAGTGTCTGCGGACAGCACTGGCTCCCGGCCTATAGAGTGAGATGAGCGCACAACCCTAGAGTCTGTCAAGACTGGCCCGTATGGGCAGGGGTACCTTTACCTTTACCTTTAAACTGCTACATCTATGCAGCACAGGGCAAAGTCTGACACAAAGGGAGCATAAACCCAACTTGTGTGGGCTAGTTCACCAACACGAATTTCCTGCACACAAATATTTTATGGGTTGGAAGTGGCACGAATTGCATGTATGCTGTCATGTATACTAGACTGTTACTCCTGGAACTTAAAGTTGTACAGTGGTACCTCGGGTTAAGCACTTAATTCATTCCGGAGGTCCGTTCTTAACCTGAAACTGTTCTTAACCTGAAGCACCACTTTAGCTAATGGGGCCTCCTGCTGCCGCTGCACTGCCAGAGCACAATTTCTGTTCCCATCCTGAAGCAAAGTTCTTAACCCAAGGTACTATTTCTGGGTTAGCGGAGTGTGTAACCTGAAGCGTATGTAACCTGAAGCGTATATAACCCGAGGTACCACTGTATAGAGAATTTCTGAAGGGATTGAACATCTGTATGCACAATTGATTCCACTGAACTCTTTTTAATTCTCTCTCTCGCCCACACATACACAAATAAACACGGATATCAGGAAATGGTTAACATGAGGGGGCTGAAGGAAAGAGGCTCATTAAAAGCCCAAACAAACACAGCTACATACTGCTAGACTAATGAACCTAATGTACTGAAAGCAGTTCACAAAAATATAAGCATCCATGCAGATGGTGGAGTGTTCCAGGGCCTTCTCCTGCTGTCCAAACAAAGGAGGGGAACAGTGGGTGGCGTTCAGAGCTTCCAAAGCATCTTCCAAACATTAGATACATGAACATAAAAATTTGCTGGAGAGACCCATAAATTCACTGGATCTTCCCGCAGTTAATCCACGAACCAATCATATTGAAGAGAGGTGTGTGTTTCATAATGTTTCTCTTAGTTTGGATAGTTTCTGTCTAGTTACAAGGCTATAGTGCATAGTGGTGTCACTATAAGCGCTGGTTCCTGGTATCAGCGCTGCAGGTTATGGTTTTGAAGTCTTTTTCTCCAAAAAAAGCTACTCCTCATTTCATGAAGAGCTTCATGCATAATGCCACAAGCCCTCTTTGCTGACATCTCATCATGTAAGGTGCCATCCTAATTTCACATATGCACTTGTGGGGTCTGAACGGGTGGCAACTGACCAGGAACAAGATCTTGGGGCCATGGTAGATAGCTCAATGAAGATGTCGACCCAGTGTGTGGCAGCTGTGAAAAGAGCAAATTCTATGCAAGGGATCATTGGGAAAGGAATTGAAAATAGAACTGCCAATATCATAATGCCATTACACAAACCTGGTGCTACAACACTGGAAGGACTGTGTACAGTTCTGGCCACCTTACCTCAAAAATGATATAGTGGAGTTGGAAATGACTGAGAAAAGATCAACCAAAATGATTAAAGGGGTGGAGCAACCCCACCCCACCCCCAACCCCATTTAAAAAAATGCAAATATTGGGACTTCTTTCTCTAGAGAAAAGGTAAGCAGTGGCAAGATAGAAGTTTATAAAATTATAAACGCTTTTCTTATGTTCTTATCAAGTGATTTTTTTCCTGGGGGGATGCAGGGATACACATGCCCCTAAACATTTTGCGAATCTAAGTTTGGCCTCATTGAGGGGCAGTATTTTAATATGAGTAGGAAAATGAGAGTACCTCTAAACATTTTTTTAAAGAAAAAAAAACACTGTTATTATCTAATGAAGAACCCCAGTCTCTGTATATAATCCCCTTTCACATGCATTATGCATGTACAAGGGGCCATGGGCCATGGACTGCTCCTGTCCCTAATGCCATATGACAGCCAGACCACAACTCTTGATATTTGCACATTGTGTACCCACATCTGCATAGTGGAAGTCTATGCGTGTTGAGTTCTATGTGCATTGGCTTCATCTTCTAAGGTGTCTATACTCAGCATGTGGATGTTGTTGTGATGGCCTGGGACTTGGGCTCGGAACCAGAGGAGACTCAGTCTGCACCGGATCCTTTGCCTCAGGCATCATCGGAAGCAAGTCTGGGGCCTGATCCTGAAGAGTCCCAGTCTGCACAGGTTCACTTGCAACAAACACCAGCTGGGCCAAGTCAGGGGCCTGACCCTGCCCTGGCTCCAGATGCGGGGATTACCTCGATGCCTTCAGCTGGGCCATCACTTACAGCTGCTCCATTAATGTTGGGTCAGGGGAGGCTGAGGCAGCCCCTGGGTCTAGTAACCGACCAATGTCTCCCGAGCTGCAGAGACTAAGGTCTGAGAGAAGGAGAGACCTGAGTACTCGCAGGAGGAGTGCTCACCTTCAGGTGAAACAGGGAGGTGAGTCACTGGGGGATCAGGACCTGCCGCTACCCTGACAAAGGTAAAAGGCTGTCGGACCCCGCCCCAGGTTGCGGGAGCAACATTGCTGTATGCTAGATCCTGCCTGAGATCCTGTACCAGTCCTTGCCTGGTGTCCTGCCTTGGCCCTGTCGGACTGACTCCTAGTGGAACCTTCAGATTCTGGACCGGTCCTGGACCGTGTTACACGGGTTACCCCCGGGCCCAGCACAGTTGTGGCCCAGAGCACCATGCAGTGAAGGAGGTGAGGCTAGCAGCAATGCAGCTCCTCTGCTCATTCTACATGCAGATTCCCACGGCATGAATAGCGTATTCCTGCATTGCAGGTAGTTGGACTAGATGATGCTCATGATCCCTTCCAACTTTACAACTCTACGATTCTATGCGAAGGGGGCTCTTGTCAGTCACTGGCCTCAGACAGCAAAGCACAACTGTTGAGGTTCTGTTTCCTCTCTCTCTAAGCGAAAGACTGGAATTTGACTTCATAAATGGACTCATTTGCACAGCCGGAGCTTAAGCGTGGTCCCAGCTGCTGCAATTAGACTGGCAAGGGAGTAAAATATCCCCTCCTTTTGGGATAAAGTAACTGCAATGGTACGATAATCCTAAAAAAAAAGATGTCAGATCTTCTTCCCTCCACAACTCGTGCCTCCCTTTTATGTATTTGTATTCCTATCTCATTTGGTTTAATTGAAACAGCTGGAAAATTCATTTCATTATATGCTGACCACCTGTACTCCATGGAAACAAAGACTGCAAGATCAAATAACACATCTGTAAGAAATTTTGGCTACTTTGCCATAATCTTCAAAGAGCACCACAATTAGTCATCCAGGCACCAGAGGTCACAGTTCAAGATGATGTGATGGCTGAGTGTGCAAATAATTCACACCCTTTGTAGTGCCAATCAAGGATTTCACCAGAGTGGCCCATGATGTACTGACAAAAGTTGGTTTCTTACTGGAATGTGATTAGGAGTGCCTTTGCTCAGCTTGAAAAGATTCTTTCACGCGACTGTTTGAGTGTGCCCATAGTTGAGAAATTTCAGTGATTTCAAGCATACCTCCGAAATTGATCGCAGACTTGAATTGTTCCTGGAATTCTGGAGAATGTCATCACTTTACAATGCCAGTTGGAAAAGAGATTTGCTTTGCATCTAACACTTGGGGTGTGCATTTTAAAATGCATACAGCATTGCTACAAGAAAACCACACACATGCGTACGGAGACACAGGGAAGTTAGACCTTCAATTCATCAATGATCCCAAAGTGTAGCTCTTACAATAAAGTTGTCACTAATGCCTGTGTTATTGCCCCATAAACAAAAGGCCATAAAATGCTATTGATGAAGCCCATGCTTTGATCTCCATATGTCAGGGTGGTTGTGAAAGTGATATGCACACAGACTTCTAATGTAAATTACCCTTTCTATTGCAAAACGAGCACCATATGGAACAGGTAGCTGTTTTGCTTGATAGCTGAATATTAAAATGAATATGAGCAGAAACGGCTTTGATTTCACTTGTCTGTAGCAAGTTAGTGGGAACCAGATTATAAATTTGCTGCTGGAATGCATATACTTGGTTTCCTAGATCAAGCTACCTTTTGTGACATCTCCAACACAGGAGATAACAGCGACAAACACATACACACAATAGGAGTCAATAAATTATCCAATACAACCATGTATACAATACGCAGGCTTTCCCTATTAAGACAGGGGGGAAATAACATTAACCTGGCAACTGCTGGTTTCAGAAGATGCTTTTAGTGCAAAGAACTATTTAATTGCTCTGATCAAATGCAAACAAACTTAAATTGGGGGTGAGCGATCTAGTACCATTCATCCTTTTTAGCATATTTATATTTAGCATATAAGCAATTAGCTAATCAAAGGAAGAAAACTGATGTGGTGGGGTCTTCCCCCACCTGCTTCTTTACCTTCTCTTTTTAATTTTTTTCTCTCCTTAGGTATTATATTGCCAAGATGGTATTGAATTTTGAAATAAGCACTTAAGTATTACAACAGTAAATAAAAGTCATGATGGATAAATTGACTGATACGGCTCAAATGAGAAATGGACCCATTCCTTCAGCATTATTCACAGACCAGTGGGTATCTTTTGTTAATTATTGAAACGTAGGTCAATACTTCATTGTATTGCCTTGAAATTCGTTTTTATAGATATTTTGCATGGGTTATTTCTCTTTCTTTCTAAAGGAAGACATTCAGTACAAATAAAGCAAATATTTTCACAAGATGGTTCTCAGGGATGCCAGTCAAGAATTCCACCTGCATTCTAACATGCAGCTATCTGTCTCCAGGCAGAGAAACACACACAATGTGATAGCAAATTTGTATGTTAATGGAGCTACTGGCTCTTAGACTTGCTTATGCAGCTTTCACCTCCCTCCTTTTGTCGTGATGGCAATCCAGCCACATTAAGAGGCCTATCTTTTGTTAGGCCCTGGAGCCAATAAATCTGTTACAAGCATGCTCAGAGCTGTTTCCTTTAAGGCTACACCTACACAGTAGCAAGCTCAGAGCCCACATTCCCTGATATGCCTTGTTTCTTTATCATTTAGCTTAGTAACTAAAATGTTCACTTTATCAGGCCATCAGGCCAATTTGGTTTTCTATCATCACCACCTCTTACGAAAATTCAGCACCAGCCTGGGTTATGAGGAAGACAGTTACTTGTCAATAGCAGAAACTTTGCCCATAATGCAATACCTGCATGCATTTGGCAAATTAAAGAAACATACATTATGCTCTCTCTCTCTCTCTCTCTCTCTCTCTCTCTCTCTCTCTATATATATATATATATATATAAAGATAGCCCATAGGTGCCTGTAACTGGGGAATTCAGGTCTTATTTTTTATCATAGTTTTATATTGTTTTAAATTATTAGGTTCTTCATAGGAGAAGGAGACTATAGCCTTGGGGAAACATTGATCCCTCTCATTGTTTGAGTATTGATCTTCTGTACGCTCATCTGCATCTGAAAGAAAGAAAATTGATTTCAGTATATCAATTTTTCCTTATAATTCAGAAATACCCTACCCAGATGTAACAGTTTCTTTCCATTTTCTTTTCTTTTGTATTTTTCTCCAACATTCTACATTTTATCGCAGTTCCTAAGCAACATGGCTCATTTTTAAAAAATCTATGGCCTTTTAATGTGTTTGTGGGAGGGGGTTATTGGTTTCTGCTTGTTGTTGTAATTATGTTGTGTATTTTGTGTTTTCATTTTGTATTTTTATGCTGTAAACTGCCCTGTGATGTATTACATATATATTTAATAAATAGGTAAATAAAAATGTTGATATGGCTGATTTCAAAGCAATAATAAACCAAGCTTTGAGCACCAATATTTCTAATTTTTTGGTGGATCATTTGGATAAAAATTAGAAAATTAGAAATAAAAAGATTGGTTGCTTCTGCTGCTTTTAGTAAATGACTTTAAAAAGTGGATTGCTATGAGTTGTGGTATTGTATATTTTAAGGATTGTATTTTTTAACAGATTTTACGTACTGTTTTTTATCTTATATGACTTTGTTGTAAATTATCATGTGACTTTTGCAAAGGGTGGTCATAAATAAGCTAAACAAGTTGTTGTGGTTGCTGCTGCTGTTGCTGCTGTTACTGTATTCTGCCCATCTGACTGGGTTGCCCCAGCCACTCTGGGTGGCTCCTAACAAAATATTAAAGCACAATAAAACATCAACCATTAAAAAACTTCCCTATACAGGGCCGCCTTCCCTGGACGCGAAGATTTGCCATGAGAGGGGCGTTTCATCTGCTGCCAATGGAGCCACAGAAAAGCAGCAGCCACACTCCTCCTGCGGGCTTGATTTCTTTATTGTTCTCTGTGGTCCAACTGCTCTGCAGAGCTCTGTACAAGTTCTGAAGCCAAGCCCAGGGACACTTTTTAATTTTCACATTCGAAGGATGCACTCTTGCTAAGTATGACGCGAGGATTTTGCCAGATCGGTTTAGCAAGCCACCCCTTTGTTCACCACACACAGCTCATACGTTTGTAGAGCAACGTGATCCCCTCCCCATTTCAAGCAGCAATAACATCCCTAATTAGGTGCTTCAAAAGTTTGAGTTTTGTTTCAGACCATCATTCATTTGGGGGCTTTATCCCTTAATCGCCCTCAGTGGTCAAGCTGATCTGCTATAGCCAGCAGAGAACTGTGCGTGAGAATGGGGGGGGGAGAATGAACCCCCTCATATTTGGGACCAGCCTTTTATTTAATTTTTGTTCCTTTCCAGTTTCACACCTTTGAGACAAACTTGATTCATTTTTTTTTAAAAAAGCTCTTTTCTTAAAAGGTTGTTTGAACTCGAAGCTCAAGCGCTGTTGGTATTCATACTGTACCTATTCTGCACATTATTTGGGGCCAGGCTTTGAAGTTTTCTATGTCTCCTGGGTATTCCAGATAATTCAATTCGTTGTGAGACGAGAACACAGAAAAGGGGGGCGTGGGGGAAAAATCCGTTTGCATCATCATATAAGTTGGCTAAGGTTTGAAGTGTGAGGAACTTCATACTTTTCATTTTTAATAAAGGAATTTCCTCTGGGTGCAAGTGGAAGGTGCAAAAGGTGAGGGGAAGCACTGCTGATCATAACTGGTCTCTTTTTCAAAAATGGAAAAGGCAGCTTTCTTTCCTTCCCCACATTTTGGCATAGGACACAAGGCATTTAGATGGTACTTGCGTGGGCATGTTATTCTTCTTGCAATGCTCACTAGCAGTTCAGGCATAGAGGAGATACACAGAAACATAGGGAACTGTATTTTATTGAGTCAGGCCATTGATCCACCAAGCTCAGCATTGTCTACGCTGGAGTGAAGATACTCTTTGGGGGCTATTTTTTTCCATCTTGACATGGCAAGATTTAGCCTCCACCTACCCGTGAGGTGGAGTGAAGCAGCAGAAGCCCCACAAATGGCACACCTGTGGGCATCCTGCTCACCCCACCACCTCTGCCACCAGCACTGGCACTAGGCCTTGGTCTAAAGTTGACCGGTTTGCCCTGAAACCAGCTTGTGCTTCTGTAAGGACATGTTCTTGCGCCATCCAATCCTCAAGTTTATTACATAAGTGGGCAGCATATAGTTTACTGATAATGCTTAGGAGACTAATTGGCCTGTAATTAGCAGGGTCCGATCTGCTCCCTTTCTTGTATATTGGGATGATGATTGCTAGTCCCCAGTCCTCTGGGATGGTAGCCGATTGATCTATGCTGGTGAACAAAGCAGCAAGCACTGGGGCCCACCAATCAACATTGGCCTTAAGAAGCTCGGGTGAAATATTGTCGCAGCACTGGTACTGATTTCCCACAAGATCTCACTGAAATTTCACGGAATCTAATGGAGAACTCACCGGAAATCAGCACCAATGCCAGCACCACTTCTCCACCAGATGGAGCCATCAGGGCGGGGTGGTGCGGCATGGCTCCAGCAGAGCAGAGTGGTGGCACTTCCTGTTTCACCTCAAGTGGTGAAATGGGACACGCCAACCCTGACAGGGATTCACATGCATTTAGAATGGTATCCAACATTCATGGCTCCCCTCCCCAAGAATTATGCGATTTATGGGAATTACAGGAGCTGTGGTTTGTTAAGGTTGCTGAAACAATTCCCAAGGGGGTTCAACTGTCCCTCTTCACAGGGAGCTCCGGGAATTGTAGCTGTGGGAGGGGAATAGAAGTTTCCTAACAACTCTCAGGACGCTTCCCAGAATTCTTTGGATGAAGTCATGTGTATTTAAGTGCATGGTGTGAACATGGCTTGAGGTACAGTCTTTATCATAGCAAGCATGAGCATTAACCTTTTGAAGGAGATCTATATGTATATACAGATGCACCAACTTCTCTAGTTGACTGAGGGGCCCCAATGCGATGTCCTGATGTCGCCAATGCGATGTCATGCAATGTCCCGACCTTGCGCATGCAATATCGCAAGGAGCCAGGGGTGGAGTAGAATGCCCTCTGAACACTGAGGGGCCCAGTCCCCTCAAAAAATACATGTGGGGGGAGAAACTGCTTTGGCTGCTAGGAGCTGGTGCCTGTGTGTGTGTGTGTGTGTGTGTGTGTATTCTCCCAGACTGGTATAACAACAGTATGACACTGATGAATGTACCACCTGCCAAGGACATGTTGCTTCTTTCAACTGCTCTTCTGAATGGAAGCGGGGGGATGCCTGTCACCGTTTTTCCTGGAAAATATTCATTTGAAAATGGCCTCCCCAAGCTAGTGCTCTCTAGATGTTCTGGTCAACTCCCATCATTACCAGTCAGCATCAGCTGGTGGAGGGCAAATATGGTAGGTGTCTTGACAACACGCCAGCTATCTCTTATTAACATTGCCTGTTCCCAGGCTTGCCTTCCTCCTATGTTGGCCTACCGGTGTTTTGGTGGCCAGCGGACAGATCTGAAATTTGAAGGAAGTGCTGTGGTACCACTTACAAAATGGCTGCAGCAAAGACAGGGCATAACACAAAATGCATGTCAGGAGATGTGGCCTAAAATCGACACCTTAGGGGCGTGACATAGCACAAAACAGCTGCCACACCTAAAAGCATAAAATGCAGAATTGCAATAATCTGCATGCTAAGTAACATTGCATTAAAATGTGCACAGTAGGAGAAATTCATACTAAAAGCTGGTGAATTTTCATGAGAACTTAAAAATAAAATAAAATTAAAGGTAAAGGGACCCCTGACCGTTAAGTCCAGTCACGAACAACTCTGGGGTTGGGGCGCTCATCTCACTTTACTGGCCGAGGGAGCTGCCGTTTGTCTGCAGACAGTTTTTCTGGGTCATGTGGCCAGCATGACTAAGCCGCTTCTGGCGAACCAGAGCAGTGCACGGAAACGCCATTTACCTCCCCACTGGAGCGGTGCCTATTTATCTACTTGCACTTGACGTGCTTTCAAACTGCTAGGTTGGCAGGAGCTGGGATCGAACAACGGGAGCTCACCCTGTCGTGTGGATTCGAACCTCCGACCTTCTGAACGGCAAGCCCAAGGCTCAGTGGTTTAGACCACAGCGCCACCCGTGTCCCTAAAATAAAATTACTGGTGTGGAAATGTGGAGAACTGAAGCTAAGAACGGGAAAACAAGAAACTGGGCACAATTGAAATCAATAGATATCCCTATCCCTAGGAATGGGGTGGGGATATGTGCAAAGAATTGATTGCTTAGGGACTTATTGAAAACATGCATAAAAGGTAAAGCTGTGTGCATACAGCAGGGCCAGCTTCTGGTGGTTTGGGGCTAAAAAACTCTTAAAGGTTTTCTTTGTAATTATATTGTGCGGTGGTACATTTTCTGCCAAGCAACACCATTTTAAAACGAACCTATGTAATTTCCCTCCAGTTCAAGTGTTAGACCTTGGGATATTTGTGTGTGTATGTGTTGAGTTGTTCTCTTCAGTTCCTGCTCAAGCTGTGCTATGGGGGCACAGATAAGTTCTGTTCAAGTTTCACGCTGAAATCCCACATCTCAGTCATTAGACACATGCAGTGTGTAGGGGGTTGGGGGGGGGAGCTGCTGGTGGCAGCATGTCTCTTTTTCCTTTTTAATGTTTTTTTTAACCTAGGTAATGTTTTCTGATGTTGCACTTTGAGGCAATTCATATTTGTGTTATAATGAGCCTGGCATCTGCCATAATGACATCTGTTGCAGCAGAGTGAGACAAGATAAGACATAAATCATTACTATTTTCCTGGATTCCAGTGTGAAACTTGGAGATACCAACAAATGCTCCACTGGCTTGAATATTTCAGTCTTGAAACAGCTAGGCGAGTTCATCCTAAACAAAGGGATTTGCTATTACCGTGCTTTAGAATGCCTGATTTAAAAATGAAAACGAAAGAGACAGATATACAGTATAGATACACAAGCATCCTGTTTGTGTGCCAGCATGAATTGATGTATTTCAAATAAGGCACAATGGAGCCAGACTTATGCAAATCAGTCCCCCTCACCCCGTAAAACTGAACCAGAAAGAGTAGCACAGGGAGATGGCATGGTGAGCGAGAATTCTGACTGTACCACACCACAAACATGCCGGTGTCTGTATTCGGCACCAGAACTGCCAGAAGCAAAGCTCAAGAGGGGCTCTTGCCCCTGGCACCACAAATGGATTGTCACCCACACCTACGCTGGCCGCAGCAAGACCTATGCCAAGAACTCTCACCTTAAGGTGCACCTGTGGACCCATGCGGGGTGAAAAAGAAGTCAAGATTAAAATTATGACACAACCTACTGCTTGGAAGTGTGGTGCCAGCAGCCCTGAGCAAAGGAGAGGCCCTTGCTCAGAGAAAGGATGTCATCTGCCATAATTCTTATATTTTGAATTACTGTATTGAATTCAGGGCTGTTTTTCTAGAAAAAGAGGTGCCGGAACTCACAGTGAACACCTGCCTTGTTGTGTTAGAATGGCAATGGCGCCCACCTGAGGGGTGCCAGAACTGAGTTGCGGTGAGTTGCTGGGGGGGGGGGGAAGCCCTGATTGAATTGTATTAATCATTTTCATGAATGATTTCTGATATTTTGAATGACTATGACTTTATTGAATTGTATTAATCATTAATTTGTTGTTGTTTGCTATGTTTATGTTATTGTGTTTAACAGTTTAGCAGTTGTGATGTTTGTTTTTTTTAGTGGTCTTGTGATCATTGTTAGCCGCTTTGAGCTCAACATTTGTCGTAGGAAAGTTGGAATATAAATATCAAATCAGAAATTTCAGGATACTCCCCCAATTTGTTCCTTTTCCAACTGCTGTGCCACATAAACTGGCACACCAGACGAGAGCTATGCAAAACATGTCCCCCTGGTGTGCTTTTATTAGATGCAGGAAGCTATCTAGGCAGAAAAAACATTTGAAAATAAGATCTCACACCTATAGTCTAAGGACATGGTGCAATCTAAAATTCTACCAATCTGCACAGAAGTAGTATGGCAAGGCTTCCTTGACCTGGTGCCATTCAGATACTTTGGATCACAACTCCCATCACCTCCAGTCAGCTGGCTGGGGATGATGGGAGTTATAGTTTAACCACATCCAGAGGGCATCAGATCAGGGAAGGCTGCATTATTGCCTGGTTGACACATTAGGATTCCATGTTTTCTAATGCTCCCCACCCCCTATCTTGAGAAAAGCAACTCATTGGAAATAAAACACCACCAACCCAATCCTAGCCATGTGCTTTCTATTTACAGGGGACTTTTTTATTTACTGACTAATTTTAAAATAAGGAAGCATTCAGATTTCCATACCACACTCGCAGTCTGAATTGGTATAGCCCTTTCTGTCATATCAGGACTCTACAACTCACCCTGTTTGTTTGTATAGTCCAGGACTATAAGACAGATACAGTAAAAATACTACAGTCAATGACTAAATAGAGCTGCCAAAAGAAAAACAAACAAGTACCAGTTTGTAGGAGTTGTTTGTCTGCAAATGTCACATGGATTAAAGATTTCTGTCCATTCTGCAGTCTGGGAATCATCCAAAAAGGGATCAGCAGACCAGCCTATTAACAGCCCGAGCCAGTTTTTGCATGTGGTTATTCTTAACTCAGTTTTGTCCCATTTCCTCATTGATCTCTGGTATTGTTTTTCTAAAAGTAATCTGTATGAAGCTTAGTATTTTACTATGTATTTTACTATGTATCTTTAAATGCATTTTGTCCCACAAAATTTAGAGAGGTGCGGAATCTGAAAGACAATGACTTTCAGAACATGTCATAGTCCAAGAGCTGCAAATCGGGTTGGCTTGTTTTAAAAATGCAGAAATTCTTCTCCATCCATCCAGCTATCCAAATGTTCGAACTGTGGGACACCTTCAAAGCAACTTATTGTAATTGCTTTTCCCTTCTGATCAAGGGCTGGGGAAAACAATCTCTCAGCAAAAGAGATGTTGGCGATTTACAAATTCTAACCCCGTATTACCCCCCCCCCAAAAAAAAAACCCCAACAAAAAAACCCAGCTGTTGGCTTTATCAAGCAATCAAATGTGGATTATGGTACGGCTCATACTGTTTTTAATTTTAGCTTATTTGCCTAATTGTCTTGTCTCAGCACATTTCATTAACTTAGGTAGCTCCTAATAATGGGCTCCCCTCAAAAGGTCTTGTTGTAACACTCTTGGCTTCTGATTTCGGCACTGACATTGCAATCTGATTTGACCTCGCAAACCATGAAAGGCCAGATACCCACCATGCTATTTTTATTTTGCCCCTCGGATATCAGGGGCTCTTAATATTTAACAAAAGGAATTAATATTCCCGATGCATCTGGAATTAGTGTTTTGCCTTCACGATGGAGAAAAGAAACAGCAGGGACGGTACAAGTGTCTTTATTGGAACCAAGTCTGCTTATCGTATTAATTTGCATTCTACAGTAGTGCTGAACAACACCGAGGCTGCAGTCCTATATCCGCTTACCAGGGAGTAAGCCCCATTGAACTTGGTGGGGCTTAATTTTAGGGGACATGCATAGGATTGCATTGTAAAGTAGCAAGTCCAAAGCAGATTCTGACGGAGATGGAAAGCCAAGGAAAACCTTCACGTTACTTCTCTGCATTGAGCAAATGAATGGCAGCAATGCAAGTGATACGTGGAAGAGACCATAAATGAAACAACAAGAGACTGTCGCTTTGGGCAGCAAGTCATTTTGCAAGGATGTTTTACAAGAATGCCACTTGGGAGAGGGAATGGAGTCTATATGCCCAGAGAAGACTTCCAGAAAGGTCTTAGTCACCATGGATTTACCCTCTTATCTTTTGAGCTGGCCTTGGGGTATGGGAATGTTGTAGTCAAAGGTGAAGTTTGTGCTGTAGACTAAGAGACACCCCCGGGAAATTAGAGAATGCATTGTGTGTGTGTGTGTGTGTGTGTGTGTGTGTGTGTGTGTGTGTGTAGTTTGACTAAAGCTTCAGACCCACAACCTTGTAACCATTGCAATGAGGAGGAGTAAGGACAAGCACTCCTCTGTTCTTCATGACTTCCTCTGTCATCCTCCAAAAGCTGGAGAGATAACTTCTGCAGCAAAGAGTCTCTTCTACTCAAGCAGGCTACCTGAACATTTTAGAACTTAGGATCCTCAATCATATGGTGCTCCTACCCAAGTAAAGCATAAATTATCTCTCCAACTCCAGCAGAGTGATGGGGACAGTGATGGAGCAGGGAAGCTGCCATTCCCTTGTTTATTGTCTCTCATTACATGAAGGGTTTAGAATGCCCTATTAGGGCTATTTGACTGTAGGGCAGTACAATTTTTCATGTCCGAAACACTTCCCCTAATGCTGTGGCTCACTTATTCAGTATTAGTCAAGAGTTCTACAAGACACAGTAAGTATCAAACTGAAGGTATGACTTGCCTCTTCTATTTTAGGATGAGATCTTTCAAAGAGGTTTATAGTCCAATATGGGTTGCCGACTCCAAAGGTAAATCTAAGACGAATTGACCTATGCCATTTTGTTTTTATTTCACGTATTGTCAAAATGCACATTTGGAAGTGAAATTACAAACATCAGGCACTGCGCAACCCTTGGCTTTCATGAAATGATTGCAATGATAATTTGATAACGGGTTTGTGTGTAACTCTGGTGTATATTATATTAAAATGTTTAAATAAACAAACAAGCCACCTTTCAAAGTTCCATGTGGAAGTGAACACTGCAAAGACTGAAAAGGGATTTAAAATAAAATAAAATGCATTCCATCAAAATATGAATATGTTTAATTGGCTTTCAAAGGTTTTTCTGTTCTTCCTTTTCAAATTTGCAAGGAAGAATGTTGCTTGGGTTGATAATCCATTGGTATTTTATGATTCCTCAGTGATTGATAAAAGCAAGATGTCTTATCCCCAGGAAACGTCCATGTCTTAAATGGCTTTGAAGCATTAGGAAATGAATGCCTTTTCTGTTAAGAAATCATATGCTGGTTCACAGCTTTCTACTGCTGAAACCAAAGCATATAAAGCAGTTCTTACTTAGTGTTCAAGGAGAAATACAAAGGAATTTAAATGATAGGCTGTACAGGAAAATTCTGGCGATGTTCCTGTGCTATTGATGTGAGAGAAGGTTTCATGGCATTTCCATTTGATAAGACAAGCTGTTGTGGAGATATATTTTGTCATTTTGTCTCTTTGGATACCAAAGCAAAATAGTCAGATACTTACAGTGAGATGAATTAAGGATAAGTAAATGCCTGGAGGGGACAGAATCAATACATAATTTATTTTCTCCAAAATGCCTAGCATCATGGCCACTTGTAGCTATGCTTTTAATCAAATCATAGTGAAAATTAAGGAAATTTGCCTTCCTCCTTCCCTTTTCTTCCTTACACACTAGTCTTTTAACTTCCAGTTTGTATTATTGTATTTCTGCTGCAATTCAGAAGCATGGTGAATAAGGAAAATACAGGCGGATACATATAAACTATTGAAGTCGGTATAAATGCTATATAGAGAAAGAGCTTGTGCAAAATCCACTTCTCCTAGCTTGGATATGGCCCACATGTGAGCAGAAAAGGTTTTCCAGTAGTGGAAGGGCACAGCTGAGTTGGGGGACCATTACTACATGTCAACCAGAAGCTGACATTTGGAGGTTTTCTGAAATCATCCACTTGCCATCCTTAACTCCTAAGTCAACATCCAAGATGGCAAAGGATAAAATGGAGTTAAGTAATCCACTACACAATTTCGGGGACCCATTTGATTAGATTCTTCACAAGCAAACAAGCAAGATAGTTTCGATATCACTTCTACATAGGTAATTAAATTCCAGGTAGGTCATTCACATCTTCTGTAAAAACAACAATGACCCACACCTGCTTATAAACTCAATTGCTGCAGAGACAGATTAGCCAATTTTGGAATTTACCTTCCAGTCAGGCTGACACATGCAGGATGCTAAACCAAAGAACCCCACAGCTGTGTGGAGTCCAAAATTGGATAAAAGTGATTTTTGTCAGTAGCCACACTATTATTATTATTATTATTATTATTATTATTATTATTATTATACTGCCCATCTGACTGGCTCCCAACAGAGTATTAAAAACACGATAAAACATCAAATATTAAATACTTCCCTAAGCAGGGTTGCCTTCAGATGTCTTCTAAAAGTCAAATAATTGTGTGTTTCCTTGACATCAGATGGGAGGGCGGGTGCGCCTATCGAGAAGGCCCTCAAACTCATTGAGATGAGTAGTTCACATTATGCAGAGTTTTAAATTGAGATTCTTGTAGACTTAGGAGGTCACAGAGTGATCATCCTGATACATGAAGCTGATAGTGGGGTGGGCTGCCAGCAATGGTTCTCCCGATAGCTGAGTCACTGATACATACCAGGAGGGGGTGGGGTGAGATGGCAAGCAAGTTGGCATGGTGCAAACATAACCAGCAGGAATGCCACCACCCCACCTCACCCTACAGTCCACTACTGTAGGTGTGTGTGTGCATATGCATATATATATATATATATATATATATATATATATATATTGTGAAATATGGACCACTTATAAACACCATCTCCAACTCCTCGAAAGATTCCATCAACGGTGTCTCTGAAAAATTCTACACATCGCTTGGGAAGACAGGCAAACTAATATCAGTGTACTGGAAGAAGCAAAGATCACCAGAGTGGAAGCAATGATTCTTCAACATCAACTTCGTTGGACTGGTCATGTTGTGAGGATACCTGATGATTGTCTTCCAAAGCAACTACTCTATTCCGAACTTAAAAAATGGAAAGTGTAATGCTGGTGGTTAACAAAAAAGGTTTAAAGACTGTCTCAAGGCAAATCTAAAAAAATGTAGTATTAACACTGACAACTGGGAAACACTGGCCTGCGAGCGCTCCAGTTGGAGAACAGCCTTTACCAAAGGTGTCATGGACTTTGAAGACACTCAAACTCAGGACGCAAGGGAGAAACATGCTAAGAGGAAGGCACGCTTGGCAAATCCACACCATGATCAACTCCCGCCCAGAAATCAATGTCCCCACAGTGGAAGGACGTGTGGATCAAGAATTGGCCTCCACAGTCACTTATGGACTCATTATTAAAACCGTGTTTATGGAAGACAATCTTACTCGGCTACGAGTGATTGCCAAAGAAGATATACAGAGAGGGACAGACACATGCACACATACATACCAGAAATGATGTACAAACAACCAATTTATACAACTAAAGCTTCAATTCTATGATGCAGTTTCAGAGGAAGGAATGGACTCAAAAGCTAATTTGACTGCATAATGCAAGGATCTACAATATTTAACATGCTTGCTCTTCTTTTTCACTGCAGGCTACTATAGCCAAAGTAGCTACAAAATTAGAATCTTAAAAGTAATGAAACCAATTTTATTGGTGAATCAAGAGTGCTCAATATGGAATTGCTGTCACCTGAATCTATTCAGAAGTGTCATTTTCACTTATCATTATGATTTTACTCAGGAGACTTGAGGACTAAAATCTAACTTTTCATGTTTGATAAATCATAGTAATATTCTCCACTATTTTAACCTTTTCATTATTCTGTTGTTTGATTGGCTACTTTGACAACACGTTCCACATCCTTCCTTTTTTATGGCCCCTCTAACCTATGAGGCAGTGAACAGAGATGAACCACCAATAAAGACGAAAGGGATTGCAAAGGTCAAAGGGCTAACATTTTTGCAAAATATATCACAAAACACACTGTATGGCAGTTTTGACAGCTAATCATTGTTAATGAATTTGCCTGAAAAGCTGGACATTGTGGGGGCTTCCTTCACTGAATGCCTTTTACAGGCAAATACTGACATCATGGCTCACCACATTAAACACTTTCAATTCCTATTGATTTCAATGCGGCTATCCAAGGTATGCATAAATCTGCCCTATTGAAATCAGTGAGATGGAAAAGTCTTTAACTCGGACTAAATCATGGCTATAGGAATTGGCAGAAGGTGGTAGAAAATATTTATTTTTCCCTGTAATACCCATTGAAAGGAATGGTTAAGTGAAACTTAATGGGCTTAAGTGAAACCAGCTCAAAACCTATACTCAGTTCCTTGAGAGTGAGTCCCATTGGCCTTGTTTTGGAATTGACATGTATATGATTGTGTGACTTTTAGAGATAAGTATAGCCAGGTGTTTAGGGCAGGGTTGGAGAACCTGCGACCTTCAAGATGTTGCTTGACTACAACTCCCATCATTCCTTGCCATTGGCCATCCTGGCAGGGTCTGATGGGAGCTGGAGTCCAATAGCATCCGGAGCGCCGCAGATTCATCACTCCTTTAGGTTTAGGAGCTTATATTCTTGAGCTATATCATTTTTAAAACTGCAGGCCATGATGGCATTCTTTTGAATGCAGCACCTTAGTGTTTCATTTGCTGCTTTTACAGGATGCTAAATATATGTGAATAAGAAGCATAACTTTATAATTAGGCCGAATGCTATGCATGCAATCTATATAATAGATGCCACTTTCCAGATTGCGGTGCCCTTTTAATTCCCTGCATGATATTCCGGCCTGAAAGGCACTAATAGAGATGTTCCACTGTTGAAAAGAAAAGTGAGGAAAATCAGCATCTAAAACTTGGTAAAGTCCTCCTGGGTAGTAAAAGGTCTTTGTTCCGCAGATTGTTCTCCCACAGAGAACCCAAATTCCCTTTTAGCCTTTACCGTTAATTCTCACGCTGCTGAAATATTATAATCAAAAGCTCTTTGCCACCTTGTGCTGGAGCCACTATAGTCAAAATCTTTTTTTATTTAGTGAGAAACTCTGTTGCTATCCAAAATTAGAGATGAAAGGAGTCCAAATGTCAAATGAACATTCAGCAGTTTAAGTGTTATCTCTCTCCCCCCACTCTCCCTCTTTTTTATCATTACAACAGTAAATGGAACAGGGGGGAAGATAACTGCAATGATTAAAGAGGAACAGAGGAACTGATGGTTTCCACTGCGAGTTGTTTGTGTATGCATCATATACTATCAAAAGTCTCTGATCGCTTTGTTACCCCACACCAACACCCCCCATTTCTCTACATGGATCAGTGCTGTAGTTTTGGAAAAAACAGCTCTGTGTCCTTCAGTAGAAATACAGTGTTTTTCAGAATCCGACATCTGTTCCTTCTTCTAAAAAAGCAACAAAGTTTTAAGATGTTGGCTACTCACACTATCAAAATAGTTTATTACTGTTTGGCCAACGAGGCCTAATGCACAGACACCCACTCTCATACTAATATGCTCACCATAAATAAAAAATAAGCCTCAAACATTCCCTCACAAAAGTGTGTGCGCTCAAAAATCACCTATCAGACGATGGAGTGCAGGATGCACTGTGTGGTGATGTGAAACGGCTGTTGTGGCAAGATCAAATGTAAAAGAAACTTCCCTGTCTTCTTCTACCATGGCACAAAGGTGTGCGGTAAAGTGATTTTTTTCTAGGGGGCAGCAATATAGCAGTGCTCCCCACCCGGAGGTTCTCAAGGGTACACAGTGCTGGCACCTTTTTCTCCCCAAAAATGTTGAAGGTGTGACATTTACTGTAACCATGGTAAGTACCAGCACCCTTTTTCTAAAAAAAGAAAAGAAAAAAGAAACCCACTGTGATACAGCTCCTTGCTGAGGGTGCAAGGGACCCTAGCTACACCTTTGCTGGTACCCAGCCTGAACGTCACCAAGCACACAGCCTGAGCCCCACTTTGTGCGGAAACTCGAGATTATGATCTAATCTGGTCCCATAGGCCTCAACTACGTCGGCAAAGAAAAATTGCTTTATATGCATTGTTTATGCACTCTAACACTCTGGCACCAGATGGCGCTGTGGAGTTCCGTTTTTGCTAACCTGATTTCTCATACAAAGTTTGTAATGCATTTAACTGAAATGCTTCTTTGATGTGTTTAGTTCAGGGGCGTAGCTAGCTGCTCCAGCACCCAGAGCTGTGTGGTGACGTGCCCACGGAGTCTGCCTGGCAGGCGCAAGCCCCACGCTGCCGTTTCGGGCAGCGCGGGGCCCCGAGCCACCGCGTCACTCCCAGGAGAGAAGCATGGCTCGAGTGCGCTGCAGGCCAGGCCCTGTGGTAAATGCTGACCCCCGGGGTGTGGCATTTTGTCACCCCCCTCAAGGATGACGCCCAGGGTGGACCGCACCCCCTGCACCCTCCATCCTATGCCCCTGGTCTAGATCCAGCCTTAGTCATAACATACATTAAAAGCACTGGATGCCAACCAACACATTCGCTTCATTGTCCAGACGAACAGCGAGATTGTTCTATTCCTTGAAAATAACCTGAAGCAGCACTCGAAGCACTGCAATGAATATGATGCAAGAGAAAGAGCAGAAATTTTGATGCAGTCGAAGGATTTTTGTAGGTTCAACATGTTCTGCATCATATAAATGCTGTACGGAACAGAGAAGCAATGACTGGCACTGAGCAGAATATATATATATATATATATATATATATATATATATATCAGCTCTTTCCGTCTTACAAATTTTTCGAATCAATAAAGAGGCTGGAGGATATGTATTCTGTACCCTGCAACTCTACCCTCCATCCTTTCCCTTTCATCTCTAAAGAGCTGTGATGTTGAGCACCAGGTTTGAGGTGCCAGGTAGAATTAAACACATCTCAGGGGAATCTGCCTTTGAAGGGGCAGACACTAAATGGTTCTTACCAGGCATAAGTGTGCTGTGTGTCATCGGCTTTCATAGCTCTGGTGTGTCACCTGCTAGGATCCCTTATTTCTGTGTGTCAATTTTATTTAGCAGAGGGTAACCTGTCAAGACGTTGACAGCAAAAGCTGTTCACTGGTAGTTGCCGGTGGATCATAGTGACTTGACTACGAAAGAATAAAGCACCTTCCAATTCCTAGTAGACCCTGCGCCCCCTTTTAAGTGTGTGGGCTCTCAGTTTTACTGAGTTGATGGTTATATTTTGATTACCCCTTTGCTGTGCTCCGTAATGTGGCTGGTGATTTCAGTGACCTGTCTCAGCTTGATGTAAATCAAGGAGGGCTGCATTCCATTAGCAGTTACTTCTCAGAATAAAACTACTCGTCCAGTAGATAATGGCTTCAGACATTTGAGCATCTTCAGGAGGTACATTTCCCCTCTGCCGATGCGTTTGCTTTATGAATTATGACATAAACACAATGAATTCCTTTGTTTTAACAAGATTTCCCCCCCTTCTCAATGTGCTCTCGTCTTTTCTTTTTTAAAAAGTGTAAAATGTGTAAGATCAGCAAATCTATTTAAAAGCAAGAAAAATTTCTGAATTGTGAATGCAACAGTTTAATGTTTAGGCAAGTCTACCCCAAGATATGCAATTATACTATATATGTGTGTGTTTGCTTCCAAGAACTGTGGGATTTATTTATATTTGGATCATTTTATTACATCTTCTATTTTTAAGGCCTGTTTTCGTGAATATTGTTTCATGAATATTATATACTATTTTATGTGAACTACTTAGAGGTTTCTTTTTATTAAGCAGTATAGAAGCACGGCTAAATAAAGAACTAAACGATGGGATTTGCTCACATTGCAGCTCTCTTTTGACACATCTCAGGTCAAACAGTTTTACAAAGTTTTTTTTTAAGCATTTCTGCTTAGGCTCACAGTTTTAGGGACCATCCATAAAACACATCATTTTTTTTAAAGGTCTTTTAAAGCCCCTACTTCTATTCCTTGTGAACATTTCCTGGACACTTTGCTGCCTTCTAAACCAATTCCTCCATTTTCACAGATTTGCTAACCCCTTTATGCATGACAAATTTCAGGAATGGTCCCTTAAACTCATAGGAAAACCAAGCAAATGGTGGAAGGAATCCAAGTATGAACAAGGGATGAACAGATCAGTCTGTTTCCAAACTATGTCAGTTTCAAAGTTTCATTCCTAACTCTGATCCATCTTATTTTTGCATTAATCAGAGCCTTTTTTTTGAAAAAATATTGTTATTCGTTATTATTATTCATTGCTATACTCATTAAAATGACTCAAAGTGATTTACAAATGCAAAGCGACTTAAATTCTTATTTGAATATGTATTTTATTGCTTTTGAATCTGTCCAAAAACACACAGCTAAATATGTATTTTATCTCAATGTATGCATTTCCAAACACATTTCAGTGTAAAATAAACATTTTGTAATATGTATTGGTGCAATTCTTGAGCCAAAAAGAAGCAATGCAAACTCCAAACAAGGGATGGATCTAGACACAGGTAAAAAAATGCTATAAATAAGTCAGAAATTAAATCATTACAACAAAAGGGGGGAATCCTGTGTAAAAATCCATATAAACTCCTTTTTGTTCTCTGGCCATCTGGTGTTGGATGTTTATAACGTATTCAAAACATATTATTGTGACAGATGTAGCTGAATCCAAGAAGTCCATCCCAATCCACAGATGAGTCCATAAGGTGTGGATCAGATCAGTTCACATTGGAATTCACAGAAAACAAAAGACTTCATGCATCTCTCGTTACATGAAACCTTCTTTATATTGAAAAGAACAACCTGCTTGGAGTTATCATTTAATGTTATATTTGCTTTGAACAACCCACCCAATGATACAATCTGCATTCAGTGCCCATTAAAACCCATAGTATGGACATCCTTAAAGTATGAACTGTTTAAACATATTTGAAAAGAAGAGTATTAGCAAAGCCACAGTTATTACACGTAGGCAAAACAGATGTACGTGAGACTTTACATGTACCCTGGATTCATGCACACAAAGCATATTTACAGTCAACAATTTGCAAGCTGAAATCCCATGCTCTTCACATCACTTCATTCTACTACAGATAGTGGTTACCAATTTTACACAGAGAAGGATGTAAATATTTGCTCCAAAAACAATAGGTGGCCTTATCAAGATTGTTGAAGTTCTTGATATTAGCTGATTAGGACTTGTGTGCCATAAAACTTAAGAGATTAAAAGAAACTCCTGGAAATATATTCATCATGCAAGAGGGGAAATAGGACTGTGTTTGGGGCATGATTAGCTGGTAATCAGTAAAGAACAAACTGATTATTAGCTGTTCAATTCTTGTCTGTCTTAGGGGATTCCTCTCCATGGCCTAATTAAACTGAGCTTGAAGCCCTCACATCTCCATTCAGTGGCAATTTCATTATAATATCCCATTCTTTTCATGAGATTTGCCTTTCCCCCAGTTTAATCATATGTTTTGCATTTGTGTAACACCTTCCTTGATTAGTTTCTCGACAGGATTAGCTTCCGATAACCGCGTGACTTGTGAAAGAAAATGTCACACATAAGACTATCCAGATATTAACATTTATTATCACCAATAATATTTTTCAAGTCAACATTTGTAAACCATGATGATTTTTCACCTTTTCTGCTGTTAGACTCCATTGTTTTGAAGCTATGCCAGATTATGGCATGTTTGTACAAAACACATGTAGCACTAGTGTTGAGGTGTGTAGACCACAATCAGCAAAATCATCCTTAATCTATAGATTTGAAGGAGCATAAAACTTATATCTTTAATGCTATAACATTGACTACATGGAACATTTATATTTTAGTAGAAAACCTAAGGGATAGAAATAGACTACTATGTGCTTGCATACATCCTGCTGTTATTTACTTTGAAGGAAACTTACCCTGTAATGATGGTGATGAGTTTTTGTTGCTTAAAAACTATTCTGCTGTAATTAAACGGAAACCAAGGATACCATAAAACTATCTGCCCTGTATGACTGGATACAACAAGGGACCAAAGTCCCATATCAGTGGTGGCAGGTGTAAAGTAGCCTTGGAACTGGCAGTGTGTAAAGCAGGAGGTCAACAGTAGGGGGAGCCAGAGCCAATAAAAGCCATCTAATTCAAGTATTAGGGATTTCGGGTGCCACTGTGGGTTAAACCACAGAGCCTAGGACTTGCCGATCAGAAGGCTGGCGGTTCGAATACCCGTACGGGGTGAGCTCCCGTTGCTCGGTCCCTGCTCCTGCCAACCTAGCAGTTCGAAAGCACGTCAAAGTGCAAGTAGATAAATAGGTACCGCTCCAGTAGGAAGGTAAATGGCATTTCTGTGCGCTGCTCTGGTTCGCCAGAAGCGGCTTAGTCATGCTGGCCACATGACCCGGAAGCTGTACGCCGGCTCCCTCAGCCAATAAAGCGAGATGAGCGCCGCAACCCCAGAGTCGGTCACTACTGGACCTAATGGTCAGGGGTCCCTTTACCTTTACCTTTAATTCAAGTATTAACTCCATCTTCCTCTCTGCTGAGTTCTACAAAAGCAATAGTGAAACTAAGGAGAAAGAAGCTGACTGCAGCTTGAATGCTGACCACACATGTGTTGAGCCTAAGTTTCCATTCCAAGCCGGAGAAGAACTTTTGGGTGAAACAGGTTGATTTGCATTGCAGTCAATAACTGTGAGCTAGACAAATTCATTGTTGTTGTTTAGTTGTTTAGTTGTGTCTGACTCTTTGTGACCCCATGGACCAGAGCACGCCAGGCACTCCTGTCTTCCACTGCCTCCCGCAGTTTGGTCAAACTCATGTTTGTAGCTTCCAGAACACTGTCCAACCATCTCGTCCTCTGTCGTCCCCTTCTTCTTGTGCCCTCAATCTTTCCAACATCAGGGTCTTTTCCAGGGAGTCTTCTCTTCTCATGAGGTGGCCAAAGTATTGGAGCCTCAGCTTCAGGATCTGTCCTTCCAGTGAGCACTCAGGGCTGATTTCCTTCAGAATGGATAGGTTTGATCTTCTTGCAGTCCATGGGACTCTCAAGAGTCTCCTCCAGCACCATAATTCAAAAGCATCAATTCTTCAGCGATCAGCCTTCTTTATGGTCCAGCTCTCACTTCCATACATCACTACTGGGAAATTCATATTCCAAACCAAATAGCTGGTCGTTGGTGACAACACTAGTAAAAAGAAATGTGTGAAACTAGCCAGAAGTTTGATTCAGCATGAACCACTGAGAAATTAATAAAGCTGTAGTTGTGCAACAGTAACTGGGAAAGATAAAAAAGCCCTCTTCTGTGGAACTTTGCTGCTTGGGAACTGGAACTGGATATTGACTTTTTCTTGCAGTTTTTCCTCCTGGCTTTACACAGTGGTTAATTCCAAGCCCAATTATGACACCTTTTTATATTCTATTGTGCTCTTGCTAACCTTATTGGGAGAGTAATGGGGTAAAAATTCATGAATCTTCACTTTCATCTTACTGGTTCTATAATCATTTTAACTCCATCCCCTGTATATTGCAAGATTTATTTATTTTCAAATGCCTTATGAACTATAAGTCCCTTTTCAGCAATGGTTTGCTGGGGGTGCAACGCCTTCCCTAGTGAGGTGTGCCTGTCTCCATCAATATTAACTTTCAGGAGGAATTTGAAAACATTCCTGGTTACCCAGGCATTTGGTGGCTGAATAAAACTTTTCCTGGAAACCTCAAGATCATTGGATGGAAGCAGGTTTTAATAGCAATTGCTTTTAGAATGTTTTAAACTGTAATGGAATTTAGATATTTTTCATTGTAATTGTTTGTTTTGATCTGTTTTAGAATGTTACCGCCTTGTTTTAAAATTGAATATCTGTTTGTCATCCTGGGCTCCTTGTGGAGGATGGGGGGGGTATAAGTTCAATAAATAATAAGAAATGACATTGGTTTGATGTTGTAATTTTGGCAAGAAAGGAGTTAGAGCAGTGTGAAACTCCTATTGCATTGGGCATGTTTATTTGGCAGGAATTAATACAGGAAACGGAAATGGAAAAAAGGAAATGGGAGTGGTCCTGTCTTTAACTGAACTCTCATCCTGAATAACTTTATTTAGTAGACATGCTCTGAAAATAGCCAGCTGTTGCGCACACACACACACTCACACAGAGTGAGAGGGTAATATTCAGTCATCACAATGATCCCTTTGAAACCATTTAAACAACCTTATTGATTTTCCCTTGCTTGCCAATGTTTAATTCAAACAACTTCTAAGGAGTGCAAGCACCAATGCACATAAATTACCAAGTGTTCTGGCTTCTTTCTCAATCTTTGACAACAAATGATTCAATTTCCAGAGACAAAAGTTAGCTTTTCCTTCCTTTTGATGTGCAGGTATGAACTGCAACTGCACTCAAAAAAGCTGGCCTCCCACGGTAACTGGTGTGTGCAGGGGATTTCCTGTGCCCTGAGCTTGACCCAAGGAACTTCTAGACCAGCCTTGAAAGAGAAAGAGAGAAATCCACTATTAAGGCCCCATCTGCACTTTACATTTAAAGCAGTATAATGCCAGTTTAAACAGGAACGACATCCCCCAAAGAATTCTGGGAAGTGTTGTTGGTTAAAGGTGCTTAGTGCTGTCATTGTCTTCGTTGTGCAGCACTTGTTATTGCAGCATTAAAGGCTGTTGTAGTAGGTAGACAGCTCAGTAAACACCAGGCCATTTGCTGGAATGGCTGCCTCACAACTTTCCATCTCTCCACTTTGATTCTTGCTTCCAGGCTAATTTACTGCAATGCACTTGGTTTTGGAGTTACCCTTGAAAGCCACTTATAGATTCCAACCAGCGTTGAAGCATGACTGCTCAAGGGCCTTTTGCTGCAAGAGTCATGCAAACTACACTTATAGCCTATTATATGTGAGCTAATGTCTTCTTAGTAAACAGATGGAAAGGCTTAGATCATCCCTTGACCTTCACTTGGCAAACAAGCAATAGTAACCCAAAAGTCAAATTGTTTCATTTTTTCCCCCACATCACAAAGACCTCATAACCCACCTACTCTCAGCAGCCAGAAACATCATAGCCAGACACTGGAGAGACCTGTCAGGAGTAAGCATGGACCCATGGTATCAAATAGTTTGGGAAACAGCCTTACTAGAAAAATTAACCAATAAACTGAAACTGACACAGGGACAAATGGAAGAAGACACCTTCACCCCAGTATGGCTCCCTTTTATCACATACATAGCCCAACAAGACAACGATGAGAATCCACCAACAGCATATGAATCAGTCTGGCTAACCTGATTCAAACACACACACACACACACACACACACACACACACAGAGAGAGAGAGAGAGAGACATGAAAACAAAGTTCACCACAGCCAATCACAAACAAGCAACCACACCCTAGGCCAACCCCAACCTCTCTCACCACCAAAGGAACACAAGCCAATAGTAAAGAGAGCCCACACAAGCGATGCTGACACAAAACCCCACACATACACTAAGTAGACTAGAAACATTGCCATCTGACCCAACCCCACTCACCATTCCCCGCCCCACCTCTTTCCCCCTTTTCTTCCTAATGTAACACTAATGTCTCAACAAACAAAACAGATCTGTAGAAAATGTAACTTGAAAAAACAGACATTGCACATACTTTTGTAAACCAAGAAATCTTTAATAAAAAATACATTAAAAAGTGTGTGTGTGTTTCTAATGAGGATTTTATATCATTTACTACTCCCACACAATAAAAGCTCCTGTCTCTGTCTGTATTTGACCAGCCATTAAATGGTGCCCATATGCAAAGGAAAAACCATATGCCCTTTTATGAGGATACTCAAACTGCAACTAGCTGGTTTTCTTGTTCTTTTATAGCAGTAAATAAACATAAGCAAGTGTCCTAGGAAACACTTGTCTCACCTGCACCATCTTATCATACTTAGAAGCTTTGTCCTGCCTCATGCAAAAATCAAAACAAGCAAGCCAGCTATCTTATTGCCTTGCATGTAAGAAGGCTATGAAATGTGAGGTGAGTGATTGTTAAATCAAGATACCGGAAATGCTACCTTATTACACTTGCATGGATACTTTGTGGGGTTTTTTTAATTATTATTTGAATTTGACCAAAGGTCAATACTTTTGGTTGTGTTATCTGCATCATCCATGCCAGATAAGTGACCAGTTTGTGATGTATTATTGCCTAATACATCATAAACACAAACATTAAAACAATTCTCATAAATTGCATCAATAGCATACCAATTAAAATCACCATAGAAATGACAAACTGTGAGCCACTAAGAAGTCCAGCAAAAAAGATGGGCTTTTACCTGGCATTTGAAAAAAAATACAAAATTGGGATGAGACACACTTTGGTGCCCTGTGCCGTGAACTACACACCTTGTTTAATACAAATACTGATGTCTACTCCAGATCTGAAGAATTGATTCAAATGCACCCAACGTACACTTTCATATTTCAAAGATTTATCTGTGGATTCACCCAATTTGGATCTGGTTCCTGTAAAAACAACAAACATAGGACACAAATTAGACTGGATAGACTGGGAGCAGCCTTTGTGATATATCCATAGCTGTCAAGTGTCCCTTATTTGAAGGGACAGTCCCTTATTCCAGCGCCATGTCCCGCTGCTGTCCCTTAGATTTAGATAAATTTAAATTTATTGTCATTGTCCGTATATACACAGTATACACAACAACGAAAATCAAACACCCCCCCAAAGACCGGGTTCACATACACATTTACACGTATCTCCAACACTCTCATCCTATTCAGACATAATCTATAAAACATAACATAATCCAGAATATAACATAACCTATTTAAAGGCATAACATAACCTAAAACCTATCTCATTCCTTCCTACTCCCTGCTTGCTATTTCTTGCAACTGGCCCTGAGATCATTATTTAGTGCAATCAGAGCTCTTGGATAGAAACTATTCAGAAGGCGTGTGGTTCGTGTTTTCATTGTCCTATATCTTCTGCCCGAAGGCAACAGTTCAAAGAAGTTGTGAGCAGGATGGGTGGGATCTCTCAGGATATTGTGTGACTTCTTCAAAGTGCGAGACGTGAAGATCTCATCCAGGGTTGGTAGTTGGAGCCCAATAACATTGATGGATGTCCTTATTGATGGATGTCCCTTAAATGTCCCTTAAATGATGTCCCTTAAATTTCAAAGGAAGCAGCTCCTCTCCCTCCCTCCCTGCCGGCCAGGGAGGAGGGAGGCTCCAACTGTGTTGCTTCACTGTGTTGCTCACCTAATAAGAAGTCTAAGAATGACGGGGGGGGTGGAGCTTGCATGCCTTGTGTGTGGCTAGTTAATGCAAGCTGAGGGTGTTTTTGAATGCTGGACACCATTTTGTTGCACGTGCTGCTGCAAACTTTGCAGTGCAAAGCCAGGCCGGGGAGCCATCTTAAGTTGAGACTGCATAGGCTTTGTGGTGCATGTGATTCAGATTCTATTCATTTGAACCTCTGGTTACAAAGTTGGTTGGACAGTGTTCTCGAAGCTACCCAGCCTGAGTTTGACCAGACTGCAGGAGGAAAGGAAGACTGGAGTGCCTGGAACAGGTGAGGCTGCTGGTCCCTTATTTTCAAATTTGTAAGTTGACAGCTATGGATATATCTCCATTTTTCACTTCTGCTTGGATATTGCCAGGAGCATGCACAGGAGTCCTCCATTAGAGGTGATTTCTGACTCACTAGTATGGTCAAACCAAATTCCCTTTGTAGCCCTGTTCACTTATCTACTCACTTGGAGAAGATATGAACAGGGTTTGTCTTTTGCCATGAGGACCCTTTAAGTCTTCATTACAGCAACATTTTCTTTTTTATATAATTTTTAATTAATTTTTCTGTTTTAAAATTTGGAATATTCATTTAAATAACCTTGAAATATCAAAAACTTCCCTTCTTCTCTTTCAATGCTTCATTTTGCATAACACAAATTCCTGCATATTTTATATAAACTAAACCATTCAGTATTCCATTATTGCATCCATCAAAACAGATTTACACTGTTGAAGTGATCTGAATGCTTACAACATTTTCAAGTGTAGACAATATCCCCCCATATGTTCAATAAACATTTTCCAGTCTTCTTTAAACGTATGTTCTTCTTGTTCTCCTATTCTCTGCATTAGGTCCACAAGCTGCACATATTCCATCAGTTTAAGTTGCCATCATTCTTTAGCTGGGACCTCACTCGTTTTCCATTTTTGGGCTAACAAAACATGGGCTGCAGTAGTGGCATACTATTACAGCAACATTTTCCTTACTTTGGTTCCTAGGTGAAGCAGCCTTTGGAGGGCTCTCTTCGAGGTAAACGGCAAGACAAGTTCCCTAACTCAATCAGTTACTCAATTACCTGTTTTGGCTTTCAGATGGTTCATCTTTGGATCATGTCAGTGAAGTGCTTTAGGAATCACATGTTGTCAGACATGTATGGTTGCTTGCAAATTATATAGCCAAGATAGCCACCAACTGTAAAGGAGATGAATTTATTTGACCCTATCTACATCAAGCTATATTCTATCTTTATCACAAAACTCCAAAAATAAATGCACATTGTATTAATTAACATTATTTTTTAATATATTAGTGGCCATGAGGTGATTTTAGCCTATAAATTTTATTGTTTAATGTCTTAACCTGTATATTAAGGTATTTTTATAGCTCTGTTTAGAGTAGGTAATGTCTTGATAATATAAATGTTTTAAGTTTTTTGTATTAATCCAGCATATTTTCTTTTAATTGTTGAATGATTCTATGTACATTGCGGCAGCCTGACTGACTGACAGTATGGTTGCTTGCAGACACTGGACTCATTGCTCTTTAGGATTTGCAGAGCTACAGCTAAAATGCAACTTGCTTTGCATGACCTAACAGAGTTTCTGACAATAATGCAATGATATAACCACAGCACCATGCTCTTTTGAAAGCCACCTTATGGAAGAAGGACCAGGTGTTGAGCAGAAAAAGTATACCTGTTTAATGAAGCCTTGTCTGCTATTGAATTTCTGGTCATATTTTGAAAACTGAATACTTTATTCTTTAGAAATCTGTTCCGTAGGAAGCATTATCCCAAGTGGATAGCTTCTCTCTCTTTTGTATGATATTCTCAAGCTTGGGTAGCACCAGAGACTGTTTCTTTTTTAAAATGCTACTGGCACTTTTCAATCTGTTAAAAAATGAGATATTGGTTGAATTTCACTTTGGAGGTTAAGCATCCATGAGGCTGTAATGATGATGACTTGATGGCTAGTTAAGGAACAGTGCTGGTAGGCATCCATACAATGAGAGTCAGTCATTTCTAGGATTCCTCATAAGACTGCCCATGCTCCACCAGCCATCTTTTTCTAGAAGATTATAAAAAGAAAGTAAATAATTCTGACCCTCCATATAAGGTCTGTGGCCAAACAAGGAGGAGTTTTTTTTTTAATGGATTTTAAAAATCCATTTCAGGGGGCATGCTAGCAATGCAGTACCCAGTAGTGTTGAACTCATTATCTCTTTCTCCCATCCCACCAACAGCATGCTTACTTGAGGTTTAAAATCATAATTAAATAAAGATGGAAAGAAGATAAAGTCCCGACCAGAGAGGAATGGGAAATCAAGTTGGTGGAGTACGCCGAAATGGCAAAACTGACCGGAAAGCTCAGGAACCAAGACGAACAAAACTTTCATAAAGAATGGGGGGAAATTACAATTTATCTGGGAGACCACTGGAAGCAGATGAAAACATTAGCAGGATTTTAATAACACTTGTAATGTAGCCTATATCGTGGACAATATGGAAAGATATAAAATATGGACTATGAAATAGTTGTTCAACCCGGACGCTGAAGTCCAGTGCTAAGGGCCTTCTGGCGGTTCCTTCACTGCAAGAAGTGAGGTTACAGGGAACCAGGCAGAGGCCTTCTCGGTAGTGGCACCCGCCCTGTAGAACGCCCTCCCACCAGATGTCAAAGAAATAAACAACTATCTGACTTTTAGAAGACCTCTGAAAGGAGCCCTGTTTAGGGAAGTTTTTAATGTTTGATCTTTTATCGTGTTTTTAGCATTCTGTTGGGAGCTGCCCAGATAATTAATTAAATAATAATAATAATAATAATAATAATAATAATAATAATAATGGACGTGGGTGGCGCTGTGGGTAAAACCTCAGCGCCTAGGGCTTGCCGATTGCATGGTCGGCGGTTCGAATCCCCGCGGCAGGGGTACCTTTACCTTTAATAATAATAATAATTGTTATTGTTATTATTTTGAAAAGGCTGGCAATAGGACCCATGGAGAGGAAGGTGGGAAGTCTGGAGATTCAGAGAAATCTCTAAATATGGATGTGTATTTTGTTTTGTTATAATTCTGCACTTGTAAAATCAAATTATAGATGATAGATAGATGATAGATAGATAGATGATAGATAGATAGATAGAGATGATAGATAGATAGATAGATAGATAGATAGATAGATAGATAGATGATAGATAGATAGATAGAGATGATAGATAGATAGATAGATATAGATAGATAGATAGATGATAGATGATAGATAGATAGATGATAGATAGATAGATATTTATTTAGGATATTTAATTAGGATATATATATATATATATATATATATATATATATATATCCTAATTAAATATAGTGTGTGTGAGGGGGAGATACACACAAGTCCAGCCCCACCCCCAGCTGAATGCATAAGTGGGGAGCAGTTGGTCAAGTCCCCCCCCCCCACAACTGGACATGGTATCCTGGGCATTGTGTTTAGTGTTAGTGTGAAAGGGGCCCTACACTTGTATGGATGTGTTGTGTAGGACCCATTTCACATTAATGTCAGATGCATGCCTCTCAGGGAGCATTGCCAGTGCTTGTGAGTGACATAATACTCCTTCCCCTTATGTGTCTCCTGAACTTTGGGAGCAGGGAGACCTCATGTCCCTAGCCCTGTTGTCTTCACCATTAACCTCAAGTTGCTCCCCACATACAGGCTGCTCCACATTAATAGGGGTGTGGGGGCACACAGTTTCCATTGCTGCAACATTGTGACCCATTCATAGTGGTCTGTGCAGTATGATGCATATGGCAGACCGGAAAGAGTCATGAGGGGTCAAGTAGGTTCACGCAGGCCAGATAAGCTCTTACTAAATTGAAACCTCAGCCAAGGCAGCCTTAGATGGGGTGTTATTCATAGAAATAGGGAAGTATCAAGCCCCACACTTTTTGTTTTTGCTCTACAAATGCAGCCCAAACTCTTTGATGATGGGGAATGGCTCCGCTTTGAATCTCACTCTGTGACCGGCTCTTTTGTCACGAAAGGGGACCTGTCAGGTTGCGCTCCCAAGCTTATTAGCTGCTAATCAGCTGGTCTAGGCAACCGTGTAGCAAACATTTGGCTTTGTTTGGGCTGCATCAGAGTTGTGTGGCGAAATCTCATATGTCACGTGAAAATCACTTTCTCATGAGAACATGCTTCTTATCGAGACAAAAGAACTCCCAATGAAGCCTTTGGGATATTGATCACGGATGGGAGTGAGGGCACCTTGTCCTGACCTTGACCCAGCTGATGCTTGTTATGATGTCATCAATATCTGTCTCTCAGTTCGCCTAGTTGAGGTCCTTGTAAAATGGTGTTAAAAACAAAGCGGCCATACATTGCTTTCAACAACATACAGTATATAATCAATGATAAGCTAAAAACAGATTCAAGCACATGTCTATACATATCTGTGTAGTCTTGCCTAAACAAAAATGTTTTTAGCAAGCAGCAAAAAGAGTGCAGCTATGGCTATTGACATGAGGTGAGTGCTGGCACAATAAAAGATTGATTTCTTTCAAATGTGGAACAAGTCTTATGTGGCACCAATACACACACACACACACACACACAAACACACACACATGCTGAGTCACTTGTATGTAGGGGTGGAGGAGAAATTTAATTCAGTTCAGATCTTAATGCAAACCTACCTAATTGTCCCTTTCCCAATATTCCAACTGAAACATAGCAATCCTTTGAAATTTGTACTTGTCTGAATTTTGTGGTGCAGTTCTCCAAATGTATGCAAAATCTATATGGAGGTATACAAAAATGCCTGTACAGTGGTACCTCGGGTTACAGACACTTCAGCTTAGACTCTGCTAACCCAGAAATAGTACCTCGGGTTAAGAACTTTGCTTCAGGATGAGAACAGAAATAGCGTGGCGGTGGCAGTGGGAGGCCCCATTAGCTAAAGTGGTACCTCAGGTTAAGAACAGTTTCAGGTTAAGAACGGACCTCCAGACCAAATTAAGTTCTTAACCCGAGGTCCCACTGTATTGGGAGGAAGTGTGCTTAAAACACATATATTATGGAAATATTTAAAGGGTGTTAGGCTAGGGAAAATGGCATACAGAAATGCGTGTGTGAAAAGAAATTTGAATTAAAATGGTCACAGCATTTCATGAACACTTCTTTTTTAAAAAAATAATGGTGCAGAAATGTGTAGAACTGAAGGCTGGGAAAATGAGACAGAAGAAAACCAATTTAATTCAATTTACTGTGTATAGCCAAAGGCCTTCACAATGAACAACAGAGGACGAAAAGCAAGGCTTTCCTCTAAAATCACACAACCTAAGTCTACAGCATAGAAGTTGACAGCATAAAATTTTGAAATTGCAGTGCATCAACATAACTGGATTGCTGCAGAAACGTGGAGAATTAAATCTGAGAATGGAAAAGTGACGGAGAAAACTGAAATTGACTGGTTCCTCCAGCTGTAATTTCTTGCTGAATTGCCACTGATGAGAATATGACAAGCTCTTTATGAAGCAAATCCTTAAGGGGTCTATCAAATAAAAACAGTAAAGCAGCCACAAAGACAATAAATACATTACAGCATCTTTATGCTATGGATGCTTACCTGTTCATATGTGGATGGGTGACGTTTGGGTTCCATTTCTTTGATTTGGGGTAATGAAGCTTTAGCCATGCATGTAAGTGACTTACTTTGGCTTCTCTTTGGAATAAATTCACATGCCCTCCCTTCCCCCCACCCTCCCTCTGATTATGTGGCAAAAAAGTAGCTTCCCTTCCATCTATTAATATCATCTCTTGTGTGCCTGCAAAATTTGCCAGAACTGATTAGAGCAGATATTAAATGATAATTGGACATTTAGTGCTCGTCAAACAGAAAGTGACAGATGGGCCACTAATTAAATTATAGTTCTGACATTATTCACAATGGTTTATGAATCTTCACTGATGACCTTCATGCATCTCTTCTTCCTTGCTACTTTCATCTCCTCTCTCCAAATAAGAGGTTAGGTAGGAGAAAAGGAAGCCATTAAATGGGACATCACCGAAAGGTAGTTTATCTTTTAGCATCAGTGCAGGAAATCATAGAGCTGGTTGTGTGTGTTTTTTAAAGCATATCTAAGAACATGTTATCTGTAAAGTTTGTTTAACTCACATATTGGTCTCCAAAAAAAGAAATAAAACCTCCAGACAAAAGAATAGTAACAAAAATAATAATAATTTGAGTGTATAATAAGAGCATGAACAGAAAGCAAAGTCTACAGCCTAGACAATAAAATCAGTGTCACACACGTAAATTAATCCAGTGATGGACCAAAGATAAATGGTAAAACAATTAACCCAGGGAGATGGATTCTAGACACTCAAAATAGCTTGAGAGACAATAAAAAATGATGTGTTAAGCAAATCATTATCAGGTGAAAAGAAATGGTCATGGGAAACTCAGCACAAAACCAATATTTATACACTTGAATGGTGAGGCATCGCTCCTTGTCTTAGGATTTCTTGTTTACTAAGCGAGGCCTCCCTTGCCTTTTCTCCCTCTCCAGCAGCTAAATGAAGAGTCTTTCCTGCTGAAATGAACCCAGAATACAGAATCGTGGTTGCTGAACCAGAACCACATTTTCTTTTTCAATTAAAAAGGAAAAGACAGTGTTAATTACTTTCCAACTTTGATCTCACCGATTTTCGCCTTTGTTTTCACTACTGCCCCTAAGAATGACAATTTGGGACATCGCTCGGAAAGAACAACCCAGATGAAAGCTTGCATTTGTGAGCATTGCTTTGAAGATTGCATCTGTAATTAGAAAGAAATATTTGCACTACCATTCTCTAGTAATTTCCCATTGCCAACAGTAAACAGCATATTTAGAATTTATATATTGCTTTCTGTGTTCATAGATTGGTATACACAGTCCTTAATTCTGTGCTGTTGTGGTAGAATATTTGAAGGGCTTTGAACACCCTGAAGTGCTATTTGTGAGGACTACATATTTGACCCAGAAGGAAGACTCAAGAGACATGCAAATGGCTGTATGTATTATATAACAGTTAGAAGGTCTGTAACCAATACAACCAATTAAGAAACTGTGGGTAGATGGATTCCTGATAAGCCAGACAGGGATCCATCTTGGCCCAAACATCCTCAAATGTGGAGTAGGCAGAAAAGGGGGAATTCCCCCAAAATACCAATCCAGAATATTTCCCCCCAAATTCCAACTCGGACCCCCAAATGGCAACTGAAACAATTAATACTATCAAGGAGAAGCCATGAAGAAAGCTGGTTGGCGAGCAAAGCCTCCTGTCAGACTCCGAGGAATTCTCTCCCTTCCCCGGTGGCCGCACGGCGCAGACAAAAACAAAGAGTTCTTACTAATGAGTTTATTCAATCATCACAGCAGAAGACAAGGAATGTAGTCTGTATCCCGTTAATGGCGTTGCTCCAACTGAGCTCCTCCTGTCTCCCTACCAACAGCACTTCCGTTTACGGTGGCCGTCAGGGACTAATTATCTCTGAGTCCTTTGTTCTTGCACCCTCAATGAACGCCAAGTTCTGGGAGAAGGGGGGTCAGAAATACTCTTCAGTGATAAGGTGTCAGCTGGCTGCCCTGCCTCTGTATCCCCTGCCTCTGGCTCTGCCCTCCCTTCTCCCAACACCTCCCAACTCTTCTGTTCTCCCATCTCTAAGCTGTGACCTTCCTCAAATCACTGCTGTAAATCAAGACTGTCTTCCTTTTCTCTGGAAGCTCCAGGAGAAGGGGGGGGCGACCTCCCTCTACTATTCCTCCTCAATCTCTCTCCCTTCAGTCCAGTCCCTGATATCTCCTGCCCCTCCAATCTCTCCCCCTTCAGTCCAGTCCCTGATACTTCCTGCCCCTCCATGATTAGCCCTGATGGACAAGGAAATCTTGCTTCTCTCTTCCTTTGGGAGGAAGTCTCTCAGGACTTCCACTTGAAGAGGGTAGAAGCAAATCTGTCCTCAATCTGTGTCCTGTCTTTTCTCAACTGGTAGCCTTCCATGACATGTAACAAACTTCTTTTGAAACCAGAAACAGTACAGTGGTACCTCAGGTTAAGAACTTAATTCATTCTGGAGGTTTGTTCTTAGCCTGAAACTGTTCTTAACCTGAGGTACCACTTTAGCTAATGGGGCCTCCCACTGCCGCCGCACTGCCCCTGCATGATTTCTGTTCTCATCCTGAAGCAAAGTTCTTAACCCGAGGTACTATTTCTGGGTTAGCAGAGTCTGTAACCTGAAGTGTATGTAACCCGAGGTACCACTGTATATGATATGGTGGTGGTCAGAGATGCCAGCTTCTCCAGAGGATTGGGGGAACCCAATGAGACGCTGCATGACATGCTGCTGTTGCGCATGTGATGTTGTGTGATGTGCTGATGGTGTTCCAATTAATCAAGCAGCAGCTCTACGACCCATGGAAGACATTGCTTGTTACCTCATACTCCGAGATCTTGTTCTTTAGAGGCCTTAGGTATCACAACATCCTACGGAACCTGTGCCAAATATCTAAAGGATCTCCCTTCCCATTGAAGAGCCTTTATGCTCACAAGACTAAATGCTTCCCCTCTGCAGTGACCAAAGGCAGATTCTCACACATTCCATTTCAAGCCCATTTGTGTGTCTGTAATCAAGAAGTACCAGATTCAATGGACCACATTCTCTTAGATTGCTGTTTACACAGCAGACTTCACCAACTGATGCTTAGCAAAATGTTGAACCTACGGCCCACAACTCTGAGAAGAAGCCAAATAAGCTTTCTCCTGGCAGATCAAGACAAAGATATTACTGCTTTAGTAGCTTCCTTTTTTGCCACAATTTTACCCGAAAGGGTTCCCAATGAACTATCTTTTCGAGAAATAGATGGGGCGTAGCAGAACACCCAAATGCACACGACCATAGTGTGACCTTATAACCCTGGATGGCTTCACCCATGTCCTTTTAATTATTCCAGTTACTTGAAATGTTTTATACTGTGATGCCAATAAAGGTATTTGATTGATTGATTGATGTTGCACAACATCCTCTGAATATTCAAGGGACACAGCCCCCTCTAAAAATATTGGGGGACCCAAAATGTCAGCATTGCCCTTGAGCCAGTGTCACCAACTGGACTCATCCACTTCAGCCCTGACTGGGCTAGGCGAGCTGGGTAGCACTTCCAGAGACCGCCTTCTGGACAGGAACAGGTCAAAGTGCTGTGGACTCACAGCTTAGAGTTGTGAGCACCGGATTCACTTCCACAAGAAGACAGTCATCGCACAGCAGAGTATAGCAGAGTATAGCAGAGCATAAATGTCTTGGAGAGCAGCTCTGTAGGATATCTTATTTATTCTATCTATAACTATAATACACAACTATATACAGAGCTAAATGAGGTCTAAGCGAAAAATGCTGAACTGCACTGAGTGTCTGCAGCTGCTCTTAGCAGCAACCTTATCTATACACATGATCTCTCTCTAACACTCAGTCTCTCTCTCTCCGACACTTTGATGTGAGGCTGGAGTGGAATAAGTAGAGAGCAGAAACCACCCCTCCTCTCTGGAGAATCAGCAGATTCTTGGATATGGGAGGGGTGAAATCTCCTCCCCCATTTCACAAAACTGCCTCAGCCCCTAGGAGTCGGTGCCTATGGTGGTGGTGGGAAATCATAATGTTGCTAGTGCCGAAGGTGTCATTACCTTGATACAAAGTGTTACCCGTCTAAAGAGGAATGCTTTGCAGGGCAATCTAGTGATGCGACAATACTTTTGCTGCACCTGAGCAAAAAGTATTCCCTACATTTTGTAACCTCCCCACATATTATCCTAATTGCACTGACACTGTTTGTAAAGGTCACCCTCTTCTGGAAGCGTTGAATTGAATATGTTTGCCCTCAGTGGCATCAGCCCCTTTGATTGGCTACATTGTGGTGTCACTCCTTTCATCGTGTGCTCTCTGATTAACTGAGATCACATTTATAACTGAGCCTGGAAGCGTTTCCTCTTTCAATGGATTTGTCTGCCCTCCATGAGTTCGTGCCCCTGCTAACCACAGCAACAGAGATGCTGAAGACTGTTGGGAAATTCTGGTGTCTTGACTTAAAAAGCTCCCTAATGTAATGTATGTGGGATACTAGAGGATTTACCATGAAAGATATTCCCAGATGTTCTCTTTTTATCGTCCCTTCATATATTCCAGGGTTTACCCAAGTATTATAATGAGTTGTAAAACCTGTCAAGAGCTAACTAAAATGAAGCCCTTCCATATTTCCTTTTTTTGCAAACTGCATATTAAAATCTTAGGTCTGAGCATCACACAAGTATACATAATTTAGATCATCCTTCCTCAACCTGGTGCCCTCCAGGTATCTTTGGATTACAACTCCCATGGGCTGTGCTGGGTGGGGATAATGGGAGTTGTAGTCCAAAACATCGAGGGGGCTCCTGGTTGGGGAAGGCTGATTTAGATCTCCAATCAAATCTACGAAAGTCCATCATACTGGTTCCACAAATATCCCTCTACAAAGTGAGATGGAGACAACGGAATGGACCCTGAGATTCTTCTTATGGGTTATGTGTACACCTTGCAGGGGTTATTAAATTTGCCACCTCTGTATTTCACATTCAGTATGACCTTGACAGAACAGAAGCTGCATGCAAGAGAGATCATCTTGCTTGAAGGATAACTAACTCTCAACAACAGAGTGAATTCTAAAAAAATTCACTCAAAATGGTAAAGTTTAAATGATGCAGGGAAGTAAAGTGATGTAGTTTTAGATGGTATAGCTGTCTCTAGTGTTCTCTGACTAAACAACACTTTCCTGCTGTGAAAGTCATTTGAATATAATGGAAAACTCCTTGATTCAATTATACTCAATGGACCCTGTTTATGTTCTTTGTTGAGCTAGTAGTATAAACCTAGAGTAATTCCATGCCCTGTTTTGAATTTGTACCTTAACTCCCTTCATGTGTTTTTTCTTTGTTTGGAAGAAGTGACTGAAATGCCACCTTTTCACTTCTGTAACTATGACTGCATACAAACAATACCTTTAAAGCACATGCAAATAACATTTTCCTCCTCAAAGAATTACAGGCACTGTGGTTTGTTAAGGGTTGTTGGGAGTTGTAACTCTGTGAGGGGGAACTTACAGTGCCCAGAAAGAATGTGCTTTGAATGTGCTTTAAATATAGTGTGTACAGAGACTACATTTATATTTTTTTATTATTTTGTACCTAATGTACCTGTACTGCATGGAAGTTGAGTAAAGTTGAAAATAGGTCCTTATGTGTGTGTTGTTGAGTTTCTTTGTTTTCACATTTTTATGTATCATTTTATATTTTTACAGCCTGAGTTGGTATTAGACAGCTTCTGATTACATATTACACATATGGAAATTAGGTGCACACTGTGTTGGTGTTTGTAGTTAAGATGCTAACAGATGACTGGATCTGTGTTGGAGAAGGACACTGTACTCTGGGACTGGGACACACACTGGGACTCTGAGTTCAGGAAAATGGGAAAGGCACATTTATTTCAGAAAGTACATGCTTGATAGGAAAGATCCTAGTTCTAATTAACTGAGGCGGAAATGAAAAAACGAAGAAACCATGCTTGCTCTTTCATCTCAGTAGGAGAGATGCCCAAATATGTCTCCTCTGCCAAAGTAAGGATGAAGAGGAGAGTAGGAAATGAGGTCAGCAACCCTGAAGGAAAATCAATAGATCATCATAAGAAGGACAGTCTAGGAAGGTTGGAGGTTCTCCTCTGTGTGGGCATGTCATCTGCAGTGCAAATATCCTGAAACTTCCAACATCCTCAAAGGGGACAAACATTTGCCAGCTCTGCAGTGAGCCCTTTCCAAAAGGCCACAGTCTTATCACACAGCTGAATATGGTAGAAAAGGAGAATCAGGAGGGTCCTAAATCCAGTCCCATGCTCCTTTCAAGATGAAACCTTGGAACCTTCCGGAAGTGGGGTTGTGCATGCAATCCTTTCAGTCCTCACTTTTGGGTTAGAAAGGACACACACGCACACACACACACACACACACACACACACACACACACAGCCCCTGTTTGAACACACTGCTCCACACCCAGTGCAGAAGATTCATATATAAACTTCTGCATGTGCCTCTAGCAGGCTTTGGGCAAATACCATTCTATCATCTTCTATCACTCCCACTTGCTAATCTCCTTTGTCCAACACAAAAGCTGAACAATATGTCGGGGCGGCCAACATGGTGCCTTCTAGATGTTGTTGGACTTCAAAGCCCAGCAGCCCAAGCCAGCATGGCCAATGGTCAGGGTTGATGGGAAATGCAATCCAATAGCATTTGGAGGGTGCCACAACGCCTACCATATGTCAACATCGTAGGTTTCTGTAGGTGGATATTCACATGCACCTTCTGGATATACTTAATGCATCAATTCAGCTCACCTGTTTCTGTAGGTGAAATGACTCTGCTGGATGTTGAGCGTAATTGTATATGTATCTTTGGGGTGTGTGTGTGTTTCCTTCCCTAGTTTGTTCTGTCTGTTTCTTCTTTCACTTCATTCATATTGTGACTGCACCAGATAAGGGCTATGCATAAATCAAAATGGAGCCACAATTCTTTTCTTTTTCTATTTGAATTTACACATTCTGTTTTATCATATTGCCTTTTAAAAGCTTCTACCACTCATTTATTTCCGTTGTCTCACTTCTGTTTTGTTGAAGGCAGCACTTCCTCCCCCAGACCTTTAATAATTGCATATGTCTAGATCGGGCCACTTGTTAACTGCTGTGCATGATTTTTAGAGAGTGCCTTCAATCACAGAAGTGGTTTATGATTATGCAAAATAACGATTCAAATTTAGGGAATATGCATTTTTAAGCTTCTTTCTCATCCTCCCTGCATTTCATAATTAATTTTTATAGTCTTAACTTACAATATTTTCAATTTGTTGAGCAAGACAGATTCATTTGATTAATTTCTTTGAAAATTAGAAGGAATTCAGGAGAGGAGCTGTACTGCATATTTGAATGATCAAGACAAATTATCATTTTCCCACAGGTCCACATACAAAAAAGGAAGAAAAGGATGTAATAGTTGTACAAAAGGTTCCCTTCTTAAAGAAAGGTTTTTAGTTTACCCTGTCATTATTTAACTGTCTCTCGTTTGCCGCCACACAGTAGAGAAATGAAATTTCATTTATAAGCAGATTGGTAAATGTAGAGCCAGACTCTGTTTAATAAACTGTAATAAACACAGGAAATTGACTTATATGATGTCAAACTATTTGCTAGTCTAGCCCCTCAGCAGAGTTCATTCTGTGTGCAACTAAAGGGTTAAGTTTGTTTTTTTCAAAGTCAAATAGCCAAGAGGGCAATGAGTGGAAGCGTTGCTTCACAACCAGGGCATGTTTGCTGACATAGAGTGTGCCCTCATTGGCTGCATACTTCTGAGGGATTTTTCCCATGTATGTTTGGTTGAATGTCTCCCTGCTATGTACAAGATTTGAAGTAAAAAAAAAAAATGACAAAAGTTCTTACATCCTCAACATATTCACTGTTTTTGTTTAATTTACTAAATAAAATGTTATCAGGATTTCTTCTCTATGGGCTCCATCTGCATTAGTTAAGTGACTTTGCTAACAGCCACTGTGACTGCACCGCCAGGTTTAACATCTATATTTTAAATATTTGAAAATATAAGGGCGATAATGAATATTGCCCATAGTGCTTGGTCCTGTGATAGCATCCATTTTTTACTCATGGATTCATTCAAGAGAGTGTAAATAAAAATATGCAGGTAAAAACATGTCATGAATATTTATTTATCAAATTTTAAAGATGCTGGGGAGCACATTGGCCAAAACAGATGAAAGAGGAGATATTTGTGATTTGATTCCTAACATATTAAAAAACTTAGAAGGCCAGCATGAAGAATGGACTTGTTCATTTTCCATCAGAGCAGGACGACTACGAGAAGAAGTATAATGCTCCCCCACCCCCGCTCCACTCTGTTACCATAATTGAAATCACTTTCCAAAGCTCTTACTAGCCCTGTTTTGCAGAGGGGTGTTAAGCCAACCATTGTAAAGGTATGGATCATGCCCTGCCCCAGTGGGGCTAAGAGCAGCTTTGAAGAGAGGGGATTTGAAACATGCATGTGGTACCAAGGGAGGGGTGCTCCCTTGGCTTGAGGAATGGGGAAATAGGTCGATTTCAGTTTTTCTCACTTTCTCATTTTTCCCAATCTTCAGTCCTCCACATTTCCACATTGTCATTTTTTTTAAAAGGCAGAAAGAAATTCTCATTAAAATTCACCATTCACCATTTAGTGTGAATTTTCCTCCTTAAACACATATTTGTATACAATTTCCCCTAATATGCACATTTTTGGAAAGCGATTTTTCTTAATATAATGCATTTCCGTCTGTTATTTTCACTAACTTATGCTCATTTCCTGGCTGCAGAACTATGTTGCCAGATTAATGGATGCTGTGGACCATGTTGATTGAGCATATGAAGAATGCACCCAGCAGTGCATTATTGCAGTTTTTAACACCCTCGTTTTGTTGTGTTCAGTTCAAGAACCAGATAATGTATGGTCTTTTACAAGTTCATTTATCAACTTCACTGTTGCTTTTCATGGATCCTTTCATCATTTGCATTAGGATTTCCAGGCAAAAACTGTACCCCTGAATATCAAATTTATCATGTTGATTACAGAAGATCATTATTACAGGTTTTTTAAAAAAGCAGAATGGGGGTGGGGGAGAAACATAATATATAATTCATTTTCCAAATAATTTATTATTTTGTTTTCAGGGATAACCTTTGGCACATTCATATGGATTCATTTGAATGCTTCTCCTAGATACAATGATTTACTGTCATTTTAATAAATGAAAAAATAATCTTAGAAAAATGTAATTGTTCTATCTTTGCCCCTTAAATTGAGACATTTGTATGAAAGCAATGATGCCCTTGTTCTAAAGATGGCTGTCACATCACTTGCATAGAAATCAATATGAACCAGATGTGAATCCTCTAAGGATTCAAGGTTCATATACTCACAGACATCAATTTCCTGTTGACTCTTGGTAGATGATGGAGGCACATTGGTGACGTATCCGAGAATGGTACCACTCCAGGTAAGCATCATTTACAGAGACACGTATGCACAGTGCCAACTACCATCAGCATTCACACATTTTTGCACAGCTGTACCATGGGTAAAATGTTACCAACTTATGTAGGATGCATGACATCTCAATATCAAAATTCCAAGCAGTTCCACAACTATGTTTAGTATTGTACGTCAAGTCAAGGAAGGGGGCAAGGAACCTACTCTACCTTGTCCCATTTCCCTTCAGAGAGCCAGCGTGGTGTAGTGGTTAAGAGCAGTGGACTCATAATCTGGAGAACCAGGTTCGCGTCTCCGCTCCTCCACATGCAGCTGCTGGGTGACCTTGGGCTAGTCACACTTCTCTGAAGTCCCTCAGCCTCACTCACCTCACAGAGTGTTTGTTGTGGAGGAGGAAGGGAAAGGAGAATGTTAGCAGCTTTGAGACTCCTTCGGGTAGTGATAAAGCGGGAGATCAAATCCAAACTCTTCTTCAGTCCCCCAATAAAATATTTGAGGGGGTCAGCCACTTGATGGGCATTGCCATTTCTCCCCTTCATTGCTAGAAAGCACCTCAGGGCAACATGGCTGCTGCCTGGCACTCCCCAGCTCCCCTCCCTCTTCCGCCCACCACTGCTTTGTTGCTGGGCTTGGGAGCAGGGCATGGCACCAGTGGAGGCAAATGGACTGTGCACACACAAATGATTGGAGGCGGGGCTTACCTGCCACCCTCCTCCCCCAGTATTTTATTCAAGCTGGCGCCCCTGCACTCTACTAATTTTACCTAACAATTTACCATTTAAAGTAGCCCTTCTTATCTATCTGGCCTAGAACCAGCGCTGGATTTACGTATAAGCTAAAGAAGCTATAGCTTATGGCCCCACTCTCTTGCCCCCCCCAATTCACTATTAATATACTTCTTCTTAATTGTATTTCAGTTCAACAATCACTTTTGTTATGTGCAAATGGCTTTAGATACCTAAATTACCATATAGCATATATTCAACACAAAAAACAGTGACAATTTGTTGTTGACAAAGGACAGCTGGCAGTGGCGTAGCGTGGGGGGTGCAGGGGGGGCCGGCCGCACCGGGCGCAACATCTGGGGTTAGGGCAAATCCATGGGTTAGGGGGCGCAAATCCATGGGTTAGGGGGCGCAAATCCACGGGTTAGGGGGCGCAAATTACTTGCCTTGCCCCGGGTGCTGACAACCCACGCTACGCCACTGACAGCTGGACATATAAAGGGCCCATTACCTTCAGTAGCTTAGGGCCTCATCAAACCTAAATCCGGCTCTGCCTAGAACCCATGATTTTCCTAATGTTCTTTTGGTTCTGGCAATGATGCCAGTGTCAAATAATAAAAAGGTCATCTTATTTATCTTTGTGTTATCGATCTTTTGTTTCCTTACCTTTATCATATATTTATCGATCTTCATCCATTGCATTTGGTTGTTAAAATATGAGCTATGCATGTGTTTTTATTTGCAGGGCAAAACGGAAGGTTCACTAAGTAATCCACTGAGACATGCAGCAATTTTTTTAAAGAGAGAGAGAGAGAGAGAGAGAGAGAGAGAGAGAGAAAGAGAGAAGTTTGAGCACCGCTGATATAGATGATAGAACTAGGATGATAGAACTAGGAAGAAAAGGCACAATTTTAATCAACAGAGAACCTCTACAGTTTATACAGCAGTTTCGAGCCTTGCTATCATCTTGCTGTCTCATGTGATCTTGTTAGAGGACGTGCATAGATTACATTGCTAACTATATATAAAGGAGGTATGCAAATGATAATCTCTTCCACTGTAGGTTCCCCCCTCCCCCCTCAATGAAGCACATAACAGAAAAAGAGAAGGTTTTTTGGGGAGGGGGGAGCTGTAGATTTTTCCATAGGGAAAGTGTAGACAGATTAATACCTGCCAAGGGAAGGATTCAGACTAGTTTATTCCTTTGCATCTGGTATTCTTTGTATCATTGAACTAGAAGTGGGATCTCTTGACTTTCTGCCTGCCATGGATTTACTTTACAGGGGCCCTTTTTGATCCAGCCTGAATGCCAGCCATATAGAAGCAGCCTTGATCTGCACAGCTTTTTCACATCTGGTTGATACAGTTCTGCTCAGCTTGCACGCCGAGGCCATAGCATTTGACATGGTAACACTTGAAGATTTATACGATCCATTGGTGGGAGAGGATGTTGATGAACAGAGTTTGGATGTCATGCTGGAGAATACAAGGGATGTGAAGGGGTAGCATTGGACCTAAGCTGAATATACAATTCTTTGAGAGTCCAGATAGGCCTTTCTTTAGACACAATACTATATGTACGCTTTCCCCTTGACTTTGTGGGTGCCGTGTGCCACAGTCCTATAGAAAGCCTTCTGCTCTTATCTATACGAGTGAAAAATTGAATATCTTTCTCCCGAGAGATATTTTGGAAAATGCATAGGGATAAATTCCAAGTTGCACACTGCTTTCTTGAAAGACATCCTGTTTTGACATTTGCGTTTGAATTTTAAGAGAGCTTAGAAAGAGCCATTACCTCCTTAGGCAGATAGTGCTGTTTATTTCGGTGCTAATGAGATACCCAGTGTTTTTTCACACTCATGGTCGAGATCTTGCTGAGAGATGTCTTATTTGTATTCATTCCCATTGTGTCTTCCTCTGTTCCCTGACATACATAACATTTACAAAACTTAATTTCTTTTATCATTTATGCACAGAAGAGGAAAGGGGAAGGGGGGGGGAAGAGAACAGCCCTGTAGAAAATGAAGAATTGTCTTTGTCTGGGTGTGACTTAAGTAACTGAGCCGGCACTAGATGATAGGATTTCAATCAATATGTTTGATCTATTGGAAATCTGAAGTATTCTAAAATATACAAGTGTGATGGTGGTAAAGGACAAAAGCAGGCTTTGGATTTATAAGGTTCTTTCAAAAACTGCCTCCCTGTTTTATTTGTACTGGTCTATGCTTTGCTCCTTTGCTTATTAACTCTCTGCTGGATTGAGAGTGGCTATTTATTTCTTTACTTTATGAATTTATTTATGTTTTATTGCTTGCTTTAAAAATAAAATAATATCCAGCAAATATTATTTGCAAATAACGTCCCTTGGAAGAACCCTAGCTTTAGTCACATGATTCACGACAATGTCATCAATTTGCTATTGGCCAATCGTCCTTTAGATGGAACGTCTTGTAGATACAGTTATTCTATATAGTGTCTCCATGAGCTGTTGTTTGGGGGAGCTCTTGGGAATGACATTCACTCAGAGATTTGTAAAAGAAAAGAAAAGAAAAGAAAAGAAAAGAAAAGAAAAGAAAAGAAAAGAAGAGAAGAAAGGCTGAATGAGTATAACCCCCTAAAGTCCTGTGGGGAATATCTGGAATGCAATAAGACCAAAACAAACAAACAAAAACATAACAACAGAGAGTCACAAGCCGGGATACAAAGACTTCCACTATGCCAGCTTTCAGTAGGTGCATCATTGTTGCTTAATAGGAGGACATGAGTGAGGCAGAAAGGAGATCTGTGCATTCCTGTCACGGAAAAGGCCCTTTCTATGTTCAGATCAGGGGAGTCAACTTGGATAAAATATTGTGAGGGTCCAGGTAAGCCCCGCCCTGCAAAATCAATCAAAGTGGGCTGAGGGGGAGGGGCACCCACTCAAACCATCCCACAATGTCCTTGAATGTGTGAGCTCCTCCCAGGCTTTCATGCTGAGAATAAAGTTGAAGGGACTTCTAACCGCATTCCTATGACCGTAGCTAGAAGTGTCCTTGAGATGGAGAGTCCTGATTAACTTTCTATTCAATTCTGTATTCCTCGCATGCAGCACTGTTTCCATTCTGCTGCAGTTTGCCTTCCACTAAAAAACACTATTCATCTTGCTGCCTTGGTTGCAAAATTATGCCACTTCAATAACATATACAATTGATAAATTACATAAAGTACATTGTCATTATATTATTCCAACCCATGTCATTCAATGCAAAGGAAACAAGTTCTCTAAACATACAAAGGCTGAGGAAGGAGGCAGTATTGGGGTGGGGCCAGATTCCCTACACACATTTTGCCATTCCATGGTCAGGCTGAATGCCTGCATAGGGTTACAGGAAGATAGATATCAACTACTGGTCCATTAATTCACCAAAGATTGCAGACCTTCATGTTTCAGTCACCAATAACTAATCTGGACTCATATGTCAAACAAAGGCAGCAAAGCCTGGCCTTGCATTCTTCTTATTCCAAAGTTACCTTTGCCAGGGCTTTGAAGATATATTGCTTCAAACATCTAATTTACAGTTATTAAATCTAAGCAACTTTGACTGATGACACAAGTTCTGAACTTTTGTTGCGCAGACAGCTCAAGCTACTATTGGCTGAAAGTAGGCTTTTTTATTTTCATGAGAGTGCGCTATCAAAACGGATACTATCACAACATAAGAAATCAACATGATGCCATTAATTGTAATGTTGGTATCAGCATAACCCTCATCTTGTTGAGGTTAATTAATAGGCCAAATGCTGCTACAACTGTAGAGAAAATTATTATGCTCCCCGAAGGTTGTGATCTGTTTGGAGGTAGGGTACCACCATCTGTGTGGAAAAAATGTTTAATCTATTCATATAAAACAAGGGCATTTTGCTTGAAACCAGTCTAAGCCAAACTGACATTGTATAGTAAGGATGCTGGGGAATGTCATTCCATTTTTAAGGAAACTGATTCACATTTCCTGGATCACTAGGCAGATCAGAAAGTAGTAATCCTTTGATTATTGCACTTTTCCAAATTTTGTGAGGCAGCTCAAAAGAAGTACCAAAATAAGAGTTTTGTAGAAAAAGCAGTGGTTTTTAAAAATTAAAAATGCAAATTTTTGCATTTTTATATAATCACAGATTTGATGTGGAAGCAGGAAAGGAGAGGCTTATGAATGAACACATATGAAACTAAGATGGAACAGTAATAGAATAATCCATCCAGCCCTGTATAGGACAGATAGAATAAAGATTTAGGGCAGGCATAGGCAACCTTCGGCCCTCCAGATGTTTTGGACTACAATTCTCATAATCCCTGACCATTGGTCCTGTTAGCTAGGGATCATGGGAATTGTAGGCCAAAACATCTGGAGGGCCGAAGGTTGCCTATGCCTGATTTAGGGAACGTTAAGAGCCAACACCCATAAGTACTCAAGCCTTTGTCAACTACCTTGTTATTATGCATTCAGTTTTTTGAGATGGGGAGTTTTAAGAGGAAAATGTGACGTGTACATCACAGAAGAATGGTGTAACGAAGGAGATCAAATTAGTTTGTTGATGCCCTTTTCTGCCATGTTTGTAGCAGGTCAAATGGCTACTAAGCTTTTGACCAGTGGCCTTTCTCCCAAATTTCAGTGACAGTGTGTACATAGGAAATAGGCCATGTTGGAAATTTTCGTCCTTTTAAAGAAGAAAAAAAATACTTGGAGGATTTAGATTTCATTCATGATTGTTGCTGCAAAATTCAATGATGTGTAGAAAACAGTTCTAACAGATGGCTCTGGTTTATCTCCTTTGTATAAATAATGATGTAGCCAAGGTTAGTGTAGCAAAGAAAAGGAATATCTAGAATATTTGTCAAATCAGAGGTGATGCAAAGCAGTGCTCAGATTACAGAGGGAGAGGTAAGGTGTGCTTATTGAAAACTACAAGCTCCACCCCTGACTTCCCCTAATTTAAGCCAAAAAATGCCCTTTTGCAGTAGTTTGAAAACAGTAGCTGGGGGTGGGGAGCATAAATTGTAAGAGAGCTAAACCATTCTGCGCCCCACCCCACAGTAATTCAAGTACCAATTTAAAGTAATACCTTGGGTGAGGTAACAATAATGACCCAATCCATCACTGTTGTCTGCTTAAACAGCTGAATACTACACATAAATGTCCCAATCCAGCTAGGGGCATTTACACTCTTCTTGACATTATAGAACTAGATCCAGAAACTAGGACTGAATGCTCATAGCCTCAGTAAAACAATCCATGATGGCAATAATTATCACTTGCAGATTATGAGGAAATAATAGTGATGGATTCTGTTCCATTTTCCCCAGACTATTGTTGATGGTTTACCTGGATAATTGCCAGTTAAAAATGGATCAGGTGACGGTGGTGGGGAAGATCTCTTTCTAAGATCCTAGAAAAAACTTCCTAATGAGAGTTAGGTGGTCAAAACATCTGATGTGGTATCAGGGAATTCCTGAAGTTCCTATCCTATCAAATTTGCAGATGACACCAAACTGGGAGGGGTGGCTAACACCCCAGAGGACAGGATCACACTTCAAAACGACCTTGACAGATTAGAGAACTGGGCCAAAACAAACAAGATGAATTTTAACAGGGAGAAATGTAAAGTATTGCACTTGGGCAAAAAAAATGAGAGGCACAAATACAAGATGGGTGACACCTGGCTTGAGAGCAGTACATGTGAAAAGGATCTAGGAGTCTTGGTTGACCACAAGCTTGACATGAGCCAACAGTGTGACGCGGCAGCTAAAAAAGCCAATGCAATTCTGGGCTGCGTCAATAGGAGTATAGCATCTAGATCAAGGGAAGTAATAGTGTCACTGTATTCTGCTCTGGTCAGACCTCACCTGGAGTACTGTGTCCAGTTCTGGGCACCGCAGTTCAAGAAGGACACTGACAAACTGGAACGTGTCCAGAGGAGGGCAACCAAAATGGTCAAAGGCCTGGAAACAATGCCTTATGAGGAACGGCTAAGGGAGCTGGGCATGTTTAGCCTGGAGAAGAGGAGGTTAAGGGGTGATATGATAGCCATGTTCAAATATATATAAAGGATGTCACATAGAGGAGGGAGAAAGGTTGTTTTCTGCTGCTCCAGAGAAGCGGACACGGAGCAATGGATCCAAACTACAAGAAAGAAGATTCCACCTAAACATTAGGAAGAACTTCCTGACAGTAAGAGCTGTTCGACAGTGGAATTTGCTACCAAGGAGTGTGGTGGAGTCTCCTTCTTTGGAGGTCTTTAAGCAGAGGCTTGACAACCATATGTCAGGAGTGTTCTGATGGTGTTTCCTGCTTGGCAGGGGGTTGGACTCGATGGCCCTTGTGGTCTCTTCCAACTCTATGATTCTATGATTCTATCCCTTTCTTGTTGAAAGCCTTAAATTCAATTCAAGTCATTTCCAGTTAAACGGAACTCAGGTCAAGAGAAGATTTCTTGCTAGCTAGCCATCCATGCGTCCACACACACACACACACATACACACCACCATTGCTACTGCCATAATTATTAGTCTTGGTATAAGGAAACTTCCTATGGCTTATATGTAAAATGCATGTAGAATTTCTGATTTTTAGTAGCCTAGAAAGTACTATTAATGTGTATGAGTGGGCTGGAAGCACAGACATCGAAAAAGTGTCATATCACATTGGGAATTCTACCCTTTGGCAGAATTCAGTGGAGATATCTCCTTTGAAAGTACTGTTGAAATGAAAAGGACTGGTTGAAGAGCATAAATTTGGACATATCCAATTCATTTCAGTGAAACTCAAGTTAGAAAAAGATATCTGGTGAGTATTCGATTATCTGAAAATTTCACTTATGTAATGTGCCAAACAACTGTTTTGATCCTGAGACAAGATACCCAGAAGACTTCAGGGCCAAACTCTCCTGAGGAATTCAGAAATGCTGAGAAAGTTTAAAAAACAAAAGCTGAACAAATTCTAAATGGAGCCAGTATGAGTTTACCCATCAAGCAATGCAATTACTTAACTTTATGCTCTGGAGATAATGGTCTTATTGGTAGGGAGGGATGTGCATTTCTTCACTTACATCACAAGCCTATGCATGTCTCAAGTGAATCCGGTTGAATCACGTAAGGCGAATTGCAGCCTTACAACAACAAAAGCCTGCTCTGCTGCTTTGGGGGTGGCCTCTTGATCAACCTACTGAGTGGGGTCCTGGGTTTCTGCCCCAAAGGCCTGCCCTAATATCACTGTTGTGCCATCACAGCAGTTGTCTTCTGAAACAATTAGAAGTGCACACAAACATGACCCCCCTTCCCCCTTGCAGCTATTGATGGATAGATCTGTTTTCAGTCCACATTAATTTCTCGTGTGTTTATTCACAAATCCATTTCTGTATTAATTTGTGAATGCTTAGGAAAAAAATCTGTAGGAAATTTCATATTAAAGAAGAGCTTTAAAACATTTTATCACAAAATACTAAATTAAGTAGTATTTTATCTCAATGGATGCATTTCTAAATGTGTTTGATCATAAAAAATACATATTTTAATACATTTTGTTATCACTGGGACACTTTTCCTTTTGACTTTGTAACACTCTTCCTATAGGAATTTTGTTGCTGCTGAAAACAGGGTACAACAGCAGCCCTAATGTCCCCCTAGGATAAAACAATTTTTCTCCATTTTTAGTTTTGCACTATTTATCTATTTGGGGAGAAATTCTTTTAAGAAGTAGAGAATTACAGAGCAATCCTACTCATGTCTATTCAGAAGTAAGCCATATTGAATTTGATGGATCTTATTCCCAGTTATGTGGGGACTGAATGGATGCCTGAAATATATTAACAGAAGTCTGAAAAGAGCACAGCAGCTCCTTCCTCCTCAACAATCCCAGGAAGGAGTGAAGAAATGCATGAATATCCCAACCGAAGTGATCTGAAATTAATCAAACATAATAGCTAAACGTATATTTGCTTAACAGCTGGTTTTCACCGACTTCTCCCAGGTTAGAATTCTTTCTAAGCCATCCCTTTTTCCTAGATCAAATTTAGGTATGAAACATTTTCTTAAGCTAGTGTGAATGTACTCTCTAGCTCATCAATATCAGTATTATGCAGATAAATATGTAATTACTTTTTCTCCTACTCATTAAGTCTCATATTGAAATGGGATTCAATGTTGGTGTCAGCCAAACTCAGGTTATTTGTGACAACAACCATGACAATGAAATAAATCTTGATGCTCTCAAGGGGGGAAAAGGAAGGGAAAAAAGTTAAAATCTTGGGTTACTAATTGAACGCTGAAAATCTCTCAAAGAAGAGAGTTGTGGATTAATTTTTAAATCAGTTTTAATCTGCTTATTCAGTTTTCATTACAGAGCTGTGAATATTTATAGTGAAAAAAATGCAGTACTTAACCTTTAATAATTTTCCTGTTCTCAATATACTTAAACTCAAAAAGCAAAAAAAAAGGGGGGAACCATATGTACTAGAAAGAAAGGCAATAGGCATCGTTTGTGCTTTAGTTATATGAATTACTGACTCCTTCGGATGCTCAACTGGACCGACAAAAGCAGACTGTATTCTTGAACTTAATCAGTATAGAAAGATTGTTTCAACTTTCAGTTGTGCAAATTTTGGATGCAACCCAGCGTGTTTTGATGTTATTCAGGTAGGGATGGCTCTAGACATTTTATTCTCTGAGATGTAGGACAACGTGGTGGACTCTCTTGCACATACAGAAGCCAGCTTCAACACTGATGAAGGAACGTATATTTCACCAAACCTAAGGCATCAAGCTAGTCCAGGGGGCTTCAAGCCACAGCTCTGTTGTGACTTGCCCACTGCTGTACCTTTGAAATGCACATGAGCAGAGCAATGCATGAGCACGCACATTCCTTGCTGGAGTTATTGGCAGCACCTGGCTGTTTCTCCGCCTGCTTGCTTGGCCCTCTGAGTTTTGTTGAACTATAGCTCCCATTGTCCCTGACAACTGGCCATGCTAGCTTGGCTTGCTGTGAGATGTAGTCCAGTCATTCCTCGAGAACACCATGTTGACTACCCAGTGGTGGTGGCAGTTGTGGTGGTTGGGAGCATTCTGCTTGCCTGATGCTGGTCTCAATGTGATCTTGAATGTTACTGGGGTGAAATGAAAGGAAATCAAAGTCTAAATCGGCAGATGAATGGTGATTCAAGAGACTTTGCTTAAACGTCTTGCACATCTTTATTAACAGCAATATTATAGAATTTTGTATACAAGAATGCTGATACCATTCCTCTCTCCTTACTAGAAATCCCAACTGAAATGAACAATTGATGAACATTCACGTTGACATGAAAGGATATAAAAGAAATGAGCCAGCTATTGATTTCCATCACCACTCTCATCTTTCTAACAATCAAAATAAGAACAACACATAATTAACTGCAAATTAACAAACAAACCACCCAATAACCAAAGCAAAGATTCCTCCTCTGTGCAACAGTAAAGCAGGGTGGGATTTTTGAGTACGGAGTTCCTTACCTTCTGAAGTTAACACATACTTGTTAACTTGTTTTGAGCAGGATATGACAGAGATCAGATGTTACAACAGGCACATCCAGAATAGAAATTCTATTCAGACCAAACATCTATGCTAGAGCGCATGCTGAGAAAACATGATCTGACCCTGTTTATGGAAGAATGAAAGGAAAAAAGGAATGAAATATAGATGTGCTTACCAGCAAAAGTTGCTTGCTATGTATAAATAAAAGACTACAGCTGTTCAGAGTACAGAGGGTGGTTTAAAATTATAGGCTACTTGCAAAAAAGGAAAATTAGGGGTGAGGGGACAGCTGAGGAGACGACAAAAATGGAACCAGACAATAAGGTTGGGATGAACAAGCCCTAAAGGGAAAGGCAATTGCCCTGTGGTAGACCACAAGCTTTGCATGCAAGAGGTCCCTAGACCAAGTCCTGGCATTCCTACAGTAGTTAAATGGATCAGGTAGCAGCGTATAGTCTTTGCCACTTAGAAAAGACAATTGACCAATGCCTGACCCAGTATCGTCAAATCTCATGTGAGCAAGGAAGAAGGCAGCAAGTCAATGGTCTTTGAAGGTCCTTCCAGCTTTGTGAGTTTGTAAGGAAGCAAGGATGCAGGTTTTATTAAGAAACAACAACACGTGCATGTCAGGAGTTCAGCCTATACTTGAATAGGGCCCTGGCAGAGACACATGCCTGACTGGCATGTTCCCTCCCTCCTGGTCGATTGTTCGGGAGCTTCAAAAGCTTTCTTCTGCCCAGACATCACAGTGACCGATGCCAACAGACATCGGCACACTTAAGGATCCGCAGAGTCTTTGCAGCTTGCGTGACAGACCTCAGCAACTCAGCATTTTGGCTAATCTACTTTATTTACATATGAACACACACGGAGCACTGCAACATAGCTCCCTCTCTCTCTAGCATCAGACAGCAAAGAGAAAAAGAACAAAGGACTTCATGGAAGACAGTAACATGAACATCCTGTCTCCATCAATTCCCACTCTGTGGAGTCAAAACATATAACATCATGTGAAAGACAATCCTATGACTGCAATCATAGAGCAGGAATTCTAACAGTGCACGCACATGAACTTGTTTAAATGTTACATTTTTTCTGATTTAATTAGAAAATTGCAATTATTCTAATTTAATTTGCCTGCAAGAAACAAAAGTTGGAACTCCCAGATCCTTGAAGTTTTGGGAGGTACCCATGCTGTTAGTATTTTGATGCCAGCTCAAGGCATGGCCTTTTTTTTACACAGGCCTTTGGATGCTGCCACTGATTTTCAACTGCATGTTGTCCAAGATTTTTAGATTAAGGGTGGGATATAAACAAACAAACAAACTTTATACTGTACCTATAAATGTGAAAGTCTTGGCGAAGCAATCAGAAGCGGGAGGACAGAAGGAGGTGGGCTGCATTTCCCCCTTTCACCAGAAATTTCTTTTTTGAAGCATATTTATTATGACATTCATAACCTGCCTTTCTTCCAAGGAGTCCAAGGTGGCACACGTGATTCTCTTGGTCTCCATTTTATCCTTACAGTTAACCTTGTGATGTACGTTGGGTTAAGCGCTGGTGACTGGCCAAAGAGCATCCAATGAGTTTCAAGGCCAAGGGGATTTGAACCCAGGTCTCCAGGGTCCTAGTATGACATGCTAACACCACACTGGCATAAACCATAATAGAGATATGGGACCATATGGTAGGGGGGAAAATAAGTGTACCAGTTCCCAATTTCTTGCAATTGAAGTTATGCTTATCCTGTATACATTAGTGCTTTGCATAGAAGTCTAACAGGCCATGCATCATCCTCTGTAGGTTCTTTTGGCCTCTGAGCCAATGGCTTTTACTGACCATAACAATAGTTATTTAAAATGACCAATAAAACTTAGAGCAGAGTGTAGTGGGGAAAGGGAATCAGATAATGGGGTCTACGCACTATTATTAAAATATCAAATATGGGGGAAAGGGCCTCTAGTTACAAGCAAAGTATGCATGCATGCATGCATGCATGCATACATACATATATACATGTGACGATCAGCATTTTGGTTCTCAGTCTCTTTACAAAAGAGAAGAAATAAAGGAAGATCAGATCTAGGTAATGGAAACACTGCTTAGGAAGAATCTTTACTCTGTTGAGATTGGTGCTTCTTGCCCTTTCTTGAGCAGAGCATGATGTGATTTTGCCTCCACACATTGGAAGGGATTTTCTTTGCTTGTTCATTCCATTTATTATTACAATTTTATTTCTACTTTTCTGCCAAGGAACTCAAGTTCCTCCCTGTCCCCATTTTATCCTCACAACCTCCCTAAGATGTATGTAGAAACGCACATATTAGGGGAACATAGTGCCTTAAATGGCACATATTAGTGAAAAAAGCACATAAAAATGCATTCTATGTGGCAAAATCACTCTCACACTAGATATGTATCTCCTTCTAAAATGCATTTTTGTTTTTGATGAATACCAGCAATCAGGAGCCCCCATCCCCCTTTTCTGGAGGGGGGGGGGCACAAGTTTGATTCACTGTGCCAAACTTGGAACTAAAAGCCAAAATTACATTCCAAACATGTGAAGAGCTTGATGACAATACGGAGTAGATATTATGCACCAGAAAACTCAAAGGAGATGTTCCAATCCATCAGTGTCAGTTATTACCTGTCATAGTAATGCCTTTGAGGAGGACTGGAGTAACACAACCTCAGGAATGGAGGAAGCTATGGAAGCCGTTTTAGGGGAAGCAGGTAGAGAAGCCAATGCATTAGCAGAGCGAATTGAGCTTGCCGGTCCTACCGAGGGAATTGCTGCAAGTGTAATTACAAAGCAGATGCTGTAGAGCATGAACTACGTTGTCGTCTTCCTTTTAAAAGTTTCAGTGATACATTTTCCGGGAGATAATGCACCTCTGGTCGATATCATTGCAAATCCCAGTCCAATTTAAGGAGGAGATGCTTCATCGTTACCTTTATGAAACACATTGAACTTGTGCAACTCCGAAAGCTGATCCCACCCACCTAACACGCTCTGGATTCTGAGTTCTCGGGGTTCTGATTGTTTTAAAGGTGGGTCTAAAGATGCTTCTTGGCAGAAAAGAGGTGTGGTGGTGGTGAGAGAATAACAAGGAAATCCTACCCCTGTCTAAGCTATCGCTTGCATGATTGTGTGGCCCCACGGTTGGGATACCCACACATCTGCCAATGTAGGATACAATTTCATGCATCTAATGAAGTGGGCTGTGGTCCATAGCAGCTTGTGGCACAATAACTTCGATACTCTTAGGGCTGATCCATACTTACCTTTCCTCTTTGCTTTAAAGCTCTGTGTATGAGCACTTTTAATTCCCCCCCATGAAAACCTGCTCTTTACCAATGAATTGCAGCAAACAGCAATCAGCAGAAAACCTGAATTGCCATTTGTTGCGCTTCGAATTTAAAGAGCAGGTTTTCACAGGGACAGTCCCTTCTCTAGAAGAGCATTAGTGGTAGTGCAGCAACTGAGCTTTCCTTCCCAACATTGGGGATGTCTTGGCGGGTTGACCTCTCTCGGACTTCACTGGTGGTGGGAGCTTCCCAGCATCTTCTAGACCCTCAGCCACTCTCCTTAGGATTACTTCTAGAGTGCTTTATAAAAGCATTTGTTATGCTTACTTGCTATATTTTATAGTAACCTGATACAGTCGTACCTTGGAAGTCGAACAGAATCCATTCCGGAAGTCCATTTGACTTCCGAAACGTTCGACTTCCAAATCGCAGCTTCTGATTGACTACAGGAAGCTCCTCCAGCCAATCGGAAGTCGTGGAAGCCCTGCCAGACGTTGGTTTCCAAAAGAACGTTCGAAAACCAAAACACTCACTTCTGATTTTCAGTCGTTCGGGAGCCAGAACGTTCGACTCCCAAGGCATTCAGGAGTCAAGGTACAACTGTATAGATAATCACCGTAGTCAGAAAGGGGTAATTGTTTCCCACCTCATTCGTTTAATTCCTAAGGTGTCATGAAAAAGATTTATTCTTTGGATACTGAAATAAATTGCCTTTGGATACTGAAATACATTTGTTAAAGTTCAGCTCTAAAACTGTTTCCATATGTCGGGATTACATCAGTCTGTACTTAGACCAGTATACAATGTGACTGTAAAGCCTACATCGGTTACCCAATAGAACAGTTGTCTTCACCCTTTCCAGATCTTGCACTCACCTTCAACTCAAACATATATTTGAAACCCATTTTGTAATTTTTATACACATATATTTGTATGGTGGTAGCACTGCTGCTGCAATCTATCTTAGATTAAGCAATAACTCAGTAGCGGGTCTCAAACCACCAGTTAAAGATCTCTATGGTAGAATACATATATTTGCTCCGAAAGAAGCATGCATTCTCTTTGACATCAAAAACCTTCCTCCAGATGGCACTGCCGAGTTAAGTCCGGCAATCGCTTACTCGGAACGGGGCCTTTTTGGTGAAGGTGCCAACTTTGTCAGACCACTTCTCCAAAGGGGCCCACCAGGTATCTATATTGTACTCTTTCAGGTAGTGGGGCAATTAGAAAACCTTTTGGCTAAATCAATTTTGTTATTTTTGGATCTGTCTATGTGAAATTTGCAAGACCTTTCGGGGGTCACTTCCCGGGCTTCCAATTGCCCACTACCATGGGAAGGAAAAGCTGCCACACATTTCCCCATGGCACATATAAGATCTGTGGTGATAAAGTGACTACAGTGGTACCTCTGGTTGCAAACGGGATCCGTTCTGGAGGCCTGTCCGCAATATGAAAAGAGCGCAACCCGCAGCGGCGCGTCTGCGTGGGGTGTGTGTTGCGATTTGGCGCTTCTGCGCGTGGACGTGATGTCATTTTGCGCTTCTGTGCATGCAAAAGCTGCAAAACCCGGAAGTAACCCTTTCCGGTACTTCCGGTTCACCGCGGGACGTAATCTGAAAGAACGTAACGTGAAGCAAACATAACATGAGGTATGACTGTATTTAAAAATGAAAGTGGCACATTTTCTAGTTAACCGAACATTTCCACAAATCTACATTGTCGGCAACTATATTGATATATATATATATCCACATGAGAATGCCCTATAAGACCCGTAGTGGTAAATGTGCCCAGAAGTGCACTAATTAACTCCAACTGGTCTCCTAGGTTGTCTAGTTAATGCTTCCTCTCTGGCTCTTCACTGGCCATCATGTATCATCGTTCAGCGAATGACAGCAGTCAGGTTATTAAAGGTGTAGATATTAAATTAACAACAGTAGTAAACATTGTAGCCGTACTTCACATCTCAGCAGAGCCAATGAAGTAGATGACACCAAATTCATGCTGATATGCTGGAATGACAGATGGGCGTCATTTAACACAATACATCAGTGGGCAACCCACGTACCACAGCTGTCTCCACTAAATGAATTAGATCAGGGTAATTAATCTACGGCAGAAAGTATTGCTAAAGTGGGTCCTAAGCAGAATTAGAGAGGAATAAAATGCACAGCTATTTTTTTTCTCCCCTTAAGAGAGATGGCTGCATGAAGACGGAGCCCAAAACTGATTGCAAAGAGGTTTAATTCCATATAAAAAATATACTTCTCATAAGGAAAAGAGAAACAATGCTGTATTCATAAATAATATTTATATTTATATATGAATGTTTATTTCACCCTCATTAGCATCAGAATCAGACACTTGCAAAGCAGGGGATGAAAGTCTGGGTAGTGATTTTGGCTCTGAGAAAGAATCCTTATCTCATTTGTTATCTGCAAAGATTGTGGCTCTTATTATTCTCTGCTCTCCTATTCCACTGATGTGGATCGAGTATATTTTAACTGCTTTCTTTTCAATTTATCTTTTTGTAATAGGGCAACTCCATTCCATTCACAGTAGGGTTGTCCGAAGGAACAATAATAATGTAATAATAATTTATTATTTATACCCCGCCCATCTGATTGGGTTTCCCCAGCCACTCTGAGCGGCTTCCAAAAAAAGATTAAAAATACATTAAAACATCAGTCATTAAAAACTTCCCTAAACAGGGTTGCCTTCAGTTGTCTTCTAAAAGTCAGGTAGTTGTCTATTTCCTTGACATCTGATGGGAGGGCATTCCACAGGGCAGGTGCCACTACTGAGAAGGCCCTCTTCTTGGTTCCCTGTAACTTGGCTTCTTGCAGTGAGGGAACTGCCAGAAAACCCTTGGCGCTGAACCTCAGTGTCCGGGCTGAACGATGGGGGTGGAGACGCTCCTTCAGGTACTGGAGGACAGGATGCCTGCCTGCTATGACCCCAAACTCTACAAGACTTCAGTAGGCATACGTGCATCTGCAAAAGCAGACACTAGGGTGCATTGTTCACAAAGCACCAGTGTAGCTTGACAAGGAAATCAGGGTATAAGTCCTCACTCAACCATGAACCTCTCTGGGTGACCTGAGATCAGTCACTGTTTTAGCCTAACCTGCCACACAAGCTTGTTGTGCAGATAAAATGGGGAGGTGGATGATGATGTTGATGATTTGAATTTATAAACCACCCTATACCCAAGGGTCTCAGGGTGGTTCACAGAATAAAATCAAGATATAAAACTACAAAATATCTAATAAAAACACACCTACTCTCATCAAACGCCAACAGCTAACTGGCGGGCGGTGCGGTCGCAACTGTTGTACTCACACATGTATAGACATGTTTTAGTGATGTTGCGACACAAATAATATTTCTCGATATTGAAATATTGTTAGTGTATCAATGTGCCCCGTGCATCATCCCTTGGATGCCACCATTTTAATTTCTCCCATGCCTCAGACTGATGCTACCTCTGGTGTATTGAGGGAAATGTTAATGGCAGCTTGTAAGAAATTTAACAATAACAATGCTGATGAATGACCACACCAGAATCAACAAAACAAAACATCTGTTAGTCATTGCTAACTCAGTTTTGACTTGAACTGGGGGTTGAGGGGACAAAGGGTTGCGCAGGGTTGTATCAAAGGTTAGCTGTACTCAGAGTAGGCCCACTGAAATTAATAGACTTGACTAACTTGAGTTCATGAATGTCAGTGGACCTACTTCAAGTAGAACTCAGTTGGCTGCAATCCACTGATCCCAGTTCTAACCCTGCTGACTAAAGCAACTGTGTGATGCTAAAAAGAGAGAATCGGTAACAAAATGTTGATGCCATCATCTAAGTTGCCAGAAATTGCAAATATGCAGAAGAAACTGAATTAGAAATAAATGACACTTTATCAAGGTGTCAGGTGTCATCCAGTGATGGATGAGTCATTGAAGAGCGAGATGTTGCAGTGTCACTCCTCACACAAAAAAGTTTGGATCCTACTCATAGCCTTGTCCTAGTATTTTTTATTTTTAAACTGTTCTGGAAATATGTTGAGAATAGCCAATCATCTGTGCCCCCAAACACCTTTCTTCTCTAGTCTCTTCTTTTGTCATCTCTTTCCATACAGCTAAGGAGTTGCAGCCATGCTTATTGATACAAGTCTACCATTTCAACAGCTCTGCAGCGTGATGGTGTAAAGGAAATGGCAGCAGGATGGATGAGAGCAGTGCTTTTTTTCTTAAAAAAAATGTTTAGGGGTACTCTCATTTTGATTCAATGAAAACCACCATTTTATAGTTCAAATTGGGGGGGAAATACAGTAAACACAACAAAACTGACCAATCACCGTTCTAGATTCCAACTCCTACTTCACACATTAAACGCTTGCTTCCATCTGAGACTCAGGAAACACCTGACAGGAAATGAGGCTGCCATCGGACTAGCAACGGAACTGACGATTCACCTTGCTAAAGAAACTAAAAATTCTAAAAAATAATTAGTTTCTTCTCCCATTAGATTCACAAAACGTTTAAGGGGGTTGAGTAACCCTGCATCCCCCCAGAAAAAAACACTGGATGAGAGCATACTTTTGTTGGTTTTCTGGACACTCAAACACAATTTGAAATATCGGAGACACATAACCAGAAAATAAATAGTGACCGCATACATCTCCCAAAGGATCCAAGATAACGACAGGTGCTGTTTTCACCTTACCAAATCCTAGCTGGGACAGGGATGTTGACAACAGAGTCTGCTAAACATGGAATGCCTCTCATCCACACAAGTTGTTCATCCGTGTAAATACTTTCTCATTAAGCAATTACATCAGCCAATGATCCCTCAGACCATTAGATAGCCATCTGTAGGATCTCTGCCAAACATTGAGCAAAACACAAATGCAAGCTCTGTGGCAGGAGCAGAGAAGCAAAAGATAAACGATATTTGCAGTCACACTGTCCTTACAGCCTGTGGGAACTTCTGAACTTAAAGCTCTGGGGCCGCGATTTTGTATTCTAGGCCATATTTGTGACGTACACTTGTCACATCAGCAACTTCAGATCCAATGAATTATGCCATATTCAGAACTATCAGAAACCATCCTGCATGATAATTTTGTCTGATCCCTGGATCCAAAGCTATTTTTTCTAGAAAAAGAGGTGCCAGAACTCACCATGAACGCCTCCCTTGTTCTCTGAGAATGGCAATGGTACCTACCTGAGAGGTACCAGAACTGAGTTCCGGTGAGTTCTGGCTGATAAAAAGCCCTGGCCTGATCCCTCCTTCAATAGAAACAATACAAAGAAGTGCAGTGCAGATCATTCTGCTGCAGCAGTGCCAGTTGTACCCCACCTAATCTGACCACCTAAACTTGTGAGCCATGGGCTGTAGGATTAGAAACAATGGTTTAAATCAGGAATGAGGATCCCGAGACCTTCCAGATTTTGTTGGTATTGACCTGACCTTGTTGATCAAGGCAGATGGGAGTTGGAGTCCAACAACATCTGGAAGGCCTCAGATTCCCCTTTCTTGATTGAAATCCAGCATAAGTTTTTTTCTTTTAAAGGCCTATAATCTACATTGACTAAATCATTCCCCATCCTGTAATGTAACAATGAATGATATTGCAGATATCCATCATAAATAGGACAGGAAATATGCTAGATTATAGGCCTTTAAAAAAACCGTGCTGAAATTAAAGGTATAATATTAACATCTAGCTCTCTGAGTCAGTTACATGCCTCTCACCAATTTTGTGGCATTTCTGATTATTTCTGAAGACACAGAAAGATTTCATGAAAACAAAACATTCCCCTTAAGGCTATTCTCTGAGCCAGTATCAAGGGCAGAGAATCTCTGGCTCTCCAGATGTTGTTGGATTCCAACTCCTATCAGCCCCAGCTAGGATGGCCAGGGGCCCAGTTTCAGACTGGAGTCAAATTACATTTTGAGGGCACGGATTCCCCATTCTTGATCCACACACACACGCAAACTGATGCAGCTACTTGTTATTCCATTCAGAATATGAATTGGCCAGGTGTCAGTACTGAGGCGCAGGGAGTATACTAGGACATGCAGAACGTATGTCTTTCTCATCCCTAAGAGCATCAGAAAAGAAAGACTCCGGTTAGCAATACTGGTTTCTGAGATAAACTAATATACTGCAAATGATATGTGATTGATATTGCTAGACTTCTGCGAGGAGGACCCTTGACATCCATGTGTGCCGTTTCCATCAGAGATAAATGAGATTTCTTTTCCATTCTGGGAGGTCTTGTCTACACACTGAAGATCCCATGGAGAATGATCTATTTTATTACAAGTGTGTATATGAATAAAGTCCACTGACATTTTCTGCTGCCCTTCCTGTCGCCTCCTGGGCTTATTCAGTCTATGGTGTCCCAAGAAAAGAAGTCTAGCGGAGGGGTGGCATATGTACTTCTTGAATATACAGTATACCTTTTAATGAATTGGCATTAACTAATCAGAAATCAAGTATTTTGACTCAAAAAGCAACATTCCTGCATATATTTCCTGCTTTGTAATTCCCACCTTTTTCTTGTCAACATTTATCAGGCAGGTTTGCAAATATAATATCCCTCAGACAGACCATCGCTGCTTAGAAAAAGAAACAGCCTCTGAAAGAATCTGAGCGATTAGTGTTATAGGCTTTTCAGCTTTCTTTTTAAAGAATGAGCCTAACAAAATTTCCACCTCAACAATATACAGGGATATACAGTGGAACCTCGGTTGTTGAACATAATCCGTTCCGGAAGACCGTTCTGGAAGACTGTTCAACTTCTGAAACATTCCACAACTGAGGCGCAATTGCCAGTCGGCAAATTCCATTGAGGAAAATGGAAAAATGTGCCTCGGAAGCTGTTCAACTTCGAAAATGGAAGCATTCACTTCTGGGTTTTTGGCATTCGGGTTCCGAATTCTTCGGCTTCCGAGACGCTTGAAAGCTGAGGTTCCATTGTACTTTTAAAATCACATGTGGTAGAGGACGCAAATGTGCAAAGGGTATTCACATTCAAAACTGTCTCTCAAAACACCAAAGTATCATGAGTCGTCTACTGAAAAATGAGAGGAAGAAAGCTAAGACACACCAAAGAAAGTGGTTTAGAAAACATCATTATCGTATGGAACTCACTGTCACAGGAAGCTCTGCTAGTTGCAAGCATAAATATGTTTGCTATCAATAATGTGAAAAAGTAATAGGCATACTGTGGACTACCAGCTACTATAACAAACAGAGCAAGCTCAATTTTCAGATGCATTATACTTTTTACTTGCTATTATGGATGTGGGGGGGGGGGACATCCCCTAACCCCTCCCCCCATTTTAAAAGCACTTTTGGCCTCACCTTGTTTCATTTGAGAGGAGTAATCCAAATTCACTTTGAATTTTGCATTGGGCTAATGAGTTTCCCTGACATACCTTATCACTGCTAGGAGATTTAATAATGAGCTATTCAACATAATGCCTGGATCCTTCTCCCCCCACCCCCGCCTCTGGGGAGTTTTACCAACAAACTTGTCTTAGCACTAGAGCCAAACTCAATACACCCAAAAATAAACTACTGATTTACTCTGAAACATTTTGAATGCAGATTTCTGCTGATTTACTCTAGAAATTCTTAAATGGAGATTTAAAGAAACCGTCCTCTTCAATGCAGAAAGAGAAGTAGATCAAGGAGACTACTGGATTTGAGCCTGAAAACCTGCATAGCCTCTAGGAGAGTCTAATCTATTAAGTCTGCTATCTCTTCTCACACTCAATTTTATGAATGTTGCCAATGCAGACATTGTGCCTTTAACACCATCAGCTTCTCCCTTTGCTAAATACAAGCCTGCAGAAAAGTTCTGAATAATTCAAAAACTTGCTCAGTGCTTTGTGCCATTTTGGTTAGCCTAATAAAAATATTGGCCTAATGTGGATTTGGGGATCTGCCCCATTCCCTGCCATAAAAAAAAGAAGTTTCATCTTGACGTGGAAATTTTGTTAGGCCCATTAAGCGGTGCATCAGTAAAACTGCTAGTACATTTGCAAACACTAAGCAGAGTCTGGTATGGCTTCAAAGTGGAGGAGGAACAGTGTGCTGAGATTCCTGCATTTTAGCGGGTTGGACTAGAGGACCCTCAGAGTCCATTCCTGCTATGACTCTATTAAGTCATCTGAAGGCAGCCCTGTTTAAGGAAGCTTTTAATGTTTAATAGATTATTGCATTTTAATATTATGTTGGAAGCCGCCCAGAGTGGCTGGGGAAACCCAGCCAGATGGGTGGGGTATAAATTATTATTATTATTATTATTATTATTATTATTATTATTATTATTAGTGAGGCCAGTGTTATGTACACAAGAACCAGGGGTGGTTTAAGGGCACTGGCCGCTGTGCTGCAGGGGGTGCCACAACAATGCTGTAGAATAGAGCACAATGGGTGGAGTGACGCCAAACAGGGCCATCTTACCCATAGGCGCTAGGGGTGCGGGGCACCCGGGTGCTGTGCACTCAGGGGTGCCAGGCTGAGAGTCTGGGGCCCTAGAGTTGAGTCCGGGGAAGAGCCAGCCCATTGGTCGGAGCGCCGCAGCAGGCTCTTCTGCTGCAGGCAGCTCTGCGCTGCAACTTTGGGGGTGACCGAGCCAATGAGACGCTGAGGCGGCCAGCCGGCTCCACCCTCCTGCATGCCTGGGACTGGGAAACCGGGGCGCTGGTCAGAACTTTGCACCCTGGTGCCACATATGCTTTAGACAGCCCTGGTACCAAATGTAAGTGTTATACAGGATGTCGCTGAAATTTGAGAGCCCAAAGTCTGTCACAGCAAGAATGCAACATGACCACAAGACTGGTAAGAACTGGTTGAAGAGGAACCTAATGGCTGACCGTTAAACTAAAAAACTACCTCATATAAAGTACAAGGAGGGTTCTGAGGTGTAAAGTAAAAATGGGTAGAGTAAATTCTGTTTGAAAGACTCTGGTTGGATGAGAGGTGGTGAAGTGCCAGGGTGGAAGAAGGTGGTTGGGTTAGCAGCTCATGTGACATATATTTGCCTACATATTGTAATGGAGTCTCACAGAATCCTTGGACTCTGTCCAGAAATTCCTGAATAAAGTCTGACCAATTGGGAATTTGATGTGAGCCTCTGTACTTGATCCCCCAAAGGGAATTTCCCGCACAATCTCTGCCACCATCCCGATCTATTTTCTGTGTGTGTGTCCCCTGCTTTTGGGGGGGCGGGCGGGTGGAGAATCTTTTCATTATTTTGCGTTTCATTTTGATTCACCACCAAGATCAATGTGTGGAGGATGAATATAGATTCAGCAGAAGCATTTCATCGATATGAATGGAAGTGACCCTGCAGTTCTTTATTTAAATGGAACATGTTTATTGAACTGCTACTTTCTGATTGTTCGGAAAGGAGGCTTAGAAGTGATTCATCTGAAGCCAAGAGGCATTCGAGATTTCTATCAAGTGCTTTTGCAAGCCTGGGCAGAGAAAGGCAAAAAGAAAGAAAGAAAGAAAGAAAGAAAGAAAGAAAGAAAGAAAGAAAGAAGCAAATAGCTGAATGCCGATATATGGATGGAACAAAAGAAAGCCTGCACCTTTGTTTTGCCTTTAAATATCCAGCTATGCATCCAACCTATTCCAAATGCTGTATAAACTGAGGTGACAAGCTTCCAGGTGGAGAACCTTTTACATTCCCTTCTGAGCAGCCTATTGGGAGGTCACATGACATTGCTGGGTGGTTCCAGATGCAAACCATGGGCGGAGGAACAAGTGCAAATTTTACCTTCAGTAGAGTGGACTAGTTTCTATGCACTCTTTTCTACTGGCCATTCAGAGAAGCAAGAGGCAGTGGTGGAGCAAGCCAATCGGGTACCTGGGGCAGCGCACGTGCCCTGCACCCAGGGGTGGGGCCAGCTGCCTGCAGGGTGGGGCAAGCTGGGGAAGGACGCACTGTGGGGCCTTCAAGGAGTCTGCCTGTCTCCTCCCACTCAGCTGCCCTATAGCTGAGGGGGAGGTGGCAGGCGAACCGTTTGGGGCAGCGTGGAGCCTGTGGGTGCCCAAGCCACCACGTCACTCCCAGGAGAGACGCATGGCTCGGGTACGCTGCAGGCCCCGCGGTGAGTGCTGCCCGGCATTTTGTCACCCCCCTCAGTGGTGACGCATGGGGCGGCCCCACCACACACCCCTTCCTGGCAAGAGGTATTCTCAGAGTTCCAAGGATACATTCCAAGTTTGGACCAGTTGAAGGAGCAGCTGCAGAGGGTCCCAAAGAACAGATAAAGAGGCTTTTGCAGTGAGGGCCTACATTCGTTCCTGAGGTTCCCCAGGTTCCCTGTCAGTGGTTTATGGGTTCTGAGGAATGGCACAAAGGTAGCATGATGTGTTAATGAATACTTTCGTTCCAAAGTGGGGAAATGATCAAAATCCTATTTTCAGACATAGCTGTTAACCACATGTTATCCCTACATTCCCTTTCATAATTAACGTTCATTTTTATTTGACCTGTTTCTGAAGCTTGAGCAAAATTTCCTCCCGTTACAGTATCAGCCTTATATCTTACATGAGATTCAGGTTCTGGTTCATCATTAAAAACAAATCCTAGTTTTACAAGCCCTATGAAGAATACGTCTGCCCATGGCGATAATTGAGTTAGTGGTTTTTATCTCGCTACAGTCTGTTGGATGTCTCTATGGCTATAAAACAAGCCATTTTACAAAGACCCTGCGGTGAACAGAGCAGGACTTTTGGCTTTCTAGTTATTTAGTTCCCTCACCCTTTTTTTTTCTTTCCAGAGGTATCAGATGCAAATGAGGTTTCTGGTTTCTCTTATCTCTTTGTTCCTTCTGAGGCTGAAGATTGATAGCTTTAAGGAGATCAAAGACAACTTTCAAATGTATCCCAAATTGATAATCTCCAGACTATCATACACCTTGTACTCAGAACAAAATAAGATCCATAATGACATAAGCATGGTAAATATAGCTCTTCTGTTAGACTAAGTAAAAGTAGATTATACATGTTTTTAGACTTCAAAGGACTGTCCTTCAGGTCGGGTTGCTGTAAGGTCTCTGAAGCTGTGTGTACTTTCTTTTTCCTTTCAATAAGCTGAGGGGGGAAAGAAAGACACTGCAGCAATAACTTGGGAGGACTTTTCTTCTTCTTGCTAACACTGCAGTTTGAAAGATATAGGAACAAAAAAAAACCTTTCAAAAACAAGAAACACGAGAACATATCCTGTTAATTCAATGTAAAATAGAGCAGTGCATGGCTGTGAGATTTATTTGTACTGTAGATGTAAGCCTTTAAACGGGTTGGTTTGCAGAAGAGGCAGAGTGAAAAGGCTAATTCACTGAGGAGGAAGGAAATGAAGATGTGGTGCTCATAAGAAGCGGCCTCACATTTAAACATTGGACCATCTAGCTTAGTGTTGTCTAATCCAGCCTTTCCCATCCCGATGTCTTCCAGCCAACACATAGGGATGATGGGAGATAAAGTCCAAAATATATGCAGAGCACCAAATTGGAGAAGGTGGGATGGAGAATTCAGATGTATGGGACTCCAAATCCCGCCAACCAGAGCCAGCATGGTCTACGGACAGGGATGTTATGGGTTGTGGCAGTGGCCATGGAGAGGCAACAAGATGTCCCCTTGCTACTGCCATCACCACTTGGAACAAGCACTGGCTCACCCTCCTCTCCAAGCTTGGCAGTGGCAGCCCTAGTGGGAGGGGAAGGGACATAGAATCATAGAACCATGGAGCTGAAAGGGACCCCAATGGTCATCTAAGCCCAAACCCTGCAATCCAGAAAACTCAGTTAAAGCATCCATGGCCATCCAACCTCTGCTTTGAAACCTCCAAGGAAGGGGAGGTTTTTAAGAAGAGTTTTCTGGGATCAAATCGGAAGCTGGGGTGACTTTTGTAATTCCGGAACTGTCTCTGAAAAACTGGGACGCTTGGAGGGTATGATATCCTCCTTTAGCCAGGGGGGAGAGTGAAAGGTGTCTCTGTGTGAAAAGAACAATGGGTGGCTTGGGTTTGAGTGTGAATGAGAAAGGCAGAGACACAGAGGGCTGTGTTTGGGCTCTGAGTACATTTTAGGATGTCACCCTGGAGATCTGATGTGGGAGCCGTAATCGACTGGAGTTTTGAAGCTGCACCCATACATTTATTTGAAAATAATGCAAATGCTGCAAAATATCAACAAGCCTTCTAAAGGTTCCTAGGCAAAGTGTTGCACCTTTGGAACTTCTCACCACACGGGGAAAGGAAATAACTTTTCATTTTTCAGATTTCAACCTTGCCTTGATTTACAGTAAAAGACTGCTCTTATATATTCATCCAATAGGTTAACTGAGTTTTAAAACAAACACAATTTAATTTATATATATATATATACACTGGTACCTTGGGTTAAGAACTTAATTCGTTCTGGTGGTCTGTTCTTATCCTGAAACTGTTCTTAACCTGAAGTACCACTTTAGCTAATGGGGCCTCCTGCTGCCACTGTGCCGCCACCACGCGATTTCTGTTCTCATCCTGAAGCAAAGTTCTTAACCCGAGGTACTATTTCTGGGTTAGCGGAGTCTGTAACCTGAAGCATATGTAACCTGAAGTGTATGTAACCCGAGGTACCATTGTATATAAAAAATATTTCCACAGGCAATGCTGCATCTGTCCTGTGTTTCTATGACCAAACTTGTAAGATAATCAGAGATGGCAGAAAGATTTTGTCCATATCATGTTTCATATCATGTTGGAGCCAGTGTGGTGTAGTGGTTAAGAGCGGTAGTCTTGTAATCTGGGGAACCGGGTTCGCGTCTCCGCTCCTCCACATGCAGCTGCTGGGTGACCTTGGGCCAGTCACACTTCTCTGAAGTCTCTCAGCCCCACTCACCTCACAGAGTGTTTGTTGTGGGGGAGGAAGGGAAAGGAGAATGTTAGCCGCTTTGAGACTCCTTCGGGTAGTGATAAAGCGGGATATCAAATCCAAACTCTTTTCTTCATCCTTATTGCTTTTATTCTGTGGTTTTAATTAACATCATCTGGGCATTCTTGTGGGAAAGTGGTTTATAATTTTTAAATATATCAATAAAAGGGTGTATACATACCCTAAGCACCTTCCTTCACCAACCTGGTGCCCCCAGATGCTTTGAACTACAGGTAAAAGTAAAAGTAAAGGACCTCTGGATGGTTAAGTCCAGTCAAAGGCGACTAAGGGGTGTGGCGCTCATCTCGCTTCAGGCCGAGGGAGCCAGCGTTTGTCCACAGACAGCTTTCCAGGTCATGTGGCCAGCATGCCTAAACCGCTTCTGGCGCAACGGAACACCATGACGGAAACCAGAATGCACGGAAACGCTGTTTACCTTCCCGTCGCAGTTGTACCTATTTATCTACTTGCACTGGCATGCTTTCAAACTGCCAGGTTGGCAGAAGCTGGGACAAAGCAATGGGAGCTCACCCCGTCGCATGGATCCGAACTGCTGACTTTCTGATCGGCAAGCACAAGAGGCTCAGTGGTTTAGACCACAACGGCACCCGCATCCCCTTTTGACCTACAACTCCCACCAGCACAGTTGTGGGCCCCAGTCCTGCCACTCAACACCTGGCCCAGGGCGGGGCCTGATGGGCGCTATAAAGGACTGCTGCCACTGCTGCTGCTGGGCAGAGAGGGGTCCATTTTGTTTTTGTTTTTGTTTTTGTTTAAATTGCTGTTATTTTTTACCTATGTCATTTCAAACTGTGATATTAATGCTGTATTCTTAGTTTTAGATTTTGATTTGTTTCCCATTTGGTTGTGTATTTTTTGATGGGGTTTATTTATTGTTTATGACTTTTGTAATTATGTAAATCTTGTTATGCTGTAAGCCGCCCTGAGCATTGTTTTTTTAACTGTGGAAAGGTGGCATACAAATAAAAAATGATGATGTTGAAGAGGCTGAGGCTGATGGGAATTGTAGTCAGTAACATCTGGATGGCACCATGTTGGCAATAAACACTGTTAAGAGATGAGAATGAGTGAGACTCACACTAAATGATAAAATGGTTATGCTGACAGATACAGACTGTGAAAATACATTTTCAAAATTCACCAGTCTAGGGCACTCATCATCTTCACACAGATTCCAAGTCCATTGTACTACACACATAAAACAATAGTACATTCTTTCTGGTTATCCTTGCTCACTGTCGATTTATTGTAAGAGTATGCTCCCTGGCATTTTGGCAGTATATAAAATACAGTTCATTAGGCAACATCCAGGAAAGGCTCTAGAGAAAATAAACCAGCCCGATGTTAAGTATTACAGTACAGGCATTGCTAATTCTTTATTTCCTGCTGTTAAGCAGAAAACAGGCTTGACTGCCCTTAACAACAGCTGCAGTGTTACCACGTGGGCCTGGCCATGAACCTTGTGTGAATTGCTCTCTCCGAAAGAGCTTTTGGGGGCAATGGATATAGCAGGCAGGTAGGCCAGTTGTCAGAAGAGGCTTCTGAAGAGTCCTAGTGCATCAGCAGCAATTAATGCAGGTGGTATTTTAGACAAGGGAGCTAATGAGCTTTAATATGCATGCAGGTGAGGGAGTGCTGAATCAGTAGAGCCATTAATGAACCTATGACAGCCTAATTAGCTACAATTTAAAATCTATGGAATCTAATCAGAGAAGCTGAACACTGCTGCAAATCTGTGTATGAATGAGTCTTTCTAAATACTCCAATCTGTTGCTTAGTCACTGATTGATAGTAATTGCTTTTTTCCCCCTCTATTGTGTATAGGAAAATGCCCAATTTTGTTCTGATAGAGAAGGACACAAGTTAAATGCCTAAGATGTTTGGCTGCTTAAGTTTTAATCAGTGATTTACTTATTTTTTAAAAAAAAGATAAAAAAAGATAGTGGAATTAATTGTCAGCTCTGAATATAGATGATCAAAAATATCACACTAACTTTTCATCTACTTGGCTGGCGAAAGGTTTGGCACTAGTTTCTCCCAAGCGGTTATATGAATTTAAAGCCAGATGACATATCAAATGGAAGAGATTCAGGAAAAGTTAGAGAGAGAGGTGAGTTCTGCTGACGTTGTTAGGTCTTTGGCAGACTGCTGAAAAATGCAGGAGACACCGATTTCAAAAGCGCTTAAACATCGTGTAACATCAAACGACAGCTATGTGTGAATATGCGATCACAAATCAGAGAACACAGCTTTTATATCATTGCAAATACAGCACTTGCAGACGGTGTCAGCTTATACTTTTAACTGCCAATCATCAAGTGTGAAGAAAATTATCAAGTGTAGAGGTTAAGTGATGTGCATGAAGGTATCAGCTGGCCTTTAATCCATAGTAATTTAAGAGCAAATTAATTTGATTGGGAGGTGGGTTTTATACATCCTGTGTAAGTACAGTCAAACAGCAGGATAAAATGCATTTGATTTGAATACATACATATGGTAGAAATCATACAAAACTTCCTTATTGTTATATAATATGCTGCAATTGTGATTTTGTCTCATCTATCTTTTTTGTTTGTTTGTTTATAATTGCATTTTTAATGGATATTATTGTACCTTGTGGTATTACATTGCAATGAAGATCAGGGTTTTTTTTGTATGTGTGTAGATAAAAGAAATCTGGAGACTGACATATTATTATTGACTTCTGTTCCTTCCCTAAACACAAATTCTGTCCCAAATATCTAGATAATGTGCACAATAACATACTGATTGGTTATATCTAGATAATGTGCACAACAACATACCGATTGGTTATAATCCAGGGAGCTGAGGAATACTCACCTTTTACTACTTTCCAGACATGATCTTGAATATATGAATGGAACCACCACAATATCTCTGATACGCATCCCACTAAATCGGTCCAGGAAGGATGCCATGGCCAATGCATAGCAAATCGTAAAACTATACTGTAAAGTGCCTAAAGAATTTATATAGGTGAAAAGTTAAAGTTCACACATTTCAAAGCAGCTTATTCACATAAATGTTCGGAAAACATCGCATCACCACCAGCCCCTTCAGGAAGGCACACTTTTGATTCAGTCAGATCTTCTTCACTCCACTCTGTCACCCCAGATTCCCATTAAAGCCATCAGAAAACCACAAAAGCCTACTAACCCACCTCTCGTGTGGGGAAGCTCCACCACAGGACCGGCCCACCCATGAGGCCTCAGATGGCAGGATCCGCTGGTAAAGCATATACCTGGTTCCTGATGTCGATCTTCCCTCACACCTTCTCCACTGGCAGGGAGGGAGGTGCCATTTTGGAGTCAGCCTCAGGTGCCAAAAGGTCTTGAGCTGTCCCTGCCCCTGCCAAACACCCTTCTCTTTCCTGATGCTCACCCAGTGTTATGGCTTGGTCTCTCCCACAAACGCAAGACAACTCTGGCTGTTAATTATTTCAGATTTATTGCTAAAACAACAAACTAGGACAGAGCTCCTCTACTCATCGTCCTCCCCAGAAGATGGAGTTGCCTGGACTGAGCTCCTCCCCCTTCCCCAGCATGGAAGACCCCACCTTCTTTTCCAGTATCTTTTTGGCATCTCGGCCACTTTGTTCTCTCTCTCTGCCTGCTTCTTCTTCTCCTGTCAACACACACGTAACTAGCTGTAAAGTAACATAACATGATATGTAATAAAACTGTAATTTTAATCATCATATCAAAAAGCACAGTTCCTGATGGCAACATATCATATCTTCTATATGTATTGGTATCGTAAACTCCAAGGATTGTCAAGTCCAAAGATTACAATGCACAGTTCCTGTTGGCAATGCCATTTCATGCTGATACAGTGGTACCTCAGGTTACATATGCTTCAGGTTACAGACTCTGCTAACCCAGAAATAGTGCTTCAGGTTAAGAACTTTGCTTCACGATGAGAACAGAAATCGTGGTCCAGCGGCGCAGCGGCTGCAGGTGGCTCCATTAGTAAAGTGGTGCTTCAGGTTAAGAACAGTTTCAGGTTAAGAACGGACCTCCGGAACGAATTAAGTACTTAACCCGAGGTACCACTGTATCTTCCTTCTGCATCGTCCTACGTCTTACAAGTGTAACAAGCTAAACTACCTTCTTCATCGTCCTATGTTATGTTATTTTACAGCTAGTTACGTGTGTGTTGTGGTGTTTGAAAGATGGTTCAAGTAATGAGGCGATAGTGGTGTTTGTTGTCTTCTTCTCCTGTCAGCATCTGAGCTTCGCTGACACCCAGAGAGGAGAATCCACAGCAATACAACAAACAGAGTGCCCCTTTATCCTCCTCAAAGGGTTGGATGTCTTAGGTATCACCCTTTGTAGGGTTATCCCACCTCCCTGAACACCACCTTCTTTTCTCTCTGATCCAAATGCCAGCCCGAGTCCTCCCAAGGAATTGTCCAGACCTGGCTGAGGTGTTGATGGTCAGGAAATCAAGGGTTAGCGTCATCTACCTTCATCAGTACTCTTCAGCTGTCAGAAAGGTGTCACTCATCAGGGCAGATGTCCCAGGAGCATGTATTTAAATATGCATTTAATAACATATTAAAACATGTGTTTAAATTAGCATTTTGAAAAGATTAAAAGTATTTATTATTTATTAAGAAAGAATTAATTGCTTAAGCCACCGTTCAGGGCACGTTGCAGGTAGTTTACAGAAAAATCCATGCAAAAACAGAACAGAAATATGTGCAAAAATATGCAAAAGTCACACGAGACTGGAAAGAGGCAGATTCACTCATGTCCTTAAATATTCCCAGACTGCAAGGCATAAAGTGTTCAAAAAGTAATGTGTGTGCCTCTGGAAGGAGACTGAAAGTCTGATAGCTGCAGACCTGGGGAAGCTTCTTCCCCCAGCAGTTTGACAATGAAGGAAAGCTAAAGGGACTTACATTTTGTGAGATTAGGCCTCTCCTCTCATAGAGTCCCAGATAATTTAGCAACAACTTTCTGGTTTAATAAGCATGAGTTTCTTGGAAAATGAGGTTTTCAATAAAGATCATTTAGCTCTCAAGTGAGTTCCTGTGTTGGCTATAAGCTAAAACCAAAGTTTATCTATAACTCCTCCATCCCCTCTTTTCATGAATGACTGTAAATTTTGAGGAAATACCTTTAACAATCCTTTGTTATTTACTTAGGAGCCAACTCCTAGGGGCTGAGGGGTCTTCACACACCCAAATAAAATATTTTAGGGGGCCAGGCCCCTCCAAAATTGATGGGCACTGGCATTCAAATGGTGTGCGTGCACCACGTCATGTGATCAATTATGTGGGGCAGGGCTTATCTGCCCCCAATATTTTATTCAACTTGGCACCCCCAGTTATTCATCACACAAAGGAAAGTGTGTTTAAGGCCACATTCAGACCATATATACTGAAGAGTAGTCTTGAATTGCATGGGGATTCCCTTTCAATAAAACTTTATATGCTCAAGCTCGAAAATCATGGGTGACATTCAACGGTGTGGGTTCACTTGTCCCACAGAATTCAGCTTTTCCTCCCTCCCTTCTCCAGAAGGTTGGGAGACCCTCTGGAACAGATGTGGTTCCAGGGGGCTGCATGGGGAGGAAAATGATAAGAAAGTCCCATAGACACCACTGCTGCAATGTTAGATATTGCCCAATATCATTAGCTGCTGAAGCATATTTTATATCTTGCACTTGTGATTCATTTATGATTTTATGCACCTCATGTGTCTTAGCATTCCTTCCAAAATGATGTGTTTGCAGTACCTCAGGAACTCTTCCCAGGGCTCATCCCATTATCTAAACCAGCGTATATATTTACATTTTAGTTTTGATGATTTTGTTATTTTTAAACTGTTTCACCCCACCTTTAAAGTTGGAAATCCAAGACTCCCCCTCATGGGACCCTGCAGTTTATAAAGTAATTGTAGGTGTATGGGGAGGAACAATGAATCAAACCTTGCATAGCACTGAGATATAAGGGTTCTCCTTTTTTTAACCCTAGAATGCCCTGGGAATGGTGTTAGGTCGCCATCTAGAAAGCAGACAAAAATCTCCCTTTCATGGTGGAAGGAAAGGTCTAGTGGAAGGCGAATGGATTGGGGACCAGCTCTAAAATTAATGGATCCTCTGAAGTGAGTGGAATGAATGGACAGTTATTTAACTCAGTGAAGAGCTTCACACACACACAGTTTTTGCAACGCTATTTTTCATGCATTTGTGATGTTGCAGGTTTATTTATTCTTAAATAGCCTTTGCTGCCAGGGTGTAGTTAGTTGAATAAATTCATTCTGAGGCACTTGGTAAAGTGTTTTCCTTCTGTACAATTGAGGTGATGCATTTTAATAAATCACTTGCAAAGGTGGCTGCTACAGTATTTTCCCTCTTTATTACCTGCTGTGGAGACAAGGACTTTAATAAACTTTTTTTTTTGAAGTGGCTATTTCCCCCCCATTGCTTTTTATTCTGGCACCCTGTCGTTCTGGAGCTGTAAACCTTCTATGTGTTCATTTGTTTAAAATGCTTACTGTTCCTTGGTGTATGTATTACTCTTGCTTCTTGAGCATGTTGATTGGCAAAAGTGTAGCATAAGCATAAACACCACTGAAATAAATTCAATTTTTGTTAACTCCTGCTCTGTGGAAAGTGAGGCACCTCTGGGGAAGGGCAGGGATACTTGCCCTCGGTTCCCATGTTGTGGCTAACACCATGCACAACCTTTAAATATGAAACAATTCCATTGTGGTTAGAAATGGTTCAGAAATTCTGGTGACCATTTCTCCGCAAACTGGCAAGTTATTTACTTGTTTGTTATGTATGCCAGGAGGCGCTGTTTTAATGTAGTTCTTTTTGAACTTCTTGAGTGTGGGATAACCAGCCTCATATAACCAACAAACTTGGATATTGGCATCCAGGAATTCTTTCTTTCTTTCTTTCTTTCTTTCTTTCTTTCTTTCTTTCTTTCTTCTTCGGCATCAACAAACAAACAAACAAACATACAATTGTCGATCAGAATCCGTTCTGGAAGTCCATTCAACTTCCAAAATGTTCAGAAACCAAAGTGCGGCTTCTGAAAGCCCCGTTGGACGTTCGGCTTCCAAAAAAAGTTTGCAAACCGGAACACTCACTTCTGGGTTTGCGGCATTTGGGAGCCAAATTGTTTGAGAACTAAGCTGTTTGAAAACCAAGGTACAACTGTAGTTTGCTTGCTGCAGACCTCCAGAGTTACTTTCTTATTCCATTCTTGTTATGTAGCAATAAAGGACAGTTGTGTTTGAGAGACTTGCCTCCTCCTGATGTGTTTTCCTGTTACCTCAATACAACATTGTTATAACATTTCCATCTCGCATTTTCTCTAAGCGGCTCAAGTTGGCACACATGGTTCTCCCTCCTCTCCATGGTATCCTTGCAAAAAACCTGTGAGGGAGGTTAGGTTCCTGGCCCAGCATCGCCCAGTGAACTTCATGGATGAGTGGGGATTTGAACCCTAGTCACCCAGATTCTGGTCCAGCGTTCTAACCACTACACTGACTGGGTGGCTTTTACAGGCCCAGCATCAGCAACCGCCATGTAAGCCAGCTTCCAGCGGACCACGAGAGACCATCGGTGGCGACCCCTGCCTCAAGGAACCCTTAGAATCATCTGGTCCAAGCCCCTGCAATGCAGGAAAATGTAACTGTCCTATATGGCGAATGAACCTGCAACCTAGGTGTTATCAGCAGCAAACTCTAACCAGCTGAGCTATCCAGGCACTGATCTAATCTTCTAAGTTGGTGGCCATCACTGCCACTTATGGGAGCAAGTTCCACAGTTTTACTTTACTGGGCTGTGTGAAGAAGTACTTAACTTTTAACTGTCCTGAAGTTAAACATTCCAACATTCGGCTTCACTGGGTTTCCATGAGTTCTAGTGTCATCTACTTTCTCCATGCCATGAATGGAGCTATCTACAACAACAAGTATTGCAGTGTGAAAGTGTTAGAATTCCTGCTCCGTGATTGCAGTCATGGGATTGTCACCTATCACATGACGGTATATGTTTTGACTCCACAGAGTGGGAAGTGACGGAAACAGAAAACAAGACAGAAGTGCTAGCATTATAAGCAGGAAATCTAATGCAATATTCCCCATGTCTGAATGCATCCTGGCAGTGGCCCTCCAGGATTTCAGGCTCAGTTCCCTCCCAGCTGTACCTGGAAATGCCAGCGATTGAATCTGGGACCGCCTGCATGCAAAACAACAAACAAAATAAGCTCTACCTGTCTGCCTTTCGCCCAGCCTTATTTCAAAGTGGAATTGTTTCAAATAGGGCACCCTAAATGCACCACTCTTCCATTTTCCCCCCATTCTGAATTTTGTGCAGAGTGCTGTGCATGCACACGATCCGTATAATTAAACAACCATAACTAAATGCCATGTCACATGACTTTTTGCACCATGTGAGCTCCATCTGGAGGGGTAAGTCTTGGTCTTTAACACATGGCTCCTGGCAGCCTTGAAATATATCACTGTTTATAGTCAGGGGGAGGGGGGAAAGCAAAAGGCTTCAATAGATAGTAAATCGAAACATAAATTACTTAAGAGTGGCGTACGGAAGAATGCCGCTGAAAGCATACAGAACTGTGGACAGCGATAAATGCCGTATTACAGACTAAAGGGTAGAGGAAAAGATGAACTTTCAGTGACCTCTCAGACTGTGCAGGCTGTATATATTATCTATTCATGTGAGCTTGACTATTAGAATATAGCTGTAGAGCTTAGGTGATGAATAATTTTTTTAATCCTGAGCTACAAGTGAAAATTAGCAAAACGGGAAGGTAGAGTCTGGCTGAGGCCTTCAATAAAAGGAAACCATGGGATACTAGAGAATAGATTTAAATCTACATATTAATATAATATAAATATATAAATAAACATTCAAAGGAAGACATTAAGGCTGCATATGAACTATGCATTTAAACACATCTAAAGCACATGACTTTCCCTAAGAACTATAGTTCTTTAAGTGATGCTGGAAACTGTAGCTATATAAGGGAGTAAATTACCATTTACAGGATTCTTGGGGGAATTCATGTGCTGTAAATGTATTGTATAAGCAGAGACATCACCTTGCCAACAAAGGTCCGTATAGTAAAAGCTATGGTTTTCCCAGTAGTGATGTATGGAAGTGAAAGCTGGACCATAAAGAAGGCTGATCGCCGAAGAATTGATGCTTTTGAATTATGGTGCTGGGGGAGACTCTTGAGAGTCCCATGGACTGCAAGAAGATCAAACCTCTCCATTCTTAAGGAAATCAGCCCTGAGTGCTCACTGGAAGGACAGATCTTGAAGCTGAGGCTCCAATACTTTGGCCACATCATGAGAAGAGAAGACTCCCTGGAAAAGACCCTGATGTTGGGAAAGATGGAGGGCACAAGGAGAAGGGGGCGACAGAGGATGAGATGGTTGGACAGTGTTCTCAAAGCTACAAACATGAATCTGACCAAACTGCGGGAGGCAGCGGAAGACAGGAGTGCCTGGCGTGCTCTGGTCCATGGGGTCACGAAGAGTCGGACAATACTAAACGACTAAACAACAACAATCTGAATGGCAAATTAAAGGAATGGCAAATAACACCAGAATATTGCTTCTGTTTGGACTAGCTTTCCTCCCTATTTATGTATTTATTTGTTTATTTTTAATATCTTCATATTGATATTCATATTTGATGAATTGATACCTTGTATTATCAAACTCTCACATACAAAGAAAATCAGCAGCTTGATTACTAATGGTGCCAGCCTCAGATGTTTTATTCCAGGTTGGGAAAAGTATTTCCGTGGTCATCGCCTGTTCTGACTTGAGATTCAATTAGCTGCAGGTTGCAGAACATGGGATCAAAAATCCCAAGTTGCAGAATTACAGGTTGAATAATATGGGAACGGAGAGTCCAAAGGCCGGGAGTGGGAGAGGAGAATGAGGGCTGTTGACCATACCTGAGGCGATGGATGGATAATGACAAACAGTTGATGGACATGTGAGCTTCTGTGAAATCAAAGCCCATACAGCCATCATGGTTAACAACCCTTGTGATCTCTTCTGTTCAGAAAACTATACTTAAGGAGATAGAACAGATAGAATATTGGCAGTATTTTCACCACATCTCAAGAATGGCAAAAAAGACGGTCTAATGGTGGGCTCTGAATTCTTTCTTATTTGATATTTTGTAACGATGTGACAAAAATAGATATGATTAGTGATCCAATGAGTATCTTTATTAGTATGAAAACACCTTCCCTTCTTCCAATTTGAAGTTAATCATCTTGTGTTTACAGAAAGAGGCAAATGTAAAACACCAATTTTATCCTGAGCATAGTTGGTATTGCCACAGAACCCTGTCACAACAGACCTTCAGCAGACAGATAATTCATGTCTTAATTGTCTTAAGCCAAAATGTGTCTTTCAGGTAAAAGGATTTTTTTTTAAAAGGAAAGTAAATAAATTCAACGTAATTCCAACAGATAGCAGCTGTTGCGAAATGACTGAAGGATACAGTAACACTATCAATGTAAAGAAGGCCTCAGATTCTATTCTGCTTTTTAACAGACCTGACTGATCAGGCCCATCTGTGTCAAATCCTCGAGGCAAGGATCTTGCATCGGTGAATGGCATTTGGCCGCTCAGAAGTGAAATGGGTACCAGCAAGAACCAAATAAAGCGACAGGAGATCATTGGCCCAGAACTCAACTGATATCCTGGAGGTCTTCTGGTTTACAGGCATTCAATGAGTAGGAGATTTTCTCCACATGGTTTTGTCATAACACAGCGTGCGTAGGTCCATTTGTAAAATAAACACATCAGTTGCAAAAAAAGAGAGAAAAAAATGTTCTGAGAAATAAGAGAGAACTGCAGTTATTTCCTGTGGCATGCAATCATCGGTTTAAAAGCTCTGCTTTTCCATACAATGCAAAGAGATTGTGACTCCTCATTGAGCGTAACTGGCCCATAGGGCACAATTGTTGTCTCATTCCATATCAGAAGTTCCAACAAATCAAGCCATAGCAACCCTTAATAGGGTCAACTGATTATGAGGGCGTCTTAATTCTTGATAAAATTCCCTGGCGAGGCACGGCTGCTTTGTGAGAGGGGGAGGCTGAAGTGTGTGGTTAAACATCCTAATGTGTGTGCTGCAGTGGTTGCACTGGGTATAAAATATCTCAGTTTACAAATCAAGGGCATCCAACAGGAGTACTTATAAGGCTTTTCAAAAACTACTAGTTTATATTTTTGTATTGTATTTTGTTTTAATGAAAAAAAATTACTGGTTTGTTTTTTTTTAAAAAAAATTTATATTCACCATTATATATTCAACTGGTGGGGGCAGGAAGGAGAAGCAGGATATAAGTTTTGTATATAAAATAAATGCTTATGTTAATGTAAATGCATTGAGGGCAGAGACCTGTCTTTATTATTAGTAGTACTATCATCGTTTTTATTGTTTGGGGAATTCTGGGGCAGGAGTCATATGCAGTATTGCATCAATGCATGCATGTATGAATCAATAATTTATTTCTGAGTTGAAATACAGGATTGCCACATCCAAATCCACACAATATGCACCCCACATAGTGCAGTGAATCGTTGACTGAATAGCACCATCAAAACATGATGATATAGAGAAGTGGGAGACATGACAGGCAAAACTATTTGCACATTGGCAATAAAAATCAGGATATTCTCCCTCCAGCACTGCTGAAGGACACAGGGCTTCAGTTTATGAGTTTCCTAATAAGCTATTTTTCTTTATATCCATACTTGCTTTTCTTTACATTCATTGAACACTTATAAAGTCACTTAATATAGGAGCCTTTTGGATGTATGAAACTGATATGTCCTCTTCGAAAGTGGACAGTTTGTGTTTCTAATGGTGCCAGCCTCAGATGTTTTATAGCTGGAAAGAAAATGTTGGTGTTTTATGTTTTTTCTCTAAAATGCCAAGTCTTGCATGGAGGCTCAAGAAGTGAAATGACAATTCATAGCATGTCTGGGTGGCAACAGTTGAGACAAAGACAATAAAGTGAAACTTGTACGTCTGTTGTGTGGCACATTTATTGGTGTAAATGTGACCTCTTCCAAGACCATTTCGCTTTGTAACAGAAGCCAGAATGAGTTGTAATCTGTAATTACAAGCATCTGTAATCTCAGTTTGACTCAACTACATTTTTTTTAATATAAAAAAAAGATGTACAGTGGTACCTCGGGTTACATACGCTTCAGGTTACATACGCTTCAGGTTACAGACTCCGCTAATCCAGAAATAGTACCTTGGGTTAAGAACTTTGCTTCAGGGTGAAAACAGAAATCACGCAGGGGCAGTGTGGCGGCAGTGGGAGGCCCCATTAGCTAAAGTGGTACCTCAGGTTAAGAACAGTTTCAGGTTAAGAACGGACCTCCGGAACAAATTAAGTACTTAACCCGAGGTACCACTGTATTGCTTTTGCATATACAGTGGTACCTCGGGTTACAAATACCTTGGGTTATAAACAGTTCAGGTTACAGACTCCACTAACCTGGAAGTAGTACCTCTGGTTAAGAACTTTACCTCAGGATAAGAACAGAAATCATGTGGCGGCGGTGTGGCAGCAGCAGGAGGCCCCATTAGCTAAAGTGGTACCTCAGGTTGAGAACGGTTTCAGGTTAAGAACGGACCTCCGTAAGTTTGTAACCAGAGGTACCACTGCAATAGAAAGCATGTTGCATTTTTCAAACAAACATTTTCTCCTAGGAAAAAAGGGAGTCTCATCTGTTGCTTCATAGTAGAGCATCTATGCGGCATGAAGGCGCTCTCAGGTTCAACCCCTTGCACCTTCAGATTAGGTTGGGAATGTTCTCTGTTGGATTCCCTGAAGAGTCACTGGCAATCAGTGCAACAATACTGAGCTATATCAACCAATGGTCTGGCTCAATAAGCCAGCTTTTCACTTTTGCTCAGCAAAACCTTGTAGAACAGAGGTGGGTAGCCTTAAGTCCATGGGTCAAATATGGCCGTCTCTAATTGGCTGTCAAGATTCTCCACAGGCCACACCACCTCTCGCACAGGCTACACTTAACATTGGCCCGTTCACACCATCCTAAAGTGCTGGATGGAAAGATGTTGGTGTATATATTTCTGACCTTTCTATGGGTGGAATGTAGCTCACTTGTACAAAGGGAAGTCACATCCATTGCTCTGCTCTCTATTTTCCCTCTGGCCTGCTCCACTTACTACTGGCGTGTGCAGCTGAAAAACTGCCCACAAGGCAATGTGGTCATTGGGATGAATAAGGTTCTCCACCACCGGTATAGAATGAATGCATGGGGAGGAACAAGACAACTTAGAGTTGAGGGGGTCCTCAGTGATGCCCTCTCAATGTCAGTGCCCCTTGTGGGCTTACCTGCTGGTGACAGTGATAGCAATGCATGGACTAGCACCTGGATGGAAATAACTATTTCCTGCAGTGTCCCAGAGCCCCTGGTACACCATATCTTTAGGAAACTGTGGGAAATTGAAATGGCAGCTCTCAGACCTGGCCACCCAGTGTGAAGGGCCCAGGGCAGATGTTAGTGGTGGTACCTTGCAAAGCAATGTGATCATGACAGGTGCTAGAGGATGCTATGTGCTGATGTTGAGTTTAGAGAGCAGTACATTATTATGCCCACTGGCCTCGGCCCCCAACCATCATGCTGGTTGTTTTCACATTCTAATTTTTGCAGATTCTAGATTATACCTATTATATCTATCTATCTACACATCACTTTTTAAACTATCAAACAGTCCTTCAGTACTTCCAGTTTGCTCTGGAAGAAAGCAGTAAATCGGTAAAATATATTAAAATAAATTTAAAATATATGATGAGTGAAAGAGAGTTTAAATTCTTATAGCAAAACATTCCACCTTTCTCAGCTGCCCTGATATGACTCAAAGGAAGCAATAGCCAAGATGGCAGTCACAGAGCATCTCCACCCAATCTGCTTTTAGGATTTCATACCAGAGTTGCACAACTAAAGAAGGCTATGAAGAAAAGCATTCCAAAGTACTTACCAGAAACAAAGGGAAGCCAGTCTGGCCTATCTATGTAGAAAAAAATGAGGCTGTAATTACATGCAGCATTTGCACATAGATCATTCTCTTGGATCTTTGCCTCAATCTTTTTTGGGGGTGAGTGGACTATCAATGTATTAGGCAGACATGCCAGCTGAGAAGAGATACTGTTTGGTGACTGGTGTCTTCTAACCATTTTGGGCAAGATCACAAATGCAATGCAGACCCCGGGGAGCTAATTTATGAATGTACGGGCAGCCTTATTGACGTTGGAGGGTTCACCTGTCCAACCTCATCATTCTAATTTAACTCTAATTTACAATGTCTGAGAGATACTAGACTCACAATTTCAATTTCACAGGGAAAAATTGTGTGCCATAATGCCTTGGATTGGCTGCCAGTGTCGGAATAGTGCAGGAAGTCACCCCAAAACTATGTGTTCAGGCTTTGTAAATGAACCAAATTAGCTTTATTTTGCACAATGTGATTGGTATTACTCTGTAGCAGCCTTCCTTGACATGATGCCCTCTAGATATTTTGAACTACAATATCCATAAGCCCCAACCAGCATGGGGATAAACCTCTGAAGGGGATCCTGTCATACGGCCCCCAGAAGGTTGAACACAAGGGAATATGGCCCTTGAGTTAAACAGGACTCCCAACCCTTGTTTTAATGCCTCAAGGAATTGTGTGATGATGTACAAATATATATTCATATGTTTCTATGGAGCACAATGATATCACATCAGACCATATGGTATCGCAGAAAAGAAAGACCCGTAAACTAAAAACAAAAACAAAAACTGAAGCAAAGCAAAAGACACACATCTCAAAACAAGAACATTGATAACACAACCATGTGAAAAATGACAAATAGTTAAATCACTTCCCTAGTCAAATGTTAAGTTGTTATCAGATCAAAACCTTGAAGGGTTCAATGAGAGTTGTAAAAACCAGGTGTTCGTTTGGAAGCTATCCTGCCATAACAATGAATATCTTGCAGATAAAAATTAATGAAGGGAAAACTCATAAATGTGTCAGAAGTAGATAATAATTATTTCTGATACAAGCCAGATGTTTTCCTGCGGAATGTAAATTAATATTCATGATTGGAAGGATCTCTTTTACTAAAGATTGCTCCAGTCATTAGAGGGGAAGTCAGCATTTGGAAAGGCCATTGAAAGCAACATATAGTGTGGTTGATAAAGAGATGCCAATTTGAAAGTTGTGACCACTGTATGATGGTATGCAGAGATGGGGAACCTGTGGTCCTCCAGGTCTTGTTGGACTACAGCTTCCCTCACCCTGGCTGATGGGAGCACGTAAAGAAAGATTCTGTAGGTTAGTGAAATGGCTCTTGTCGTGATGGAAACATGCTTCATGAGTGTGGGTCATCTACTGAGATTGCTTTCCACGCTGATTTCTACAGGTGTTAGGGTTCTAGGTGCTCCTGAGGTGGAATTCCACTGCTGTCGTCAATGACAGCAGTTCTGTTTCAGATTAAGATAAATTCTTATATGCATTCAGAGCACTGCCTTTGCACACAGCACTGGGTCATGTCGTGGGTTGGATCCAGAGAAGTTTTCCTTTAATTGAAGACCACTATCCAGTGGAAGAAGCTTCTCTGGATCCAACACTGCGTTGTAAGATGGATAGACTGTCAAATACACGACAGTTTAAGGGTAATGGAAAGGGCAATACATTCAAGTTGCCAGATATATTTTTGATAAAAGGTTGACAGGACTCTCAAAATCACATCTTGTATTTAGTCTCCACAAAGGGTAGGTTTGAAAGTGCATGTCTGCTCCGCACTCTCATTCTTCATGTCCCACCTCCAGACAAATCTCACTTCCAAACAAATCAATAAATATTGCAGACCACTTACAACCCACCACACATATTCACACTTACTAACCCAAACAGGACTTATTTCTGAATAGATGTGAATAAGATTAGGCACAATAAATGCATATTATACTTTAGAGTCCAGAGAACTATATACTGAAAAGTCCATTTTACACTTATTGTACTTCAGGCATGTCCAAAGTCCATTTTGGGGGCCTAATCCGGCCTGACAGTTGGTTTAATCCAGCCATCCAGCCTCTGTTGCAGTTTATTTCCTGAGGGGAAATCCTAAAAAAAACCTCAACAACTTTGGTCGGCCTTTTGGTCGGCCCTTCATCAAATTTGGCCCTCTGTACTTGGTTCATATCTTCAGTGCAGCAGGGTGTGTTGTTGTTGTTTGCAACAATAATCCCTAAACATTATGTTTAAAATCAAATCAAATTGTGTTTGATTGGTGGGTTATAGGTCCAGCACTGGGTGATTCATCAGCTGAATCATCCTGCTGTGGAATTCCCATACTTAAAAGGACAGAATCATATTTTTATATGGTGTCATGTCATGTACATGGGGCTTGCTTTGAATGATTGTCTTTTCTTTTTTTGCCAAACTCTATCTAGGATCAGCACCATGTCTCTAAATACCAGTATCAATATTGATTCTTCAATGAAGCAATGATTCTTCAACTTCAGCTTTGTTGGACGGGTCATGTTGTGTGGATGCCTGATTACCGTCTTCCAAACTACTCCAACTCCAACTACTCTATTCCAAACTTAAAAATGGAAAGCGTAATGCTGGTGGTCAACAAAAGAGGTTTAAAGACTCTCTCAAGGAAAATCTTTAAAAATGTAATATAAACACTAACAACTGGGGAACATTGGCCTGCAAGCGCCCCAGTTGGAGAACAGGCGTTACCAAAGGTGCAATGGGCTTTGAAGATGCTCAAACTCAGGACTAAAGGGAGAAACATGATAAGAGGAAGGCATGCTTGGCAAACCCTCGCTGTGATCAACTCTTTCCTGGAAACCCATGTCCATAGCTGTCAACCATCCCTTATTTGGCAGGAAAGTCCCTTATCCCAGTGCCGTGTTCCACTGCTGTCCCTTATTGACGATCTCCCTTAAATTTTCCGGGTTTCAAAGGAAGCAGCTCCTCTCCCTCCCTCCCTGCCGGCCAGGGAGGAGGGAGGCTCCAACTGTGTTGCTTGGCTGCGTTGCTCACCCAATAAGGAGTCTAAGAACGACTGGGAGGTGGAGCTTGCATGCCTTGTGCCGATCAAATCGGCCGCGTTACCTGGGGACTCACCTTTGCTCAGCGCTTCCCAGCGGAGAGTTGACGGTGATTTTCCTTGCTGCATCCCTTTTGCCGGGTTGCTGCGCTGTGGGAACCACTTCTTGAGGCTTCGTTTGGCTGCTGGCTGGGCTTTCTGTCTTTGGCATGGAGGGGCTCAGAAGTTGAACATACCTGTGTTCTGAAAATCCCTTATTTTGGCTGCTGATCCCTTATTTCCGAAGCTGCTGGTCCCTTATTTTCAAATCTGTAAGTTGACAGCTATGCCAGTGTCCCCATTGTGTAAAGATGTGTGGACCCAGAATTGACCACCACAGTCACTTATGGACTCACTGTTAAAAACGTGTTTATGGAAGACAATCTTACTCGGCTACAAGTGGTTGCCTAAAACCAGTATCTGGAGAGCAAAAGTGGGAGACGGCTATTCTACTCATGTCCAGCTTGTGAGCTTTCCATGGACCACTGTGGAAAACAGGGTGCTGCACTTGGTAGGCCTTTGTTCTGACGCTGCTGGGCTCTCCTTATATTCCTATCTCTGTTTGAACTCTTGCAAATGGTAAGCTCCTCTAAATGTAAGAAAATTATCTTGCCACTTGCACTGTTGCTAAGTTTATTTTAGGGGTGTTATTGATTTGTGAGTTAATTAAAAGCATGTTCAGTGAAAATCAGTACTGCTGTGTCAGAGGTAGCAAAGGATCATAAATAACTATTAACGGGATCCCCTAAAGGAATGCTGTGAATGGCTAATATTGATTTTTCACTGCAGAACAGTATAGCGCGGCAGATTACCATATCCTTCACAAGTGTGGAAATAAGTCAATGGAATCTTGAGCCCCAAACTAAGCTTAGGGAGAAATAGACAATGTTACAGTGCTGTAAGGGGTCGTTCTGTGGAACTATGGGTGCGAAACCAATTTTAAACGAAGCTGTTAATTGAGCAGTTTTGCTGGCAAATCTATAACACCCACCCACTCATAAGAACTCTCTAATCCAAGGATAGCCAACATGATGTTGGGCACTCCATGATGTTGGTGGACTCACATCAGCCTGAAGCAGCATGGCCAATGGTCAGAGATGATGGGAGTTGTAAATTAAGCAGCTTCTGGAAGGAACCACACCACCTATTTCTTCCCTAAACTGACATTTGGTGAGAAGAGGAAGTAAATTCATAACATTATCAGCTTTGCTAAATGATAGACCACATCTTGCTGTTATAGCTAGCTAGCAGAGTGTGCCTGGCCCTGCTTAGGAATTTTTAGAAACCCAAAAATACTGTGTTTCTTTAAGATGCACGGTGTAATTTGTGAGTTTGCAGTCACCATGCCAAAGAAAATGGGTGAAGTCACATCAGAGTCATATCTCAATCAGCCATCTTGATTCAGAATGGTGTCTGGCATCCAAACAGTGATGAAGAAGTTGCACTTATGCCTACCATCTTGAATCAAAGTGGTGTCCTGTGTCCAAACATTGAGAAAGACCCCCCCCCCCAACCTTGGGAACCCTCATGCTGAGTTTGGCAATGATATCTAGAGAGGCGTCTGAGAACATAGAGAACAAACAGACTAACAGGCAGACAAATCACTTTCCAAAATATATAGTAGATATTCCAAACAGCAGATGCTGCTTTGTGAAATGGCATTTCTCTCTTCCAAATATGCTTGTTCTAGAGTCTGACAGGCCATTTGGAATGATCATCCCATTGCACATAATGTAAAAAGTCAGATTCTTTTACAAAAATAAACACACACTAAATTTATTCAATATATAAATAATAAAAATAATAATTAGTAGTAAAAACTGGCAACTGAAAGTCTTGCTTATCAGCATATAACTGTGAAACTATACAGTATTATATCATTGTGTTCAGAAGTTAGAGTTTTCTCAATGTCATTTTATCTGGATTTGTTTTTAATATTATATTGTGCGAAATTTTCAGGGTTTAATTTTTTATTTTTATTTTCAAGAGCCTCGCTTTTAAATTGTGTTCTATTGCTGATGTATAACAGCAATGTTGTGTCTAGGATCTTTTCTGGCTTGCAAAGATTTTCAGAGCAAATGAGAATTGAATAATGGATGGCCTCGTGAGGTCCCTCCACCCTTCTACTATTTGGGGGATAAGCTGGAAACATGCTTGATGGAAGATGTCTTTAAATAACATCCCTGAGTTGGAAAAATATTTGGCATAAACACAGATTTCAGACCACCTGCTAGTCCACTCTCTCTCCCCCCCTTCCTCCCCACCCCTCTGTCATTTTGCAAAATTGTCCTGCGTTTTCCTTGGAAGAATCTGGAGAGGAGATTTTCTTTTCATGAAAACCAGCTGGGCAAAGCTTCTTCTAGAGTCAATGTGAGCGAGGTGTCATCACACAATTTACCAACAGAGATGCTGCCAGAAGCAAAGCCTCCCCCCGCTTTACTGTACTAATTAATTGTGAATGGAAGTTTCATCAGAGTCCATTGTTTCCTGCTATTCAGGATTCTGAGAGATACAAGGCATCCACTACAATAAACAAATTGCCTGCTGAGAGGTAAATGCAGTTTTCACAAACTGTATGAAATTTACCAGTAGTTGTGTGTGTGTGTGTGTGTGTGTGTGTGTGTGTGTGTGTGTGTTTGTGTACACATATATATTCATTTTAAGCTGTTTTAGATTTAATACCTGTATAACACAGAGCAGAGAACAGTCAGCCCCTAGGATGAGCTTGGCTTTCTCATTATAGCTTAGATGAATAATAAAGGTAAAGGTAAAGGTACCCCTGCCCGTATGGGCCAGTCGTGTCCGACTCTAGGGTTGTGCGCCCATCTCACTTAAGAGGCCGGGGGCCAGCGCTATCCGGAGACACTTCCGGGTCACGTGGCCAGCGTGACGAAGCTGCTCTGGCGAGCCAGCACCAGCGCAGCACACGGAAACGCCGTTTACCTTCCTGCTATAAAGAAGTACCTATTTATCTACTTGCACTTAAGGGTGCTTTCGAACTGCTAGGTGGGCAGGAGCTGGGACCGAACGACGGGAGCTCACCCCGCCGCGGGAATTCGAACCGCCGACCATGCGATTGGCAAGTCCTAGGCGCTGAGGTTTTACCCACAGCGCCACCCACGTTCCACAGATGAATCATAGACTCACAGAATCGTCGAGTTGGAAGGGACCCTGAGGGTCATCCAGTCCAACCCCCTGCAATGCAGGAAGTTTAAGGTCATAAACAGGAAGTGAGTTCCTCATAAAGGGAACAATCTGTGAAAATCTAATCATACCTCTTTCAAAACTTGGAAAGGGAAGTTGAAAGACCTACATTGGCTCCCAGTATGTTTCCGAGCACAATTCAAAGTGTTGGTGCTGACCTTTAAAGCCCTAAACGGCCTTGGCCCAGTATACCTGAAGGAGCATCTCCACACCCATCGTTCTACCAGGACGCTGAGGTCCAGGGCTGAGGGCCTTCTGAGGGCCCTCACTGCGAGAAGCCAAGTTACAGGGAACCAGGAAGATGGCCTTCTTGGTAGTGGCACCCACCCTGTGGAATGCCCTCCCATCAAATGTCAAAGAGAAAAACAACTACCAGACTTTTAGAAGGTATCTGAAGGCCTGTTTAGGGAAGCTTTTAATGTTTAATCGACTATTGTATTTTAATATTCTGTATTTTAATAATAAATTTATTTATACCACACCCATCTGGCTGGGTTTCCCCAGCCACTCTGGATGGCTTTCAACAGAATATGAAAATATACTAGTCTTTTAAACATTAAAAGCTTCCCTAAACATTTACTTTGTATGGCTTCTGTTTTACCTATTTCCACTAGTTATTTGTATTGCCTACATTGTTCCTGTTGATGCCAACGCTCACTTCAACCCTGGTTTCAAAGGCATGTTGGAGATGGGCTCTATACCGAAAACCAAGCAGCTACCTTTATTCTTTAGGAAGGGAGATCTAACCCATACTTGGATTTAGGTCATCTTGCGGGGCTTAATCGTGCCAAGTCCATCAACAAGGACACATTGATGACCCTGGGGATGTCAAGAATGTAACACATCCATCATTAATTTGTGATACAAAATAACCCTTTGCAGAAGTCCTAAATGAGAGTTGTGGTTTGGGGATAATCTCTCCCACACAAAATGCAAAAAGTAAATTAAAAATGCCCATTTTCGTGGTAGTATGATTTGGTCAAAGTTAATAAGAGTTCATAAGATCTCTAACAGAAGTAATAATAACTAGTGATAAATGCAATAAACCAGGATCACTGTGTTGTATACACACAAGCTGACTTAAGAAGTTGAGAACAAAATGCAGGCATGTTACTGATATTTTGCTTTTATGATTATGTAGACAGCTGTGTTTTTATGGATTGCTTGACTCAGAATGAATCTAAAACTCATTATTCACAGTGTTCAAATGACTGCTGGATAATAATTTGCAAAAAAAGAGAGGTGGGGGTTGCACTATTTATTTTAACAAGGACATGTCAGGAACCCGAACAGAAACATGTGATCTGAAAAAACCCCCACTATTTAAAACTCTCTAGAAGTTGTTTTACCTTATAGTTATAATCCTCTGGGCACTTCTTTTGGAGTAAACTTCACTGAATTCAACAGGATTAACTTCTGACTAACCAGAAATTTGGGATTAAATAGCTGCAATCCCAACCTCCATGGAATGTACATTTATACTATGGGCAATTAGAATTTGTTGGCTAATATGAGTTTTGAGTTCAAATTCCCACAAACTGTGTTTCGTAGTTAGAAATGTTACTGGTTTCTGTTTCAATTCCTTGTTTCCAGTAGCAAAATACTAGCTTTCATTTGGTTTCCTCTGCTTTCTTTCTCTTTTTTTGTAAGCCTTTCAAAGCTTTGCCTTGTACATTTTCTTGGCCATTAAAAGAAAGCAAAACTTTAGATGTGTTGGAGTATGTGAAGGCCAACCTAGCCACTGACACCTCATCAAGGACTTCAGAAAAATGTTTTGGTACAAATGAGACAGTTTTGTTCATGAAGATTAAGAAGTTGACAGTGTTAAAGCTCTTGGTTTCCTATTGATCCATGGGTCAGGTTGACGCTTTGTTCTGTTTAACCCTTAATAATAATAACTATAAAAGAAGTGTGGCTTGCTCAAGAACTTTGTATGTGTGGAAACTGTTTATTTTGCTAGTTAATGCTCAGCTTTTTGTGGGTGGGTGTTATGAAAGAAGTTATTGTCTAAAAGGAAGGTGAATTCCTCCAGTGCTTGGTCTCCAGAATTGTCTGAGTGTCTGTCAACAAGCAGTGAGCATGAAAATTCTCCATGGAACTTTCTCCCCATTTTTTGGAGGGGACAGAAATTGGTGCCTGCGAGGTAGCAAAGGTGGGATGAAATAAGTTACTGGGGAAAGTGGTGGCAAAGAGAAGTGTATTCTTTCTTTCCAACCTAGTTTTCCTGTCAATACAAGTGGTTGTGGAGCCTCTCTCAGTGACTCCTATCCCCATTCCCCAACTTCTCCTTGGCCTGATGCTACATCATCATCATCATAGACCATCACCCCAAGGTTTCAATGTTTCCAGTGGCCTGTCATCCCGTGAAACTATTGGCAGATATAAGGCAGATAAAAATGTGCTTCTTCATGCTACACATAATTAATGGAGGACAAGTTTATCCATGACTTGTAGCAGTGATAAGTATAGAGAACCCCCAGTTTCAGAGACAGCAGCCACCAAATACCTACTGGAGAACAATGGAGAACAATGGAGATAGAGGCCTGTTGCTCTCATGTTCTGTTTGTGGGCTTCCCATAGGCATTTGGTTGCCACCATGGAAAACACGATGCTTAACAGGCTGGACTTCTGATTCATTCAGCAAGCTTCTTCCTATAAGAACATAAGAAGAACCTGCTGGATCAGGCCAATGGCCCAACTAGTCCAGCATCTTGTTCTCTCAGAGGCCAACCAGATACCTGTGGGAAACCTGCAAGTAGGACCAGAGCACAAAACCACTCTTGTGGTTTCTAGCTACAATGTCAGGAATGAGCCAGCTCCAAGCGAAGGTTTGCAGCCAACTGCAGAAAGCAGCCAGGAACAGAGAGGCTTAGATGTTAGTCATGCAGGGGAGAGCTGGCAGCTGCAGAGTTCAGCTTCTCCTGACCTTGATGGGCAGGCTGATAAGATAGTAGCTGAGAGCAGGCTACAACACAGCCAAAGCTTGCCGGGAGCACAAATAGGAGCAAATAGATTCAGAGACAGCCTCTCAGAAAAGGAAGAGGTTGGAGCTCATCTACTAAGTCCGAAGAGTCGGTGAATGGGAGGGCTGCTGGATAGGAAGTAAAACAAAAGACATAAAGGTCATAAGTTCAATATCTTCCGGCAATGCTGGACGAAGTCTTCAGAAGGGTCATCTTGAGTGATGATGCTGGAGGCTTTGTCAGAGCTGTCTGGAGCTATCTGTTTGTTTTTGCAATAAATCCTCCTTTTTAATTATCTATGTAGTTGGGAACCTGGACTCCTGACATACAGGCATTCAGAAGCATTACTGCCTCTGACTCTGGAGGCAGAGCATAGCCACCAGGGCCGGCCTAAGACATTTTGGCACCTGAGGCGAATCACAAAATGGCTGCCTTCCACCTTCATGCCGGGGAAGAAAGGGTGAGTGAAGATCTACATCAGGGACAAGGGTGGGAGGAGACCAGCAGCAGCTCTTGTTTATCAGGAGGCCGCTGTATAGAGGTGGCATGAGGGAGGGAGGGCTGCTGAGGAGATGGCAGAACCTGCCACCAATGAGGGTGCTGCAATTGTTGCTGCTCCCACAGCAGCAGCAGCAGGTCATGCATTCCTTGGAGGCTGGACCTGCTGCCCTGTGGATCCTGCCATTGAAGGCGGTTGCCCCATGGGTGGCTGTTGTTGACTTTCTACTCCATGAATTTGTCCGATCCTCTATACAGCTTTCACTGACTCTTGCGGGAGCAAGTTCCACAGTCTAACTATGCACACTCCTCTTATGAAGCAGCCCTGAAAGGTCTGCAGAGCTGGAAAGTGCCATCTATGTAGTTATTGGAGCCACAAAACCGCCATAACTCTACAGATCATGCACAGAAAGGATACACAACAGGCACAGAGATTATTAGGTAGCACGATCAAGCCTTCTTCTCATCTTGCCTCAAATGTACACATCAATATATGGTGGGAGGGAGGGCAGAAACCCTGCTGATTCAGGAAATTTAAACATATCAAACTATATTGAGGGGTTGGGGAGAAATTTACCACCATTTGTGATTAGTTTCGTTTTGTAGCATGGCTTAAAAAAACCCTATTCTGCAAAGTTAGACATTGATAGAGCTGGTGAGGCAGCTTTATAGCTTGAATACATCTATTCATCGGAGAGACAATTACTTTGGTGAGGAGCCCTCCATTGCCAAATGGCAGCACGCCGCCAAAGCATTTACATAGTTGCGCTCTGTATAACACAGTCATTCATGTAAATGGGCTTTTCCTTACAGTTTTATTGTACTGTCGGCGTGCTTGTATCAATAAATAAGTTCTTAAATAGATTGTGGATCTGCAGCTTTGAGGAAAGGAGTTCGCTCAAGGAACGGAGCTCCAAGGGCTGCAGTCCTATACCTCGGAGTGGGGAACTTGTGGTTCTCCACATGTGGCTGAACTACAGCTCCCATCAGGCCTAGCAGGCATGGTCAGTGGACAAGGATGATGGGAGTTGCAGTTCATCACCATCCAGAAGACCAAAGGTTCCCCACAAATGCTATGCCTACTTACCTGGGAGCAAGGCTATTTGAGCTCAGCAAGACTTACACCTTACAGATATATTGAAGGGCTGAGCAGATAATTCCATCTCATTTCCATCTCACTGGTGTCTATTTATTTATTATTGCTTGAATCCCACTGCACAATTAGCTTTGTGTGGATGTGTTATAAAAGTGACAAGTGTCTAAAGAGGAGATGTGTTCATCCAGGGTTAAAGAATTTTTCTGAGCATCAACCAGCATCCCATTCCATGCACCCTGCCCCATTTTGTGTACATTTTTTGGCTATGTACATTTAAAGTGCATGGCTTCCCTCTAAGATTCCTGGGAAGTGTAAGTTTGCTAAGGGCTGCTGCCACTCTGTGAGAGGTACGCTATGCTTCTTAGGATTCTTTGGTTGAAAATCATGTGCTTCAACGTGTGCATGTGGCATTTATTTCAAATGCACACTTTTAAATGCTTTCATATGCATTTTGTACCCATCCTTTAAGCCAGGGTTTCCCAAACCTGGGACTCTAGCTGGTTTTTGGACTACAACTCCCATCATTCCTAGCTAGCAGGACCAGTGGTTAGGGGTGATGGGAATTGTAGTCCAAAGGAAGCTGGAGACCTAAGTTTGGGAAACCATGCTTGGAACAAGATACCGGTATTTGTGCCCACTTTTCCTGTGCACTGAAAGTGCATTTTTCATAATCTGCAGAAGTGTGCAGTCCGACTCCGCAAGCAAGCTTGGGAGCATTGGGTTGATTCTCTGCAAAAAAGCAGGCCAAAGGAATTTCTCCTCCATCCCAATGTATGGGGTCACACCGTTAATCTATTGCAAAATTGACAAAAAGCAGTGACAGAAGGGATGGCTTGTTTTTGCTTCCAAACTGCAGGCACTGGGTGGTCTAATTCAAGGAAAACATCGCTACCAGGCAAAGAACACCAACCTAGTAGCAAACCACGCAAGTCATCTGCTATTTTGTCAGAAAGAAGAGCCTTCCCACCATGTTGTCGAGGAGGCTCATCTCTGCCTTGACAATTTGGGGTTCCACGTCATTAGTTTCCATTTGATTTTATAGCGGCAAAATAAGAGAAAATTAATTATAGGAGATGCTGGAAACCAAGCAGTGGAATTAAAAATCCCAGCATTCTCATTTAATGCCCAAGAAACAAATTATGCTATTACGGCAGAACAGCTATTTTAACCTCCCTCGAACTTGTTTTCACATTTTGAAAAAAGATGTTGAACGTATATGTTGGGAATGAAGAAAAATGCAGGGTGAGAGGACATGGCAATAGCAAGGAAGCATCTTTATGAGATATGGGGTGCATAAACATTAATCAATCAATTAATAAATTAAATAATTTCATTTCCCCAAGTACTCAAGATGCTTTTGGGGTAGATTCATGTTACAGTTAGCTGAATACCCAGTTGTCCCCAAAGGCATGCTTTTCCACAGAGGTGACCGAAGTATGGCTAATGACTTGCAAAACTGCATTAAGCAGAGTGCACTGCCTTCTATATGTACCAAATAAGACTTGTCATACAGACTCCAGTTACCGGCTATTTGCTATGTACCTATACAGTGCCCATTTTCTTACTGTCGCTGATGCGGATTTTTGTGTGCATGCGGATTTACTTCCAAGAAAAACCCTCTTAAAACATTCAGCCTGGGCACACAAGGGCAAAATGTGCATTGAGGGTTTGTCCTCCCATTGTCCTGTGCACACTGAGTGGACCTCCTCCACCCCACCATCCCTGTGGGAAGCTGTGAAGGCATCTTCTAAGCACATTTGGCCAAACATGTTTTTGAAGCCTCACTGCAATCAGGAACTCAGATAATTCAGGATATTGGAGTATAAGTCTATTAATGGTCACTCACCAGAACGGCTATGCTCTGCCTCCACAGTGAGAAGCAGTAATGCTTTTGAATACCAGTTGCTGGAAACTGGAGGGAAGAGAGCTCCTGTGCTGTCTGGAGTCCAGGTTCCCGGCTTAATAACACAGTTAGTGTAGGTAATCAAAAAGGAGGGTTTATTGCAAAACAAATAGATAGCTCTGGACGGCTCTAACAAATCCGCCAACATTACCACTCAAGATGAAACTTCTGAAGACTTCTTCTGGTTCCTACAGAAGATATTGAAGCTTCACCCCTTATGTCTCTTGTTTTGCTTCCTGTCCATCACCCCTGCCATTCGCCGACTCTTCGGTCTTATTGGATCAGCTACAACCTCTTCCTGTTCCAAAAGACTGTCTCTGTGCCGGTTCGTGCCTGTTTGAGCTTCCTGAGAGCTTTGGCTGTGTTCCAGCCCACTCAGTTGTTCCCTTGGCAACCGGCCGTCCAAGGTCAGAGGGAGTCAGCACTGACAGCTCTGGCCTCTGCTCAGCCTGCGTCAATTCTAAACCTCTCTGTTCCTGCCCGTATTCTGCAGCTGGCTGTAAAGTTCCACTTGGTGCTGGCTTATTCCTGACGTGCTTATATCCCACAGAGATCTGGATGGCTACTAGAGAACAGGATGCTGGAGAGATGGAACATTGGACTGATTCAGCAGGCTCTTAAGATTCTTATGTTCACAGTTCCTGATCATAGGGAGTCTTCTTAGACAATCCTTCAGACCTTTATACTGAATATACTCCCTATGCACTTTTTGCCCTTATTTGCTCAGACAGAATGTCTGGATAGGGCTAAAGTGAATTTAAGATTGCATCGCAAGCCTCAAATTGCACCACTCCTGCATATTGCAGAAAGAGCCATTTTAAAACCAAATTTGTATTCTAGTGAAAATAGCTTTCAAATTAAACTTGTAGACACAGGGAATGCGAAATGTTGACAACCATGTAAGCATCCCTTGTAATAATGAATCAATAATGATCTATGCAGCCCGTATTGATGCAAATCTAACGTGCACCTCAGTTTTCAGAACCTTGAAAGAAGAAAAAAAGGATTTGCTGGCACCATTAAATCTAATGTGCACCCTAATTTTCAACATAATCTGGCCAAAGAAAGGTGCACATTACATTCGGGTAAATACAGTATTTGAGAATCTGCATTCTGTACTTCATATTTTATTGTTATACTCAAATTACATTAAAGGGTTGTTTTTGTTAAGGAAAGTGGAAAGTCCTTCTCCTTCTCCTTCTTCCCCCAACCTGTGATTGACCTGATAGGCAGCCCACAGTTCTGTGAGCTAAATGCCTGCTAGTCATTATGGCTGCATATCAGATTTGGTATGCCTCTGAATCATAGCTGTCAACTTTTCCCTTTTCTTGTGAGGAATCCTATTCGGAATAAGGGAATTTCCCTTAAAAAAAGGGAAACGTTGACAGCTGTGCTCTGAATACCAGTTGCTGAGGAACAGAAGTCCTGCTTGAGGCTTCCCATAGGCATCCATTTGGCCACTCTGAGAACAGGAGGCAAACAGTGCCCTTCTTTGAAGCTTCAGAAGCAAATGCTCTCTCCTTAAATACTACGTTGAGCTCATATCACCAGACCATAGCATGTGTTCTCTTGCAGCAAGCTCATTTGCTGACCTCTGGTCATAGAAAGAGATGATCCATGGACTTTAATATTAAAATTACATCTGTAGTAGTGTGCCATTGGAATGCCTTCCCATCAGTTTTTATTGGCCGATATAATTTATTTAGGATGTTTTACATAGCAAATATTCAATATTTGCATACTATATATAATCTAGGCCCATGGGGGAATGGCTATACCTGCTTGATTTACAACACATTAGGCACTAATGTGCTAATAAGATACCCTCCTCATTTGAAATGTTCAAAACTGAATTACTCCATTTAGAAGATATAATAGAGGTAAGTGCTTTTTCAGTACAATAATATGAGGAAGGTATGGAGGAAAGTTTAAATGAGTGTTCACCCTGAAATACACACCATTAATTGCTGAGATTTCTATGAAGGTGTATGATGAAGGAGTTACATGAGTTTTTATACATTTAAGCAAATTACCTAGAAATAAATCACATTCATAGCTGATTTCTCCAGTGTTTGATATTTTGTGGGAAAGATTCAAACACATATTGGGAATTTGGGTTTGCAGAATTCAAGTGGATTAAAGTGCTTTGTTGCCCTAGGACCACAAATCCACACTTCACCCCCCAACCCCCCCCCCCAAACAGACTTTTGAGATTAGCTAGGCTGCATTCACATGACTGTTTATTCCATTTCCCTGACATTTCTCTAACTTTTAATTTCCTTGGGTGGGGAGTGTGTGTGTGGGGGGTTCCCTTTAGGCCCAACATACACAACATGAGCATGGCCTGGGTGCATGTGTTGGGTTCCCATACCTTCATCAGATCATAGAGTTGGAAGAGACCCCGTGAGTCATCTGGTCCAACCACTTGCAATGCAGGAATCTAAACTAAAGCTTCCATGACAGATGGCCATCCTACCTCTGCTTAAAAACTTCCAACAAAGGAGTCCACAAGCTCTCAAGGGAACCCGTTTCACAGTCCAATAGCTCTTATTGTCATAAAATTCTTCCTGATATTTAGTCGCAATCTCATTTTTTGTCACTTGAAGGCTTTGGTTCGAGTCCCACTCTCCAGAGCAGGAGAAAACAAGCTTGCTCCATCTTTCACGTGACAGGCCTTATGATATTTGAAGATGGCTATCACATCTCCTCTCAGTCATATCTCACCTTTGGCTCCCCTAGCTAAGGAGCTGTAGTCTATGGCTGTTAATGTGCCCAGGGGTCTGGAGGGATGCTTTTCTGCCAGAATGAGCAAAAATCCTCACCGGTTTTTATAGTTTCTGATTTAGGTTAATTTGGTTTGCAGAGCTTCGGTTGTTATATTAATAAATATAACCTGTTTTCACTGTCTCTTTTCTTCATGAGTCTTCATTGGGGTTGATGGGAGTTCGAGACCAAAATATCTGGAGGGTGCCAGGTTGCAGGAGGTTGATCTAATGTAAGCAAAGTATTATTAACCCCATATTGTAGATGGGAATGTGTGTGTGTACCTGTAACTGCATTGAGAGAGGCTGATAAGGCCATCTGCTGATGTTATGGCAGAAATGAAAACTGAGCTGATCTCTGATCTACAACCCAGATCCATCCTTTCCCTTTTGGCTCTGGCCTAACAGGTACAACAGAACTCTTCATGTTTACATACTAAATCCCAATATTAAATCTGTTTACAAACCCTTTCATTAAGCTGCCACATCCAGTGTCACAAACAATGTCACTTTTCAGCATGAATCTCCTGCTGTTGCCAGGAAGCAAGGAAATTTGAATTCCATAGACAAGTGTTTCTGAATAATATTTCACTGCTGTTACACACAATGAAGGCAGAACACGCTCATAGAACTTCTCCTATCAGCTCCTAAAATTGCCTGGGACTTGTGCTACTAAAGCTGCCTTTTCTTCAAGTCAAGATGCATTTTACAGAAGGTTTTGAGACACTGTGGCATGTGGCAATGTCTCGATCCCTTCATGTCAGAACAAGGAATTACAAGCCTGTTCCATATGACAATGACTTTTGCATCAAGGTCAAATAGCATATTCTCTTGGTACCTGGATGCAACTAACAATTCATTTCTGTTATAAAGCTGTTAAACAACAACAACAACAACCCATACAAAACACACTTCCAGTTCAAGCACTATAATGTAAATCTAATTAATGAATAGAAATCTAATTAATGACCTTTGTCTATTGAATCCTTCCATTTATGCAATTCATTTGCAAAGTAATTGTACATTAAGAACATAGAAAATGGTCTTATACTGAATCCAGACCATTGGTCCATCTAGCTCAGAACTCCCTATATCTAGAGGTTACCAACGTGCCACCCATGGGCACCAGAGGGGGCGTTCCTGGGTGCCTATATGATCCCCTTCCCTGACTGTAACAAGGCTTAAAAGAAGCTTGCTATTGCAGCCAACTGATCAGGTTATGTTGTGTTCATGTGGTGCTCATGACAAGGTATTTTTGTTTGTTTGTGTTAAGTATAATTGCTTTAATTGACTCAGAAATGGAAAATGTATGTGCATTAATGAAGGTTTAAATTGAGAAGGGGACGACACAGGACAAGATGGTTGGACAGTGTTCTCGAAGCTACCAACATGAGTTTGACCAAACTGCGGGAGACAGTGGAAGACAGAAGTGCCTGGCGTGCTCTGGTCCATGGGGTCATGAAGAGTCGTACGCAACTAAACAACAACAAAATGTGTACTGGTGGAAAGGTTTACCATGGAGCTTTTCCATGGGGCTATATTAAAGCCAAGGAGAGCACACTCAGCTCCTAAATGGGCTCACGATTACCTGCTGATTGTTCTCTGTTACTCTAAACTGTTGTAACTTAAGGTCACAAGACAAAGGTATTGAGTTGGAAATTTGCCATCTTGAACGCCACAGAGAACAAAAGGATGTAAATGAAGCTCTCCTGAAGAGAAAGTAAACAGCCAGAGGCCAATGAAGGCTGGAATGCAGCTGTGGAGAGGGAGAGACCTTTGCTTCTAGGTCTGTTTGGATTATGTCATGTTTTCTAAGATGCTGAGCCTGTGCTGGACAGTGCAAGACATTGTATGGCTATTTTGTGCGGTGCATCTTTGATGCTTATGTTCTGCTTTTAAAGAGTTCTGCTAGTAAAATTTGAATCATATTTTCAAGGGTCTGGACAATGCTTCATTTAGAACACAAGTCAGTTTTCATGAATTCATTAGCTTCAAACGGCATGATATTAATATCGGCAACAGTTTGTTTGTGACTGGGCCCAGAACAGGTTGCTGATCCCTCTACAATGATTGGCAGCTTCTCTTCAGGGTTTCAGACAAGGGTCTTTCCAGCCATACCTGGCGACACCAGGAATTGAACCTGCAACCTTCTGCATGAAAAGCAGGTGCTTTATCAAAGAGTTAAGCTTCCTTTTATGGGATGTAAGACCCACTGCTATTCAGTAGTGACTGTGAGGAGGCACTGACCGTCCCAGCAGCAGGTGTTGCTAAGAGGCTACAGCGGTGTTGTGCTGTATAGTTACATGAGCAGCTAAATATTTTGGTGGTGTTGTTGTTGTTGTTGTTGTTGTTGTTGTTGTTGTTGTTGTTGTTGTTGTTATACCACCCTTCAACTGAAGATCTCAGGGTGGTTCACAAGATAAAAGTACAGGATAATTGCACAAAATAAATAGTTGAAACCTAAACAAAAAACAAAAAAATACAAAACATTTCAAAGGCCAATGAATATTAATCAGCCAAAGACCTGGTAGAAGGGGAATGTTTTCGCCTGGCACCTCAAGATGTATAATGCAGGAGCCAGATTAACTTCCCTGGGGAGCAAATTCCTCGTATTGGGAGCCACTGCAGAAAAGGTCTGTGAAACTCAAATATCTTATATTTAACCCCTCATACATTTATATCTCTTCCCCAAGGCCATCAACATTTGGGTTGCAATCTCTTTGGGACAAAGACTTGTCCTTTTTTTTAGTTCCTCATCCCTTACTTTAAATAAACAAATCCATAAAAGTGTTCCCCCCTCATGCAAGATATTAGGACTAAGATATAAGTATGAAAACTACCCTGGTTTGGAAAAGGTGTAGAATGGCACTGGAGGCAGGAGTGGTGAGACTACATCTCTCTTCCCAACTTCATTAGCTTTCCACTGCTCAAGTCAATAGGATATTCATTTCTTTTTGAAAACTGAAAACAAAGAGCAGCAAAACTGCCAAGGGTAATGCCCAGCTTTATCACCCATCGTCTGTAGAAATTATGCATAAAGCAGCTTTGCGTAATTATCGGAACTCTTAAAAGCATCCCACCACAGTAATATTTAGCAACCAGCCACAAATTAAATCAATTGTTCTTCCTTGTCACATTGATGAAGGGATTGTGGGCTCTGTTTTCATGACAAACACATCATTAGAGTACATACATTTAAACTGATTATATCATTCAGTGCAAGGGACACTAGGGTTAGGATGATATAAAAGCCCAAATCACACGCAGTGCTTCCCAAATACCAGGCTTTGTGTGGTCTAATCAAGATTGCATCAAATGTTTTATTAGACACAGCCACCCAAGTCTAGCTGAAGCCAGATGATCTCTTATTATCAACCAGCAGTAAATTACATTCTTTTTTGGACTGAATTTCAATGAACTCATTTTTTAAAAAATACTCAGATGCTACAAGTAGGTCAACTCATAAAAAAAACTCCAAGGGGATCTCAGTATTCCACCCACACCCACACCCCCACTTTGAAAAGGAACAACACACAAAGGAAACAAAGTAATAAATGTTACTGATAACATAAAAAAGCAGGTTATTTTCCCTGTGAAATAAACTACGATCACTAATGATAAAATGCAGCTAGCCTTGATGCACTGGAGAACCTGGTTGAACATTTAATTACAGGGCATAAATTTGATGCAAATGGTAAATGCCCTTCAGTTATCTTAGTTGAATGGGATTATCTAGTGAGTATACAAATGGTGCCCTACACTCCCTGAGTTATTGGTTGGTGTGTGTGTTAAAATAGAATCAAACGTTGTGACCATCTATGGTCTAAAGAGACTGTTGCTAGTAACATGACAGGAACCAAAACAGGAAGTACCTGCTCACTATGGCTGAAACTTCCTGTTTCAGAGGCCTTGTACTGCCATTGCTGCTAAGCCATGGTGATAACTATCTATCATCATGATAGATAATAGCTATGATCTGTTCTCCCATGATCAGCATGTGAACAGGACACAATCACAAAAGTGTGCATGCACACGAAAGCTTATACCAAGAACAAACTTAGTTGGTCTCTAAGGTGCTACTGGACATATACAGTGGTACCTCGGGTTAATTACTTAATTCGTTCCGGAGGTCTGTTCTTAACCTGAAACTGTTCTTAACCTGAAGCACCACTTTAGCTAATGGGGCCTCCTGCTGCCGCTGCGCCACCGGAGCACAATTTCTGTTCTCATCCTGAAGCAAAGTTCTTAACCTAAAGCACTGTTTCTGGGTTAGCAGAGTCTGTAACCTGAAGCGTATGTAACCCGAGGTACCACTGTGTGTGTGTATATATATATATATATATATATATATATATATATATATATATTGTCAGACCAACACGGCTACCTACCTGACCCTTTAACCAGCCTCAACATAGTAGTGAATTGATACTTTCCTGATTATAAAGGGTTGTATCCAGCTACATTCTCCCCAGATTAGACCCAGTAAATTGAATGGACCTAAATGAGTGATGACCATTAATTTCAGTGGGCTCATTCGGTGTATGATCAACACTAGATACAACCCTAGATGTTATTATTATTTTGCAGTGCAGTGTATAGTGAAACGCTAGCACCTTAGAGACCAACTAGGTTTGTTCTGGGTATAAGCTTTCGTGTGCATGCACACTTCTTCAGATACATTACTGAAGAATATTATTACTGCTGCTGTTGTTTCTGTCGCTGTTAAAATAAAAGAAAACGAAAAGCGTTCGTCTTCAGTGTGCCAGTCGACTATAAAATACTACATACAGAGGCAACCTTCTGCATCTGCTGGTTTAACAGTCAGTACTATTTGGGGGGCCTGACATATCATTTTTGGTAATGTCTGTGATTCAGATTGTATCACTATGATGTAGGAGTTAGGACATCAGGGCACAGCTGGAATAAGTATGAGGTGATGAGGACAGGGCTCCACCCTTGCACCTGGGAAACAAGAAGCCAGAAAAGATGGAGGGCTGAAGGAGGATAGGAGGGCATGAATGGATCTTTAAATCTCAAGGGTACCCATGAATAAGGAAGGAAGAAGCAAAGACATACTGAACTGCATTTCAGTCTTGTCACATGCAAGCACTGAACTATATTAGGATAGATTGTGTCCTTAGAGAGTTTCAGGAGTGTTCATGTTCACAATGAACCTGTGCATTCGGTGAATGCTTGAGGGAGCAATAAGATCATGTATATGTTCACCATTCATGTGAAGGGGACCTATGGTTTTCTGCTTGCATTGAGGCACACTTCACACTAACAGTGAACACTCAGCTGTCAAGACACAAGAGGAGTATTGGGTGAGTGATTAGTGGGCGCAATCTCTTCCTCCCTTCATGCATTTGCCGAATGAGTGGATGGAGTTTGTCCGAACACCCCTTTTACAGTGGCAGTTCCAAGATCAAGGCTTCAATGTTGGGAAAGCTTACTTTTCATTTTCTGGAAGTGGACAAAGGTTGTGCTTCGAGCCCCCAAACCCATCCCCCATGGAAATAAAGACACAGTGGAGACAGAATTTAGTTTAAATGTTAATGGGCAAATTTTGGCCACAATTTTATTAAAATACACAAATGTGACTGGTATTGACGTAGGCATTGGTATCAAACTATATCTGGCTCCTGCCCCACCCTGCAGGAAGCCTGGAAAGGGTAAACAACCAGCAGGGGGAGCTCCATCAATGTATATAGACTGGTGCTCACCCCTGGGGTTCCTGGGGGTCCTGGCATGGCCCTAGCCCTTCTCCGGGCTTCAGACGAGATCCAGACCCTTGGATTCCTTTAACGGAATACCCTATTCATTGGAGGGGCAGGTGATGGCCGCACATCCCCTCCCCACATTCCCCCCAAACCAATGCCTAACCGCCAAACCTTACAAGTTGTGACAATTGCTAAGAGGTAGGCAAAACTCAAGTGGCCACAGCCAATCTACCACATTGGAAAAAATTCCTACCCGGCCCCCATTCCAAAACAGGCGACCAACCGAAGTCCAAAGCAAGGCCAAACACAACCTAATTAACGGTGTGTGGGCGGGTGTTCGGCAACGCGAAGCAAAAGGAGGTCCCTACATCGTGTTGCCAAATACATACCCCCAACCCCCAACCTTGCCACGCTGCTGGTTGGCTAAAGGCCATTGGCATAACTGTGGCACCACCAGCTTGGAGCGGGGCAAGCCCCACCCACAAGCCGGTTAGGGAAGAGTTTCAGGGCCGAGCACAACATGGACCCTCTGTTAGGAGGATCCAGCTTCTCAGACCATAAGCTGGGCACATTGTGTATTGAATCTATAGGTCTATAGAGTAGAGCCATTAAAATGAATGTGACTAAATTAGTTATACAGATTAATTTCAGTGCATTTACTCTGTGCAGAATAGAATTTGATACAACCATGTCAAACTATTTTGATAACTCTAATTTCTGATTGTTGAGAGGTTAACTGTATATTGAATGGAAGAACATATGCATGTGTTTATTTTTCATTTTATTTATATATGTCAGGGGTTCAGGAGCAGAAGGGACGGATGGAGAGGAATCGGAGGGAGAAGTTAGCGACGAGAGCCGACCAAGGTCCCTAAGTCTCTCCAGCGAATCGGAGGATTCACAGAAAGGGGCTCCCGTGGGCAGAGCTGGGGGGTTGCCAAGAGGGGCACCTCAGGAAGGAGGGACCAGAGGGGATTCAGAGAGCAGCAGCTGGAAATCCGGACCAGCTACGCCACCAGAGAGCAGCAGGGGGGAGGAGTTCCAGGCACCAGCGACAGGCAGCTCTCCGGCAGCAGCCACGCCTGCGTCGGAGAGCGAGGAAACGGTAGAGAGGAGGGTCGGAGACAGCGCGCGCGCGCCAAGTTCAAATGTAACAGAGGGAGGCGCAATGAGCAGCCCGGAAAGGGAGCCAGGTCCTAAAGCCCGCCGAAGGGAGGGGGAGGAATCCGAAGGGTCCGCATCCGAGGCATCCAGGAAGGAAGGAACCCCGGGGGGTGGTAGGACCCAGAGGCGAAAGGAGAGACGCAAAAGGTGGAGCAAGGCTAGGGTCTTGAACTGGTGTACAGGAGGCGGAGATTCAGATGGGACTTCGCCGATCTAGGGAATAGACGTAGAGACGCACGCTAAGATTTGGAAATGGAAACTATACTTCAATAAAGACTTTATACCGTTCTACCGGCTAGCGTTGGTCCTTTGTGAGCCGGGACCTAGAGGCAGTCTCTGACAGTAAGTCCCATCTCACAAAGTTTTCATCAGTTCTCTTTGACTCAAGCGGCGTGTGGGGAGCGAAGCAGGGAGGAAAGAGGACTGGTGCCTTGGGAGCTCACAAGAGTCAAGCGACATGTCTACTGAAGAGCAAATTGCTTCCCTGCAAGAAGCGGTAACGCAGCTCAGCGCAGAGATACTCGCCTCCAGGAAAAGAGAGGATGAAGCGGCTGCTGCATGCCGAGATCTCCAAGCCAGGTTGGACGTGCTTACTAAGCAGGCACAAACGGGGTCCAGATCCGAGGGGATCGGGTTGGGGAGGAGAGGAGGCAGCATTGTATCTCACTTCGATGGGAATTTACAGCAGTACCCCAATTTCCGAGCAGACGTGCAGTTTGCGCTGAAACTGCTGGAAAAAGAGTTTAGAGATGAGCAGGAAAAAGTGGGGTTTATCTTGTCTCATTTGCATGGAGACGCGAAAGCATGTCTGCGCAATCTGTGGAGAGATATGGACCCAGCGCTCCAGAGTTCAGCTGCATTCATTAAAGCGATGGATTCTTGCTTTCTATCGAAAATAGACATTGACATTGCCCGTAAGGACATATTTGGGCTGAGACAAGGGAAAGCCAGCGTGAGGCAGTATCACTCCCGCTTTTTTGCATTGGTCAATGCCTTGGGGTGGGACAAGGATTCCCCCCCCGTTAGAGATCTTTATTGGGAAGGATTGAACCCCCAAATCAAGGATGAGATAGCGCGGGGGGAGAGACCCAAAAGCACCCAGGAAGTGGTGGACAGATCGCTCGCAGTGGGGGTGAGGCTGGAGGACCGCCCATGGGACAGAGAAGAAGGGCGTTGGGGACGCACACCAGCCAGAGCGCCCTCCCTCTTGCCCAGGGATGTCGCGCGTGCGCAATCAACGCCTCCGCAAGCAGGGGGGGAGGAGCCAATGGAGATCGGCGGTGCTAGAGCTCAATCAGCCACCAGAGCCTTAACACCGGGAGCAGTCAAAACAAAGCAGCCTAGAGGGAACAGGAAGTGTTACATCTGTGAAAGTCCTAAGCACATGGCGAAAGAGTGTCCCCAGAGGCTCCACAAGCACACTGCAGCTTCAATGACAGTAATGGGAGCAACTCAGCAAAGTGAACCACAGCAGGGAAACGAAGGAGTCTGGCTGGAAACAGAAGCACTGGGGGCCAGCCAGGCGAGTCAGTAAAGAAGTCCCCAGAGATTTTGAAGCCCACGGATCCCCTCCCGCCCAAACCAGTGGTGCAGCTCACCGCATCGCTCCAGCTGCCCAGTGGTCTCACTTTAGAAGTGCCGATTACGATTGACTCTGGCAGTAATGCGGACTTTATCGCACTGGAATTCCTTCAACAACACAACATAGCGCTACTGCCAGCCACACTGCCCCTGAACGTTGTCACAGTGGATGGCAGGGAACTGCTAGGGGGGCAGGTGGTACAGCAGACACCACCTATGGTGATGCAAATTGGGAATCACCGAGAAGTAATCAGCTTCAACGTCACCCAATTGTCGGACACGCCAGTAGTTCTGGGAATGAGTTGGCTACACAGGCACAGCCCAGCATTGGCATGGTACCAACGCCAACTGACTTTTGGCTCCTCCTACTGTGCGGAACACTGCATTCTGCCTAGACCAGAAGGGGAGGAGGATGACCCACAGTTACATTTGGACACGCTGCAAGCAGTACCTCTCAAGTATTCTGAATTTTTGGAGGTGTTCTGCGAGAAGGAAGCGGACAAGCTACCCCCCCACAGACCCTATGACTGCAAGATTGATCTCCTGCCGGGGGCGACGCTGCCAACAGGGAAACTGTATTCCATGTCTGAGGATGAACTGCAGGAACTTAGGGAGTTCATAGACCACAATTTGAAGCGCGGGTTCATCCGGGAGTCGAAAGCTGTAGGGGGCAGCCCAGTATTCTTTGTGAAGAAGCGAGACACGCCCCAGAAGAGGCTTGTAGTGGACTTTCGAATTTTGAACTCGAAAACCAAGCCCTCGTCCTTCCCCATGCCCAAAATAGACGACCTGCTCGCGACGGTAAGGAAAGGACGCGTTTTCACCAAGTTGGATCTGCGAGGCGCGTACAACCTGATTCGTGTGCGGGAGGGCGACGAGTGGAAGACGGCCATGTTCACACCACTGGGCACCTACGAATACAGAGTTATGCCCTTCGGATTACAAAATGGCTCTCACTGTTTTCAAGCCTTTATGCATCACGTGTTGGCGGGACTCCTTTACAAGAAGTGCGTATGCTTCCTGGACGACATCCTGATATTTTCTGAGTCGCGAGAGGCGCACGAGATGGATGTCAGGGAAGTTCTGCAGAGACTAAAGGAGCACAGGCTGTACGCCAAGCTGGAGAAGTGCCAGTTCGACGTGACGGAGGTGGATTTCCTGGGCTATAAACTGTCGGACAAGGGGCTCGCCATGGACAGCGCCAAGGTTCGCTCAGTATTGGACTGGAAAAGCCCGCGCAATCGGAAGGAAGTCCAGCGGTTTGTCGGCTTTGCCAACTTTTATCGCAAGTTCATCAAGGGGTTCGCTATGCAAACGGCGGCCATCACCGACACGCTCAGCTCCAAGAAGAAGAAGTTTCTCTGGACGGAGGAAGCGGAGCAGTCCTTTCAGAAACTCAAGCGTCTCTTCGCGTCCGAGGAGCAGCTGCTGCATGTGAATCCCAGCAGACCAATGAGGGTGGAGACAGACGCCTCAGACAGAGCCGTGGGAGCTGTACTGTTGCAACAAGACCAGCAGGGGGACTGGAGGCCGTGCGCCTTCTACTCAAGGAAGCTCAGCAAGTCGGAGCAGAATTACACCATCTGGGACAGGGAGTTGCTAGCCATCCATGCAGCGTTCAAGGCGTGGCGGCACTTCCTTATCGGAGCCAGACACACAGTGCAGGTCCGCACGGACCACAAGAATCTAGAGTACTGGCGCACGGCGAGGTTCCTGAATCAGAGGCACATTAGATGGGCAGAGTTCTTCGCGGACTTCGACTTCAGGATAGAGTACATCCCGGGTGACAACAACATCATGGCGGATGCCTTGTCCAGAAAGCCGCAATACCTCGAGGAGGAGGCACCGTCGGCAGCCAAGCACATTTTCGCACCGGAAGCGTGGGCTTGCGCTTCGGCGACCGTGGATCTGGACGCCGTACGTCGAGCGTTGCAGGAGGACCCCTTCGCGCAAGCCAAGATGGAGGAGGTGCACAAGGGCACGGTGAAGGACGACGAGTTCCAGATCAGAGACGGGTTGCTCATCCGCAAGGGAGCACTCTACGTGCCGGGGAATGACCTCCGCGCGAGGGTGCTGCAGCAGCTACACGACGCCCCCACTGCCGGGCACTTTGGCAGAGAAAAGACTGTAGAACTAGTGACCAGAGACTTTTGGTGGCCCAAGATGCGGGGGGAAGTAGCGGATTACGTCTCGAGATGCGACACCTGCCAAAGAGCCAAGTCAGTGCACAAACCGCCGGCGGGATTGCTGGAACCGTTGCAGACGCCGTCTGAGCCGTGGGAACGGGTGGCCCTGGACTTTGTCACGGATCTGCCCAGTTCGAGGGGAAAGACGGCAGTGCTTGTGGTGGTGGACATGTTTACCAAGATGGCACACTTCATCCCGTGTGCGAAGGTGCCCACGGCAGAACAGACCGCCAGGCTGTTCATAGACCACGTGTTTAAGGTCCACGGTCTGCCACGATCTATTCTATCCGACCGGGGGCGGCAGTTCATCTCGAACTTCTGGCAAAAGTTGATGGGCATCCTGAACGTCAAGATCAATCTAGCGTCGGCGAGACACCCGCAGACCAACGGACAAGCGGAGAGGGTCAACGCCATCATGCAGCAGTACCTGAGATGCTACGCCAATCAGCAGCCTAACACGTGGGTGGACTACCTGCCCCTCGCAGAGTTCGCTTACAACAATACGAAGCACGTGTCGACGGGGGTGACGCCGTTCTTCGCCAACAACGGGAGGCATCCCAGAACCTTCCCAGGTTTAGAGAGAGTGGGGGAGGGGGAGCCGCAGGCAGCGGAAGACTTAGCGTCAGAGTTGCAGGAAGTCCACGAACAGCTTAGGAGGCAGTTGGAACTGGCCAAGCACGCATACAAACTGCAGGCTGACAGACACAGGAGAGTAGGGGAAGACATACAGGTGGGAGATTGGGTCTGGTTAGCAGCGCAAGCAGTGCCGACCAAATCGTTGGCCAAGAAGAAGCTAGGGCATAAGCAGCTAGGGCCTTACCAAGTCCAGGCACAGGTCAATCCAGTGGCCTTCCGGTTAGCGCTTCCGGAGGGTTCCAGAATGCATCCGGTGTTCCATAGATCGGTGCTCACGCCCTACAAAGCACCGCATAGATTTCAGGAGCCAGGCACAGCACCAGATCCGCCCAGAGAAGGACCCAGGGAAGGGGGGTCGCCAAGAGGGGAGCGCATCAACGAAGCCACAGAGATTTTAGACTCGAGATGGGGGGAAGAGGGAGTAGAATACCTTCTTGCCAGAGAGGATACCCCGGCCAGCGCCAACAGTTGGGTGCCGGGCTATGCCTTGGACGAGCCCCTTCTCAAGGAAGAGTTCCATGCCATTTTCCCACACAGGCCCATGCCAGCCGAGTATTTCGACGACTGGCTCTTCACACCCACACTTTCAGGCAGCACGTTCCAGGGGTTCGACTCGGACGAGGAGACGGCACCACACATACGCTCTCCGGAGGGTTCAACCTCGGGTTCTGCCTCAGACCGCTCCTATTGGTGGGATACTCAACCAGAGGAGCAGTGGCGCAGGAAGTGGCTGGGGGGTCCCTGGCAGGCATCACCCTCAGAGGGGAACGGGGGAGAGATGGACATGGACGTGTTGGGGGAGGACGTGGGATTTGAACACGAAGGCAGGGAGATGGAAGCAGAGGAGATCGACGTCGACGAGCGCACGGAGGACGAGCCAGACCTGCCCGATGTGATGTACGACACGGGGGAAGAACTGTATCCGGCACTCACCCCCGCCACGACGGAGCACCCAGAACCCACACCGGAAGGAGGGGAGGGGGGAAGGGGGGGCTTCGAGGGGGGGATGGATGTCAGGGGTTCAGGAGCAGAAGGGACGGATGGAGAGGAATCGGAGGGAGAAGTTAGCGACGAGAGCCGACCAAGGTCCCTAAGTCTCTCCAGCGAATCGGAGGATTCACAGAAAGGGGCTCCCGTGGGCAGAGCTGGGGGGTTGCCAAGAGGGGCACCTCAGGAAGGAGGGACCAGAGGGGATTCAGAGAGCAGCAGCTGGAAATCCGGACCAGCTACGCCACCAGAGAGCAGCAGGGGGGAGGAGTTCCAGGCACCAGCGACAGGCAGCTCTCCGGCAGCAGCCACGCCTGCGTCGGAGAGCGAGGAAACGGTAGAGAGGAGGGTCGGAGACAGCGCGCGCGCGCCAAGTTCAAATGTAACAGAGGGAGGCGCAATGAGCAGCCCGGAAAGGGAGCCAGGTCCTAAAGCCCGCCGAAGGGAGGGGGAGGAATCCGAAGGGTCCGCATCCGAGGCATCCAGGAAGGAAGGAACCCCGGGGGGTGGTAGGACCCAGAGGCGAAAGGAGAGACGCAAAAGGTGGAGCAAGGCTAGGGTCTTGAACTGGTGTACAGGAGGCGGAGATTCAGATGGGACTTCGCCGATCTAGGGAATAGACGTAGAGACGCACGCTAAGATTTGGAAATGGAAACTATACTTCAATAAAGACTTTATACCGTTCTACCGGCTAGCGTTGGTCCTTTGTGAGCCGGGACCTAGAGGCAGTCTCTGACAATATAATTTATAGACTGTCCTTCATCCAAAATTAGCAGCAGCAGCATCTCAGGGCAGCATATCTAAAAATCTCAATTAAAATCCAGAACGCAATCCACATAAAAGCAAATAAATTAAAACATTCCATAGTTATATTCATGTTAACAGTTTTTTTAAAAAACCTCACCTTTGAAATATCCGAGATCCATTTCCTATAAAACCTAATGTAGGTTTGCAGGAGATATCTGGCATAACTATTTGCACAAATGTTATATGGCCAGATTTACATCACTCATTTCATGCCAGTTAAATCTTTGGGTGCTAAGGCACTTTTACTGGTTGTGCACAATTGCACATCCCAGACACAGATTAGTCAGGTAATACAACTTGTCTCACAATCTCCCCCACATCTAGACCATTATCATTCAGCTTGACACATCTAATTTGTTATATTTTTATAGATGTTTCAGTGTCATTCATGTGGTGAGCTTCATCAAAAAAAGGGAATAAAACTATGTGATCACATTAATTATAATTAGCACTGCTCCAGTGAAAGTATCTAGGCAAAACAGGTAGAAAGAGCGCCATCCTTTACTTATATCAGTGCTTCTTGCTGCTGCTGCTGTGTTAACTCATCCACCAGAACTGGCCCATTTCCCTGCAGTTATGTAGGATGAGCTATTCTGAGATATTCTTTGAGCTTGAGTCTGTTGGCTCAACCTTCTTCCTTTGTCTGGGGTGGTCATCACATTGAATAAGAGCAGGGTGGGGGAAGGATCTGTCACCCACAATACAGTGGTGTCTCAGGTTACATACGCTTCAGGTTACATACGCTTCAGGTTACAGACTCTGCTAACCCAGAAATAGTGCTTCAGGTTAAGAACTTTGCTTCAGGATAAGAACAGAAATCAGGCTCTGGCAGCGCGGCAGCAGCAGGAGGCCCCATTAGCTAAAGTAGTGCTTCAGGTTAAGAGCAGTTTCAGGTTAAGTACGGACCTCCGGAACGAATTAAGTACTTAACCTGAGGTACAGTGGTGCCCCGCAAGATGAATGCCTCGTAAGACGAAAAACTCGCTAGACGAAAGAGTTTTTCGTTTTTTGATGTGCTTCGCAAGACGAATTTCCCTATGGGCTTGCTTCGCTAGACGAAAACGTCTTGCAAGTTTGTTTCCTTTTTCGTAAAACCGTTAATACCCAGGGTGCATTGCTTGAAGAGCTGCAGTTGCGACTTGACTTCGAGGAGCAACTCATAGCACGCGGTGTGGTAGCCTTTTTTGAGGTTTTAGAAGACTTTGGTGATTTTTGAAGCTTTTCCAAAACTTCTTTTGCAGCCATTTGGTAAGTTAAACTTTTAAAACTTTTTGGGGGGGTTTTGGATTTTGGGTTGGGGTGTTTGGAATTCAAGGACTTGGTGTTAGGGAGGGGTTTGCAAGAATCTGGAAGCTTGTGTGGTTTTTTTTCTGCATTTTTCTGATTTTTTGTGACCATTCGGCCATGTTGTTGTTTTTTTTAAAAAAAATTTCTGGGTTTGAATTTCTGTGTGGTGGGTGGCTGGGGGAACAGTTGAGGAGGGGTTTGCAAGAATCTGGGAGCTTGTGTGGTTTTTTTTTTAAATTTTTATGATTTTTTGTGACCATTGGGCCATTTAAAAAAAAAAAAAAATTCTGGGTTTGAATTTCTGTGTGGTGGGTGGCTGGGGGAACATTTGAGGAGGGGTTTGCAAGAATCTGGGAGCTTGTGTGGGTTTTTTTTTTTTGAATTTTTATGATTTTTTGTGACCATTGGGCCATGTTGTTTTTTTTAAAAAAAAAAATTCTGGGTTTGAATTTCTGTGTGGTGGGTGGCTGGGGGAACAGTTGGGGAGGGGTTTGCAACAGTTGAGGAGGGGTTTGCAACAGTTGGGGAGGGGCTGGGGGAACAGTTGGGGAGGGGTTTGCAACAGTTGGGGAGGGGTTTGCAATTTCTGTGTGGTGGGTGGGTGGCTGGGGGAACAGTTGAGGTTTTAGAAGACTTTGGTGATTTTTGAAGCTTTTCCAAAACTTCTTTTGCAGCCATTTGGTAAGTTAAACTTTTAAAACTTTTTTGGGGGTTTTTGGATTTTGGGTTGGGTGCTTGGAATTCAAGGACTTGGTTCTGGGTTTGGATTTCTGTATGGTGGGTGGCTGGGTGCTTTTGAATTTTTTGGATGTGAAGCACTGATTCTTTTTTGAGTTTGCGAAGGTAGGAGCTGTGCTGCCATGGGACCCAAGAAGACTGCTGCTGCAGAGGCCGGCGAGAGGAAGAAGGAGAAGGTGACACTGGAAATGAAGAAGGAGATCATCCGGAAGCACGACGGTGGAATGCGTGTGACAGACCTCGCCAGGGAGTACGGCAGGAATCCATCGACCATCGGGACCATCCTGAAGATGAGGGAGAAGATCCTTGCGACTGATGCAGCCAAGGGAGTCACCAGGATCGTGAAGAACCGCCCAGCTGTTCTGGAGGAGGTTGAGAAGTTGCTGCTCATCTGGTTAGAAGAGAAGCAGCGTGCAGGGGACACAGTGACTGAGGCCGTCGTTTGTGAGAAGGCCAAGGCCTTGCACGCAGACCTCGTCCGGGAACAGCCAGGAACCTCAGGCGAGCCAGAAGTCTTCAAAGCAAGCAGAGGTTGGTTTGACCGGTTCAAGGCAAGATCTGGAATCCACAGCATGGTCAGGCATGGAGAGGCTGCCAGTTCTGATGTTCCTGCGGCTGAAGACTTTGCAGTGGAGTTCCTGGAGGTTGTGAAGACGGAGGGCTACGTTCCACAGCAGGTCTTCAACTGTGACGAGACCGGGCTGTTTTGGAAGAGGATGCCCAAAAGGACTTTCATCACACAGGAGGAGGCCAAGTTGCCTGGCCACAAGCCCATGAAGGACCGTCTGACCCTGCTCTTCTGTGCCAACGCAAGCAGCAACCTGAAGATCAAGCCCCTGCTGGTGTACCACTCGGACAACCCACGGGCCTTCAAGAAACACAAGGTTGACAAGGAGCAGCTGAGTGTCATGTGGCGATCCAACAGTAAGGCTTGGGTCACACGTGTGCTGTTTGTGGACTGGGTCAATCTTGCTTTTGGCCCTGCTGTCAAACAGTACCTGCTGGACAACGACCTGCCGCTGAAGGCTTTGCTTCTGATGGACAATGCTCCTGCTCATCCTAAAGGCCTTGAGTTGGACTTGTTGGAGGAGTTCAGCTCCATCAGCATCATGTTCCTGCCGCCTAAAACCACGCCACTGCTCCAGCCGATGGATCAGCAGGTCATCGCCAATTTCAAAAAACTCTACACCAAGGAGCTTTTCAGGAGATGCTTCGAGGTGACTGATTGCACCACCATCACCCTGCGGGAATTCTGGAAGGACCACTTCGACATCGTCACCTGCTTGAAGATGATCACCACGGCCTGGGACGGGATCAGCCAGAGAAATTTGAATTGCGCTTGGCGCAGCCTGTGGCTCTGATGCACCAGAGTCAACAGTGGTGCAGGACATTGTTGCCTTGGGGAGGACCATGGGCCTGGAGGTCACAGAGGAGGACGTCAGCGAGCTGGTAGAGGAGCACGACCACGAGCTGACCACCCAGGAGCTGGTCGAACTGCAGGCAGAGGCTGCGCAGGAGCAGGCCTCGCTGGAAGAGGAGGAAGCAACTGAGGAACAGCTGTCCTCCAAAGAACTGAGGGACATTTGCATGAAGTGGAAGGATGTGCAGGCTTTTGCACAGCGGCACCACCCTGACAAGCATGTGGCACATGACCTTGCGAACACTTTTGATACTAGGGTCATGTCGCCTTTCAGGGAGGTGCTGAAAAGACAGATGAAGCAGCAGACCATGGACAGGTTCTTCAGCAAGAAGCAAAGAGTGGAAGAGGAACCTTCTTCGAGTGGTCCCCCAGAGTCTTAGAAAATGTACGGTACACTTTGTTGATTTTTAAATGTTTTTCTGTCATGTTTAGAAACTTAATTTATTGTTCCTTCAATTTTTGAACTGCTCTTTACATTATGTGTGACTTTAAAGAGCAGTTAATAAACTCTTGTTGTACCAAATTTGGCATTGTTTGGACTTTTTTTGACCATAGGAACGCATTAATTGATTTTCAATGCATTCCTATGGGATTTCGTGCTTCGCAAGACGAAAAATTCGCTAGACGAAAAAACTCGCAGAACGAATTAATTTCATCTTGCGAGGCACCACTGTACCACTGTATATTGTTTAACTACGACTGCCAAAATCCCTGATCATTGGCTATGCTGGCAGGGGGCTGAAGGGAGATGGAGTCCAATAGCATCCAGAAGACCATGGGCTTTCAACCCCAGATTAAAAGTGGGGGCTAGCTGGCGTCAGACCAATGTTGGTGGGGCAGTGCCTGCAAGCCACGGTCTCCACAATTGCACCACTCCCCCATGTTTTTCAAATCTTTTCCCTCAGTCCTGTCTGGACGATTCTGGCTGCTGATCAATGGCTGGGCCATGTTTGAAGGCTTGTTAAATAAAACCCTGAACAACACAGGATCAGTTTGCCTAAAATAATGTCTGCCCCTACATACCCCTGTATGGTTCCTTAGGTCATCTGAGGAGATGTTGCTCATGGCATCACATTCTACAGATCATCATAAGAATGCTGATGCATTCCAGCTCTCATCTTCCCAAGTCAGCATGGCTGAAGATCGGGAAAGATGGGAGTCATAGTCCAGCAACATTCAGGTCAACAGCCCAGCCCCCGGTTTATGTTATGTATCTTGTTTATATCCCTGACATTGTAAACCAATCATTCTTTTAGTGTGGTGGCACCCACCCTGATGCCTTCACTGGGCCCAGTTACATTGGCAAAGAAAAAGTGCTTTATATGTGTTGCATATGCATTATAACTCCAGATGGCGCTGTGGAGTTCCGTTTTCGCCAACCCAATTTCTCATACAAAGTTTGCAACGCGTTTAACTGAAACACTTCTTTGATGTATCTAGATCCAGCCACTGTACTCTTTTGGGCAGTTGCTAAAAACATTTTTGTTTCGATGTGCCTTCCCAGATATCTAGAATGCTTATGGGTTTTCAATTTATTCCTGGTTTTAATTTTCTGAATGTTATAATTTTTTTTTACTAATAATCCTACTGGTTTATTCTTTTTGTAAACTACTTTGAGGGTCGTTTTTACAATCACGTGGTGTATAAATTTTATGAAATAAATAAAAGAAATAATTTTTCTGAGGACCTCTTAAAATCAGTGCAGAACTCACATTTATCATTTCTGGAATGAAGTTACGTTTGGTATGCAAAAGTACACAAAGTGTTAGAAGGGTATTTTTGGATTTATTTAGAAAGATGTTTTTTGTTAGAAACTTTGAATTGAAATCATGCAAGCTGACAGTCTTCTCTGGAATATCTGATGACTTCTAGTGAACTAGGCATCATCATGTAACTAACTTTGGTGTGGTGTATAAGGTAGGAGCCCATTGGTCCAATTTGAGAAAGTCTGTCCTACCCCCAACCATACTGAAGTAGAAAATTATATTTTGAGATTCGCTAGAGGAAGAGGAGTGTGAGTATTATGGATATGATCAACTTTTTAAACAAAATATTTGTTTTAGCCAAAGTGAGTATCTTAGATACAGAATAATTTCACTGAGGATTGAGAGTAAAACTTGGAATAAAATTGATAATCACTTCCTATAGTCCTAACCGCATGAGAAGAATGTGACCTTGGATGCATTTAATTCTTGCGTTAAGCCTTCTTTTGTCATAAAGGGCTTGATGCTTTCTGAAGTAATTTTGATGCAAACTGAAGTCCTGCAAATGCATCAGTCGACAACAAATTCTTGAGCTGAGGTTATTTTATTGACATCCCTTCTCGTTCTCTAATGGTATTTTTTCGATTCACTCAGATTCCTTTTTTGTGATTTATATAACTGTTCCACAGTGATGAGTTTATTCCAATGATCCCCTTTCCCTCTCAATGCCACCCAATCTGATGCATTAGAGAAGAAAGCAAACTCCAGTTTAATGAAGTGACCTTAAAATTTTTAATCCACAAAGGGTTTTTATTATCCCTCCCTCCCTCTTTTATAACGTTTATGACTATATTTCCTGGCTGATGAGATCAATTGTCAATGACAGGAAAGTGAGGATGTTCAAAATCCATAGAACTTGGATGGAAAGGAAGCACGACATCTCCTCAAGGGGATGAAGAGAAGCAGTAGCCGGCCACGTGAGAATCATAGAATCGTAGAGTTGGAAGGGACCATAAGGGTCATCTAGTTCAACCCCCTGCAATGCAGGAACCCAACATGGGGCACAAATTCCTGACCATGAGATTAAGAGTCTCATGTTCTATTGACTGAGCTATCTCAGCTGCCTTCCCAATGCTGCATGTTGGTGCCAGTTACCAAAAGGGAATATCCAGGGCCTTAGCTTGGCTCCGCTGCTGCACACCTGCACTGTGTCTCCTGTTGTCAGGGGCAGGACTGAGGAGGAATGGTGGCGACTGCCCTGCTCTTTTCCTGAACCTTCCCGAGAACAGGAGGACAGTATAGATTTAGAACAGTGGTTTGCAGAAGGGCATAGCTCAGAGGCTGCAGAGGGGAAAAGCTGGGAAATATTGGGAGAAGAACAACAAGAAGAAGCAGCAGCACCACCACCAGGGGAGAGACAGCTGACAGACTCAGTGTCCTTAGAAAGCATTCCTGACCCCCCCCTCCCAGGACCAGACGGGCATTGAGGGTAGGAAAATAGAGAGCTCAGAGGCAGAAAGCTCAGATTAGCCGACACAGGAATGATGTAGGGAGTGGGACTTTACTTGGAGCAACACCATTATTTAGGGAAGGCTGCATTCCTCTGTTGCTCTCTGAGAATTATTGAATAAATTTACTGGTAAGAACTTTTATCGTTTCACTGATTCTTGGCTGCCACCATTGGAGGGATCTGATTCCCCGAAGCCTGGCACCTGCTGCCTTGCCTCTCCCACTCTCAGTAACCAGCAGTGACTTGTGGAAGTCATAAGAGCAAGGCAGTCCACTGCCTCCAACCATGCAGGCCTACCAGTCACTAGTGGAAAGAAGCATAACCTGATTTATTCTCCCTGAGAAAAGGACGTTTTTGCCTTCTTAAAAGGCTGAGAATCAGAATGTGCTCACTTATTTATTTAATAAGACTTCTATACCGCTTCGTCATCAAGAGCCGCTGAGAGGTTTTCATGAAACAAGAGAAAATGTTCATTAAGAAATACCAATGAAATCAATTTAGGCCTATTAACATAGGTTGCAAAAATAAACTTCCCCGAAAAGCCTGAGCTTACGAATCACTGAGCTACACATACTTGGAAAGCCTGTTGAAACCTTTGTGCTGAAGGCACGTAGAGAAGGAAAGCTGGCCTGGATGCGGACGCTGGTGGGGCGTTTGGTTCTCCTGCCTCTATGTCAGGTATTTAACCCTCATCCTAATAACGCCCGAATAGGACTAAACTGAAGAGCTTGTATCCGGCAACATGCTTAGGCTGATGTATTCTGTCTGGGCTGCGTTGCCTCCAGTGATGCAAAACATCCATAAACTAGATTTAAGGGCTTATGCGAACTGGATTTGCAACTACTTTACATTCAAAAGGATGCAATCAGTATGTATGAATGAGCCTCAGGAAGGAGAGTGATATCTTTCTAATTTCTCCAGACAGATTTTTCTTTCTTTTTTCAGCTGGAGCAAGGACCTCTCTCTACAAAAACACGGCAGCGTGTATTATTGAATTCTTCTCTGTTGTTCAAACTATGACTGGCTACCGAATTAGTATTGGTGTTTGATTATTACTGTCTCATTCTGCTTTCCTTCCCCCCCCCCATATCCTGTGCCATTGGACCATCCATTTCCTATATGGTTGGCTTCCCTATGTTAAAAGGTTTTACAGCTTAGCAATGCTTAGTTCACCTGGGATATCGTTTTCACTTTGAATTTCAAACAGATGTACAAAATTTTTGCAGCGACTGCAGATGACACTGAAATTTGGACTAGGAGTGCCCTCTAACAAAGTTTATTCTGGGACTTTTAGATCAGGACTCATCAGTGTAGCACCCATGGGTGCAATGGCACCCTTGAGATATTCCCCTGGTGCCCATGAAGCCCCTGAGCACCCACTTCACCAGCACCGCACTGTGTTAGGCTTTTCTTCATTGAAAAATACACAGAGCTGAAGGAGGAAGTTAGAGGAGTGACATTGTTTGTCACTTCCTTTTTCAGCTTTGTATAGAACTGTAGAGTTGGAAGGGACCCCAAAGGTCATCTCGTTCAGCCCCCTGCAATGCAGGAATCTCAACTTGTGATCCCCCATCCAATTTGAAACCATACCAGGCCCTGCTTAGCTTTTCAAATATGCTCAGGTTAATTCTATTGGTTCCATTCTTTACTCAGATCCCTCGGAAAAGTGTGTGTGATTTCTGTCTCTTTGGAGGAAGGCTGATCTAGGGGAGGGGAGAGGGAAGTGACCACATGGGGTGGTGCCCATAGTACTCACTCAAAATTTCCCAAAGTGCCCATGGACCTGAAAAGGTTAGTGACCCCTGATTTTGATGGGTGAGTTTTGTTCTCTCTCATGGCTTCATTGCTTGTCATAGTTGTTTTCTTTAGGTCCAAGTAGCTTTTGCAAGGATAGTCAGTATGATAACCTTCAGATGATAAAGGTAAAGGTAAAGGGACCCCTGACCATTAGGTCCAGTCGTGGCCGACTCTGGGGTTGCGGCGCTCATCTCGCTTTATTGGCCGAGGGAGCCGGCGTACAGCTTCCGGGTCATGTGGTCAGCATGACTAAGCCACTTCTGGCAAACCAGAGCAGTGCACGGAAATGCCGTTTACCTTCCTGCTTTATCTACTTGCACTTTGACATGCTTTCAAACTGCTAGGTTGGCAGGAGCAGGCACCGAGCAACGGGAGCTCACCCCGTCACGGGGATTTGAACCGCCGACCTTCTGATGTTGATGCTGAACCACAAATCCCATCATCGTCTGCTGACCTTTGTCAGAGAAGGATGTAAAGAACTAGCAGGCATGTGTGAACTCACAAGAGGATTTCTCTAGCAATATAGTAATGTTTTGATGTTTCATAAGGCAATACAGGCCCAGGACATCACAAACATATTCACTGGTCCCAGGCATCTGGATTTCGACCTGAAAGAGCAAGGAAAGGTTTGGGTACATTGAGGGTAAATGGTAAGCAAGCACAATTTGTGACATTGCACAACATTGTTGCTGATTATGGGGGCATGTCTCTTTAGGCATCAGCCTTAGTTTCCAAGTTTGTGGGGCCTGAGCCAACATGAGCCTTAACTTTAATCTTCAACTGGTTTTTTTTTATCATTTAGTTGAAATACTCCCTTATATGTTTCTACAGCAATGACCCACAAGTACATACATGTACTATGGATAATGGAAGCTTCCCAACTATAGCAAGGAAAAAGTAAATGAGCTCTGTGGTAGAGGAAGTATCTGCATTGTACATGTCCCCTGGAATCATGTGTGTCCAGTTAATAATAAAACTCATTTATCTTCATGTCAGTATTGTAGAGTTAATATATCTGCAGATGGGCAAGCTGTGTTCTACTCTGTCTCATTCATCATCAGCAAAATTACTGGTTTACGTCCAACTCCAAAATCTTTATTGTTCAATTTGATGGCAGAAGTGTGTGTGTGTGTGTGTCAGCTTCAGCCAATTTTGAGTTGGCTGAAGCCGATACATAGTTTTGCTTGTGTAGACATCCACAAATTCCAGAATTAATAGGTCCAGTCACACAATATGTGGCAGAGGGAGCTGGATTTACTTTGGAGTGTGGGTGAAATTCCCCGATTTGCAAAATCCGTTCATAAATGTGAGTACAAATCACGTCTAGATGGTTATGTCTTCAATGCTACTTCTAAAGTGGACCAGGCCCTCCATGCTTCCTCCTTGGAGTCAAGCAGGGATGTTTGAATCTGTCTTTTTCTGGTCCGTATCAACTTCACATCATGTCAGGGGTACCTCAGTCCCATCAACATTGAGCATGATAGCCCCAGACTTAAGTGGGGGAGAACATACATGGTACAGATGAAATTTGGCACAGATGATCTACCAGATAAGGTTTATGAATATGCCAAATTTCAAAGTGATCCAGAATAAAATGCCACAGGAAAAGCAAGTTTAAGAGTGCTAAAATGAACACATGGGTCTATTTTTCTTGAGATTTTCTCCAGCCATATCATTCATATTTTTCAAATTTGAGGGGCAAACTACTGATGTCCATTATTCTGGCTTGTCAAGGAGCACATGCTTTCTCTGATTTCGCAAAGTTCTGAGCAGTGGTTCAAAGGTGGTTAAGGTTTTCCTACCCATTAAAGTCTATGGAAGGCAAGTACTGGCATAGAGTGCGAGGCATGACAAGAACAGAAACTGAAGCCAAAGATCCTGCCAGGAGTGGAGTGCTTGCAGAGAGAGCCACCTGGTGGGTGCTATTTGCCAGCTTTTTTTTTTAGTTCCAGTATATAACAATATACTCCAGTTGTTAGACAGCAACTCACTAACCATTTTCCTGCTTGTGGGCGAATATGGAAACCCGGGGAACTGCTATGAGGAACTCCACCCCCCAAACTCATGCACCCCCCTGCAAAATCCTGGACCTCACTAGACACTGCAGTACTTCATCATTCCTCAAATACAGAGTGCATTCCATGTATGAATCCATTTAAGAACAGGTTCCTTCTCCATCCCTACTGTCTGGCTAAGAAGGCACTACCCTGAGACAATGTCTAGCATGTTTTCGACAGGACCAGTGGCAGAGTAAAACACAAAGCTAATATACAAGAGGGGAAGGGTGGGAAATGACCCTGTTTGTGGATTTTCTTGCAACGGGCCCAAGCAACCCTTCTACTCACTGCCCAGGATCTTGGAATCCTAGGACTGGAATGGTGCCTTTGGCAATATGACGTATTGGAGGTCCTTTTGGGGGTATAGGCACTGGCATGGGATGTTGGAGAATTCTGACCAAAAACAAAAATGGGAGCAGATATTGCCAGTGTTTCTTTATTTGCCCCATGGAAGGCAACCCAGTGAATATGATCAGTATTTGCTGCTGCTGCTGCTGTTGCTTTCAGTCTGCAAATGACATGTAATTCTTTGTATTTGCCTTCATTTGAATTCTGATTCTTTTGCGTTGAAAGGAAGGACTGCAATAACATCATGGCAACATAACTTACATAACTGACATAATTCTGTGGATCCCGTCAGGTTACGTAATTTTACCATGGTGAACAGTGAGCTGGATAACATAGTGTTCAGCAGAAGATGAACTGCAGCCGGAAAGAAACAGTGCTGCTTGCAACAAATACAGAGTAGAACAAAGAAGGATGCCTTCTTACATCCCTAATCCTGGGCTCCGAATCTCTCCCAACCACCCTAGAAAAACCTGATTATGTGAAGAGAAAATAGCTGATTATCTGGGCTATAACATGGTGGCCTCTTTGTTAGTAATGCACAATAAAAGTTATGGAGCCATTGAATGGAGCCCTTGAATTATTGTCTGTTTGGCAATTGGACTGGACCCAATACATCCCTTGGTTATTTACTTATTAGGTTTCTTAGGTATTTATTAGATTTTTTTTAACCAAAAACCCCCAAAACCATAAACCCAAGCTTAGCTGCAAGGTCACAAATCAACAAAATAATGAAAATGGAATGAAAGTATTTTACAGTACTCACTTAAAGCCATAGCCAACTGAATATTAAAGAATAAATCATAAACTCAAATACATGTAATCCTTCTCTGCTCTGAAGTAAAGCAGAACAGTTCTATTTACTCTACAAAATACTTAACTTTCTTTATAATGAGAATTTCATTCTCATTGCAAAATAATATTTTTATAATCCTAACAAATATTTCAAACCAGAACCCAAAAATTGTACATAAGCACTAAGCTCATCAGAATGTAATTTAGGCCACAGACAGAGATTGAAATATATTAGTATTACTATTATAAGTATAAAATATGACATCTGGCCTAAACATATCTCTGGAACAGAACTGAACAGTGCACACCTCTTCATTTTGTATCACCCCGCATCTATATTTGATTTGAAATTGCTTTTATATATGCAATTGTTATTGTCTTTATATATGAAACTGATGAAACTGTTTTAATGGTTTTATACATGGGCATATATTTTGATACGTCATTTCATTCTGGAACATACATTTTTAACTGCTATATTATATCTATATTTATATTTTGTTTTTTGTTTTTTCAAGGCTAACTTATTTTTACCCCTTTTGCTGAAAAAAATTAATGTATATTTTGTTTTAATGCAAACTGCTTGGGTTTTTATGATTAAGCAACATGCAAATATCTGTTAAATAAATATGAAACTGTTGCCATTCTTTACATCAATGTTCTTTATTGTTAAATCACTTCAAGATATGTTATAGGTTTGCCAAGGCTATCAAAGGGAGGTGACAGTAATGCCAGAGACTTTTTGTGTCTGGACTCATCGCTGGCTGAGAACTGTCTCTCTTCAGCACCATTTTCTCTATTGAATGTTTATTGTTATTTCTATTGCATTTTAATTGCTGTGAGACACAATGGGAATCTGCAAAACATGGGATTAAAAATGCATGCATGCATTATGCTACCAAAGAGAGATTTTGCAGGCCCACCTTAAATTTCCTTGGAAGCAAAGAGCTGAAATGATAATGGGATTAAAGTTTAGGTTGCAAGCCTATACCCAGTCCTATTATGAGAAAGCCCCATTAAACTCAGCAGCACTTACTTCTGAGTAGACCTGCCTGGGATTGGGCTGCGCCTTCTGTTAAAGATAGGGAACTACAACATGAAATGTCTCCTTAACAACAGTGACCATAGCTCTCAAACATTTTGCTATACATTGTTAAAAGGAAATATATAAATAAATTCCAATCCACCCAAAATGCACACAAAGCTAAGACCGAAATGTTAAGCCAGTGTCAGGGAACTGCCATCGGAGCTAGAGGCGGAGGGAAGGCTCCAGAGGGATGCCGGAGAGGGTCCCAGTAGGGAGAGAGGCAACCCATCTGCTGGGGAAGGAAATCAGCGTAACACCAGTGGAGAAGGGGGGCAGATGGGGGAATCGGAGAGGAGGCTCCAAGACTCCTTGCCGGAGACCAGCGGAGAGAGTACGGGTACTCCGCTGCCCACACCCTCCCTGCACAGAAGACTTCCGCGCAGGGAGAGTAGGAGGAGACTTGGCGTCAAAGAACTTATTTGCTGGAAGAAGTTCAAGAAACGCCCACTGACGGATTCTGCCAGCGACTGAGACAGCCACGAAGCTAGAGGCTGTCCAGACAGAAAGGGTTCAACCAGGTAACCTAGCCAGGAGTGGGGACAACTTACGCACGAGCAACCCCTAGAACCATTACAGCCAGTAACTTGCTAGTATAGTTCATGTGTCACCACCAAAGAATTCATTGTATCAAACCAAAGGCTGTAACAATTTCAGTACAATTTAAAGTTCACGTAAGTAAAGGACAATTCTTTCCAAGTCAATGTGTTTAAGGAGTGAGTTGTATAGTACAGACAACTTCATTGCACTAATTACGTTATTTGTGTGGATAATTAAATATCTTGTTATCTGCCATCATGTAGGTAAAGAAGAAAATACAGGAAGCTGCCTTGTACTAAGTCAGATCAGTGCTATTTTTCCAGAAAAAAAAAGAGGTGCCAGAACTCACCATGAAGCTTGCTCTCTTATAACGGCAATGACATCCATCTGACAGGTGTTGGAACTGAGTTCTGGTGAGTTCTTGCTGAAAAAAACCTTGGTTCAGATCATTGGTCTACCTAGCTTAATATTGTCTACACTGGCAGGCAGGAGATCTCCATGGTTTTGTTTCATGAAAGGTTCAATCTATTTTATTAAAGGTTTTCAACATATAATACAATATAAACCAAACAAAGCTAATATTTAAAGAGAGCAAAATACCAATAATAAAAAGGAAAAGAAAAGAGGAGGGGGAAAAAGAGAAAAGAAACACATCCACACAAACACAAAAAATGATATTCTATCAACCTTCTATCTGAATCTTCAATTCACAGAGATTTGTTTTCAGATCTCCAGGGGTTCAGAGAGGATTCTCTACCAACTGCAGCTCGATATGCCAGGGATAGAGCCTGGGACCGCCTGCTTACAGCTCAGAAGGAGATGGAGAGGAATAGGAGTCTAGAAGATAGACATGTTGTTGTTGTTTAGTCGTTTAGTCGTGTCCAGCTCTTCATGACCCCATGGACCAGAGCACGCCAGGCACTCCTGTCTTCTATTGCCTCCCGCAGCTTGGTCAAACTCATATTGGTAGCTTTGAGAACACTGTCCAACCATCTTGTCCTCTGTCGTCCCCTTCTCCTTGTGCCCTCAATCGTTCCCAACATCAGGGTCTTTTCCAGGGAGTCTTCTCTTCTAATGAGGTGGTCAAAGTATTGGAGCCTCAGCTTCACGATCTGTCCTTCCAGTGAGCACTCAGGGCTGATTTCCTTCAGAATGGATAGGTTTGATCTTCTTGCAGTCCATGGGTCTCTCAAGAGTCTCCTCCAGCACCATAATTCAAAAGAATCAATTCTTTGGCAATCAGCCTTCTTTATGGTTCAGCTCTCACTTCCATAGACATATCAATGTGATTAATCAAATAATCAAACAATTGCGCTGATGGCACCAAACTTTGGGAGCTTACAAGGCACTCTTGTTTTCCCAAGCATGTTTAGGAGATAAAAAAACAGCGCATCTGAACCACGTCCGGGAAGCTGTGTTCATTTTCAACATGGATATTTTATTATGAGAAATTTTTAATGCAATATTTATTACATTTTTAAAGCAACTTGAACATTTTAAAAACGTGCCTGTAGTTTTGCAACCGCATTAACAGTCAGATCCTAGGGATGATTAGATAACCTGCATAAGTTAATTTCGAGACTGCTTAGCTTTCGAAAATGAATGCTTACCATGCTTGTTCATTTCAAACAGATGAGAACACAGAATTTGCTATAGATCTTGTGCAAGACTTGCCATTGATTTCTCAAGGACAACTGCACCTAGGGACCTAGTTAATATGTTCCAGTTTGGAGGTAGAAAGAGGTTTCCATCTACAGCCCTTTAGACTGAAACTATAGCAATCCTACAGAGATCTTATGGGTCACCTGATGTTCACCTTATACTTTGCTCCTAAGCTTGTCAAACTCAGCTGTATTTAAAGATATTAGTAGTGCTGAGATATTTTGATAAATATCAGGAAACTGTGTTTTGTAGAATGAGCCCAATAATTTCATTCGCTGTTTATTTTCATCTTCTGAGAATACAAAATAAGAATAAAAGCAGAATATGCAGTCACATGGCTCATCTACTAAAGAACTGTAAGGAATTAGGAGTTTTGAGGCATATTTCGGCAGATGACGCACAGACGAAATTTCATATTCCTCATATTGTAATTTGTCCAAAAATTTAAAATACAGTGTACATAATTCTTCCAGCCTTAAGAAAAAATTCAAGGAAACCATCAAGGGAACAAAATGAAGAGAATTCACAATGCACCTTGAATCCCCAAATGGTATACCAGAGTGGAATAATTGGGATCTAACTTCCAAATAAAATATCAACGACTCTTGACACTCATATTCCTCTTTCACCATTCAATATAGAATGCCCTCTCCACATCCAATGCTGGACGTCACCAGAAGAGTGTAGCAGAAATGACCAGTGCAAATGGTGAAGTCTCCTGTCCTCATTCAATAGTGGTCTGGTTTGTCTCCAGCACCAAGGCTGTATTTAACATTTGTACTTCTACCAGGTAGTGTTGATACAAGGAAGTTAATATTGTCACAGCTATTGTATCACTCTGGAAACACTACAGTATGGTTGAAAAGTTGCAGCTGTACAAAGGAGCAGAAAGATGTGTCTTTTTACCCTGGCCTTTTGTGGGAAATTGAAGTCAAACATAACTATGCATGAGTGATAGTGCATGAAAGGGTTAAGATCACAGAATTATATTCCTAGACTCAGCTAGATCATGCCTCCTCTTCTCTGATGTGGGAGAAAGTTAGGGCTGCAATACATCCTGATTTTCCCAGACACATAAGGGACTTGGGCAATAAAATGGCATCCGGGCAGATTTCCGTTAAATTGGCAAAATGTCTAGGAAGACCCGGATGTATGGCAAAAAAGCTTAACAACTTTGTCCTGATTTTCACTTTTGGGAATATGGAAACCGTAGAAGGTGCTATGTAACTGGCCAAGGAAGACATTGAAACTATCATCCTGTATTTTCTGCCTGTTCTCTCCTTGCTGCTGCTTGGATAAATGCATGAATCTCACCTTCAGAACATTTTGTAAGTAAATCATTTTAAACTTACCTAACAGTGTGTGATCTTTTCATTGAAAGGGGGTAGAAAAAGGGATCGCTTTGGACTAAACAGGATATGCAAAAGATTTAACAGCCTACATTCCTAATACTTCACTGTGCTGCTTGACTTTGTGAGCTTAAACTCTGCTCCTGAGGGCTCTCTTTTGCTAGAGAGTCTGTGCAAAACCCTGCTTTAAAATCCAGCCACCCAGCCAATTATTTTGTTATTTACCCCATGTACATGGGTTACAGGGATTCATATCCTCCCATACCTTTGACATCTGAGATATGTGTTTTCAGAACCTACTCTATCCTGTGACTGTAATCTGTTTTCTTTTGGTTTTTTTTAAATTATATTTTAATTGTCACCCTGAGACCTGCTTGTGAAGGGCAGGGAATCCTGTTTTAATAATCATAATAATAAACTGAAAATTTGGAATCTAGTCATGTTATCAATATTCCCATTCCAATATTAAGCTGACTTATTTTTTTTTACTTCGCTTATTTGCCTGGACATACTCTGATTCAATTCTTTAATCAGAGTTCTTTTTTTGGAGAAGAAATCCTAAGAGTAATGAATCATTGCCTCCTTGCCCTAGTGATGCTCTTGCCAGCTTACCAAGCACTCAACTACCATCTCACTAACATTAAGAGCAGCTTCCAGATCAAGCTTGAGGGAAGCCCCATAGAGAGTGCATTGCAATAATCCAATCTTGAAGTAACTAACACATGAAGTACTGTAGCAAGGTTATCTCCCGGACCAGGAATGGTCATAGTTGTCAAACCAGCCACAGTTGTGACTAACTTCTAGCCACTGTGACTACCTGAACCTCTAGTGACAGAGCTAGATTCAGAAGCATCCTCAAACTGTAAACCTGCTCCTTCAGAAAGGGGAACACAACCCCATGCAGAGTAGGCAATTGACCAATTTCTCAGACTTGGGATCTACTCATCCACAGTGCCTCCATCTTGCCCAGGTTCACTGCAGTCTGACCTGAGACTGAACAAACTATGCAAGAGATATGAGAAGAAGTAAAATGCATATCTTGCTGACTTTTCAGTAAAGAATGTCATCAAGTCTTTGGTGTTAATTGCCTTTTGTGATTTGCTAACTGGGTTAATTGCCTCAAATTTATTTTAGCTAAGAAACTGTACTCTAATTTATAGTAGAAAAGCTACTATATGCTTGCATAATTTGGAATATCACCGCTCTTCCATTTTACTTACATGTTAAATCCAAAACATGTCTGTCTTTAGATGAAATAATCTTCATTTATTAATTGTCTTTTGAAAAAACAAAAAACGATGCATGAACTCTCAGTACTACATTAGAGAACAATGGTAGGCCCAACGAGATGTACTGCTGCATAAGTATTTAATGGTTACTGTATTTATATTTGTTTAAAAACCAATATTTTTTGTTTAAAAATAAATAAATTGGTTGCAAACTTTTATTTTTAATTTAGTAAAATGCATATACCGCTTGACTAATAAAATCTCTATGAATTTTACTAAAAGAAAAAACAACCATATTAACATTATCAATAACATATTGCTAAAACAAGTATTCTTATATCTTCAAAAGATAATTAAAATTAACAATAGGTAAAAAGACATGTGTTTTAATCTCAACATCTACATGTCAAGGTAAGCTTGCCTAAATATTTTAATCCAGTACAGGAAAAAGTACAGTGAGGATGCCTATCTGATGACAAAGCATAGATGCTGTCTCATTAAACAGTCAACTTCTTCTAAGTGCAGAATGAGCATTATGTGGTATCTGTAGCATGGCCAGCTCCACAGATCAAAGTTAGGTACAGCGATCCCACAAGTAGACTAGGCATAAGCTGCTAGTTGCTACATTTTTACAGGCTTTAACATAGTCCATAGGCATGTGCAGCACATTTCACTAGAGTGTGTTCCCAGGGAACTGTTTTTTCAAAGGCAAACATTTATTGAATACATACTCATACTCAGTCATAAAGGGCATTGTTTTTATTCATCAAACAAACTAAGGAAACTAAAACTTCATGTAACTTAAAAAATGAACACAATAGCCCAAACTTTTGTCTTAGTGATAACCAGGCATATACAACATGCAGTCAATTTTCATAATCTTTCTCTTTAATCAGATAATGAGAAAAGCCAAATTGATCAAAACAAGCATTCTGCTAATCTGAAACAGGAATGGAGTGTGATTCCCCCCCTTTCTTTTTTTAGGTCATCCATTTGACTTAATGAGTAATGGTTGAAGTTCTTTTTATCTCCCCCTCAAAAAACCATAAACCTTTACTTGCCAAATACATCTTGGTTTTGATTCTAATGGCATCTGCACAAATTTATAGATATGGGTTAGTATTCACCTAAGTTTTACTCGAAGGAAGCTTGTTGAAAATAATAGACCTCATTGACTCATATTCACCACCACCCTATTCACTACCATAGACAGAAGCAGGCAGAAGCTGCAAATCCATTCCAGTCTTTTTTTCCTGCCTGCATCTCTCGCTGCTTTTGCCCTTCTCCTTTCTACATGGGCCATGGCAGCTGAGGGAGCCTGGTTGCCATTCCCTTCATGCATTCCTATGACACAGCCCCTGAACTTGTAAGTTGCAAGCAATATGAATCTTTGCTCTGTAGCTCTGTTACTTCCTCATTGCAACTAAAGTTATCCCTAAGGGCTAGTCGTTATGGAAGCCTCTGCTCATGCCTGTTGCAACCCAACTCTGCTTGATTTGCCTCAGGGAGCAACATAAGACGGTGCTAAGCTGAGTTTGCACCACCTCCATTCTCTTGACTGGTTGACCTAGGTTGGTTCCAGTTCAGCCAAATGCAACAAGATTGGAATAATGGCTGCTTGGCCTGAACCAGCCTTTTAAAACGCACGATTCCTGTATATCAGTGGTTTGGGAACCTACAGCCGTCCAGATGTTGCTGTACTCACATCCATCAGCCCCAGTTGTGACATTTTGAAGTTAATTACAAACCTTTCAGGAGGAGTTCTCTTCTCCCCATAATTTTCCATACACACAGCTAGAGGTGGGTGAATATGTCAGTTTCATATTCTCGTTTTTCCCTTGGAAAGTACAGGAAACCACATTTCCGCATCAGTTTGTGATTTTTTATTTTTTTTAAAAAAAAACAGATAGTCCTTGTGAAAATGAAGTGCTAATTCTGCCCCTCTCCCCCCCCCATATATATTTCTATGCCATTTTTGCTAATCTAACTTTTCCCCCACAGCAATTTACCCAAATATAATGTGGTTTTTGTATGCTTTTCCGTTAATACACATGTTTATGTTTTGCCCTAATCAGTGCTTTTCTTCTAAAAACAACAACAGGTGTCGGTATTAACCATGAAGTTGTTGCTGTGAGTGCCACACTTTTAACCAGTGCTTTTCTTCTAGAAAAAAGGTGCTGGTACTGTGTGCCCTTGAGTACCCCATTAAAAAAACAAAACATTAGACTTAATGTATGTATTTTTGCACACATTACTTGACAGAAGAACTACATTGCAACATCTGAATAAGCGCAAATGTTGAAGGATGACTGTGTTTAAGTTTGCGCATTGTTTTGCAAAGAGTGAATTAGGCAAGTTCACATTTGAAAGTGAACAGATCTTAATTTCTTCCCCATCCTTTGTGCGAGCGAACACACACACACACACACACACACACACACTTTATTCACCTTTTCCTCATCATTATTTTCTGACTTTCTTTTATGGCGCAGCCTCATTAAAGAACCCCACATCACACTTTTGAAATCAGAGGAATCCAGATTTGCTAGTTTTTCTCCAGCTGATTTTGTCTTGCAGTTGCTGAAGTGTTCCTGTCACAATGGAAAGGTGACACCCGGGTGCAACTTTGTTGTAGCCACAGAGAGCTCCTTTGTTTCACAGTGTGATGTAATGTGCCTGAGAATTATATTATAAAGCAAATTTGCAGCAAAAGCCACTCTACTTATACCTAATTTAATATCCATTATCTCTTCCTGCTTGCTTTGATCAGTCTTCCTTTCCAGGTGATTACGGCTAGTGCAGCATCACCGTATTATATTGGTTCCCTCTACAAACTATCCAGGACCTTGTTTTTTTCCCCTGGTGTAAATCCATTTCTAATGCAATCCCCTTCTCCCAAACTACACAGGTCCCTTTACATTTATTTGAAGGGAAAAAAGTGCATTTAAAATCATCCATAAACTGAATTACTGAACTAGTTATGCTTACTAGTAGAATATTAATAAGGGTGTTGAAAAACACACAGACATTCCAATATACCATATTTTTCACTCTATAAGACGCACCAGACCACAAGACACACCTAGTTTTTGGAGGAGAAAAACAAGAAAAAAATATATTCTGAATCTCAGAAGCCAGAACAGCAAGAGGGATTGCTGCGCAGTGAAAGCAGCAATCCCTCAATTTTGGAACAAGAGGGAGACAGATTAAAACTGCAGAATTTTGAAAAATTAAAAAATAGAGTGCGAGACTGGCTCCATTATTACCAAATAATGGAGGCATATAATTTGGACAAAAAGCTTGGCTTCCAGGTGGAAAAATCAAAATTGGAAACAGAATTGTTAGATCCCAAAGTTAAGAATTTGTCAAGAATGTATAACTTGCTGTTGAAATGGAACACCCAGGATGAAACAGTGAAATCTGCTATGATTAAATGGGCACAAGATGTTGGACACAACATTATGATGGCTGACTGGGAACAGTTATGGACCACAGGTATGAAGTTTACGGCATGTAATGCCTTAAGAGAGAATATAATGAAAAAGATTTACAGGTGGTACATGACACCAGTCAAGCTTGCAAAAATTTATCATTTGCCCGATAATAAATGTTGGAAATGTAAAGAGACTGAAGGTACATTCTTTCACCTTTGGTGGACATGCCCAAGAATTAAGACATTCTGGGAGATGATTTATAATGAAATGAAAAAGGTATTTAAATATACCTTTCTGAAGAAACCAGAGGCCTTTCTCCTGGGCATGGTCGGCCAATTGGTGCCAAAGAAGGATAGAACTTTCTTTATGTATGCCACAACAGCAGCAAGAATACTTATTGCAAAGTACTGGAAGACACAAGATCTACCCACCCGGGAAGAATGGCAGATGAAGGTGATGGACTACATGGAATTGGCGGAAATGACTGGCAGAATCCGAGACCAGGGAGAAGAGTCGGTGGAAGAAGATTGGAAGAAATTTTAAGTTTATTTACAGAAACATTGTAAAATTAAGGAATGTTAGAAGGATGTTGGAATGAAGTTATGTGGTTTTAGCAGAAATGTTATAAAGGATTAAGAAAAAACAGACTGTTAATTGGTGAAAAGAGGGAAAGTAAAGTTACATTATATTAAGATAAGGACAAAAACTGGAAAAGATGGAAAGGATTTGCTGAAATAGTTAACTGAACTAGAATACAAAAAAGGGAGGTGTGAGGAGGTCAAGGAAACAAGCGAATGAAAGATAAGTTATGGGAAGGTTTGGTGTGTTTTTTAATTGTGTTTATTTTTCTGTTTTTTTCTTTTTTTTCTTTTCTTTTTTTTCTTTTTCATTATTGTGATGTGTTGTTTTGTTTTTGTTTAATATGGTGCTCTCTATTTTTTCTTTTTGTAATCTTCAAAACTTTAATAAATATTATTTTTTTTAAAAAAAGAAAGCAGCAATCCCTCCTGCTGTTCTGGCTTCTGGGATAGCTGCGCAACCTGCATTTGCTCCATAAGATGCACACACATTTCCCCTTACTTTTTAGGAGGGAAAAAGTGAGTCTTATAGAGCAAAAAATACAGTATCCTATAAATGCTCCTGGTTTCACACTATGCAGATTTGCCCTATGCATTACACTCTATTCCCATCAGTCCCTCTTCAAGGCACATTTTAACTTTTGGAAACAAAATTGTATTTCTCCATTGTATGGATGCATGCAATCAACACAAATTTTTATCAACAAATCCCATCATCCAGAAGCTGTGGTGGAGGCATGGTGGCTTTAATAAGGACAGGGAGTTCCATTTGTGCAAACAGAACACCACAAAGCTCTGGATGCCAGTATATATATTTATCAAATGTACACACCACTCTTCCTCACAAGGGAGCCCAGGACTGCAAGCACATGAATAATAAAAAAATGTAATTAACATTTATAAAAACTTTAAAAAACACACCCACCCATATTTACCTAATTTGCACTTTTTGAAATGGTATACAAACCAAAACTCTCAAATCCACACTTCTCATAATTTAACAGTGCAGTTCTCCAGCCAAGCAATGTGCACAAAAATGCATAGATACTAGGGTAAAGTCTCCATAAAAATATGGATATCATCAGCAGAATATAATACATAAAGGCACTGTATCATGGAAGACTGCTTGCAAAAATGTGTGTATCAGGCAAAACTGCATACAAATGTGTGTATAAGGAGACATTTTCACTGAAACGCGGGTGAATTGTCATGAAAAAATTTTACACACATATAACAGCTGAGCATAAACCGGAATGTTCACAGCATTAACATTCCAACAGTGGAATGACCAACCTGCTCCACTGTTAGGTTTCTAAGGGTAGGGGGCCCAGAAGCCATAGCTTTGGACAGCAGGTCAGGCCTTTGTCTCGCCCCATTCTAGTCCCAAGACTGCCTGCTTTTTCCTCCTTCAACCATGACATCACCTTCCATCAGTGGAGGGTGAAAGACATGCCTCTCCAGCTCATCTTTCCAGAAATGCCCCCAGCTATTTAATTTCTATCTCAACACTTTGTCTCAAGCTTACGTAACAAAGCATAAGTTTCACAGACCTGGCTGAGCTCTTTCGCTTAACGAAGAAACTGACTTGACCATTTGAGATTACCCCTTTTCTGCAAAAAAAATGTCCCATCTTGCAGCTTTAAAGTCACATATTTGAGGGAACTGCGCCTCCCCCCCCCCAAAAAAAAACATTTAGTCCAACCCAAAAAGTATTACTGTATCAATGTCTGGGAATTTGGAAAATAAAAAAATAATTGTTGCTATGTTTTATGATATTGTATTATCATTTATTTGTGAGCCTCTTTGTGGGCCTTTGTGAAAAGAGATTTGAATAAAATATAACTAATTTTTTGAAAAATATATAGTGATGCACATGCGTGTGGAAATTAGGTACATGCAGTACCACTCAGACTCGCCTTGACAATCAGTTGGGCTTTTTGAGTGTTTCTGTCAGATGCCTGGAAAACCTCAAAGGTATTTTTGAAAATTCAATAGGAATGCTTGAAAAGTGATTTTTTTTGTTTTTGTTTGCCACACTTCCCCTTTCCCTGCCAGCTCCCTCCGCACCTTTCCCAAGCCAAAAAAACAAAACAAAAGAGCCTTACCTTGTGCAAAGAGGTTGGTAGCAGGTGGTGGAGAGCTAACTACACATACAGGCAGGGAATGAGAGTCCTTTTGGGGCTTCTCCACTGGAAGAGAGCCCTCTTATCACCTGGTACCTCTTCACCTTTCTTTAAGGTCTTTTTGGCTAGGGGAAGGAGAAATACTATGGAAGGGGAGCCAGCGAATGTGGAATGTGAACCTCATTTTGAGTCTAGCTCAGCTGGAAGTGCCTTTGTGAGAATAACTGCCTAGCTTCTCTTGATTTGTTTAAATGTATCAGTGCCCATGTTTTGGGTAGCCTTGCCGAAAACACAAGCAGGAAAAGGAACTTGGCTATTTGTCAGGGGGGGGGGAAAGATCTCCAGCCTGCCAAAATAAGGCATTAGTCTTGCTCCACCTGAATCCAATTAGAATCTCTATGTGAAGTTTTCACTGATTGATTCCAATACACACACACACACACACACTACACCTTAGTGCAATATTGTAAATCAGAATATTTAATACCAAAGATTGCATTCTATATGATTTTAACACTCTGCTATTCAGTGTAGTGTTCTCCCTTGTAACAAACGTTCAACTAAATTTAATTCCCGATCCCTCAACTATTCATAATCACATCTATTTCCTGGCAGAATCTGAGCTTTCTTCGGATTAGAAGCTAAAATTTTCGTCTATAGCTTCTGGCATATTTGAAAGAAACGAGGTATTAACAGGAAGCAGGGACAACCTAGACAAATTTTGTACTTGGATAATAACTACGTTTTCTGGTACAGTATCTGAAAGTCTTAGCGTAGCTTCAGCAGCAGAAATTATTACCTTAAAATTTAGTCCCTTTTTTGGAAGTTGAAGAACTGCCATGTTCCCTAAGTCTCTGACATTGACTTTTGCATGGTCCAAGACTCCCAAGCAAGCCAATCAAAATGGAAAGCAACCAGGCAGGCATTTACACCCAGATTGTGTTGCAGGGCTGGGCAGGGCTGGGCACAGCCCTAACCATGATCCAGCTCTCATTTCCACTAGATGTGACATCCAAAGCTGCACCTTGTTTAGGGTTCTGCACAGCCCTGCCCATCCCCACAATCCAATCTGGGTTGACCCAAGGAACACCCGACCCAGATCTGCCCCTGAATCAATTTTGGAGGTGGGACTAACCACAAAGTTTAAACTCTATAATTAAGCATAGAATTGAGAGGAGAAGAACGAGATGATACATTGCCTCTGTCCCTCCTGATCTCATTGGATTGAAATTGCCTACATCCATTGATTTTAATGGGTTTACCCTGATTATGACTAATGTTGGATACCACCCATCCATTTTATGGAGAAGAACTTTCCATCCTAATAGAAAATGAAAATTGTAACCAGATTCTGGTACTAGAAATACACTAGAATACAGTGAATAAGTAAAAAAAAATGCATCTGAGAGAATGTTAGTTTCTGTGTGAAGAATTTATGCTGTATATATTCCCCCATCCCCAGTCTGTTTCTTATCATGCTTATATTTTCATGACTTTTTACTAAACTTGACCCCGTAAATGCAGATTAGGGCTAGAGAGATTAGATCTGCAGGCTAAAAGGTGGATCAAGGGACTTGATTTTCCCATTAAGTCTCAAGAAGGAAATAATTGGCAAAAAATAAACCCCCAAGAAAATGGTTTCAAAAATGAGAGAGGTGGCTTGTTGATGTTAATGAGAACATCATTGCCTGACCTTTACCTGACCTTATTAAGCACACGTCTTGCAAATTAAGCTTACTAAAGTGTCAACTGCATAACTCTGGAAGACTTAAATGTCTTCCATATGGAATTCTTCAGATAATCAAGGATATGTCTTTATGCCTGCCCTGCTCTCCATTGGCATGGATGTGAAGTATGCCAAGCATAAGTCATGAACAAAAATAATTGCTAATTCATAGATAACAAACATAATAAGAGAATTGCTCCTCTTCCCTAGCAGCCCATGACAAATTTCATGTCCTGTAATAGTATATTCTTGAAGAGCATTAGTTTATGAATAATAATCATTCACAGTGCTCACATACATTAGGAATCGACAGGAGCTCTGTGTCATGAGTCAGCTGGTGGGACTCAGCCCCAAAGTCATAGGCCAGAGCTAATCCCAGGGACAATGCTCAAAGCAAAGAACATATCAGAGCCTCCAAGGAGGGGGAGAATTTTGTTTGCTCAGCATTTTTAAGTGGACCAGACTTATATAATGGTTGGAATGTACCTTTCTTTCACATTTTGTACTTCTCCAAATTTTGCCATACAATTCTCAGCCCCACCCCATCCCAAATGACCAGAATGCTGTGGGATTTGTGGGAGGGGGTTGCTGGTTTGTTTTTGGTTTTTTTGTTATGTATTTAGTGTTCCCATTTTATATTTTGTTTTGTGAACTGCCCTATAATCTTCAGATGAAGAAAGATACACAAAATCCATCCATCCATCCATCCACTGCTATATTTCCTATCAGATTTTCTACTAGGCTTTTGTTGTTGTTGTTGTTAATCATTTAGTCGTGTCCGACTCTTCGTAACCCCATGGACCAGAGCATGCCAGGCACTTCTGTCTTCCACTGCCTCCCGCAGTTTGGTCAAACTCATGCTGGTAGCTTTGAGAACACTGTCCAACCATCTCGTCCTCTGTCGTCCCCTTCCCAACATCAGGGTCTTTTCCAGGTAGTCTTCTCTTCTCCTGAGGTGGCCAAAGTATTGGAGTCTCAGCTTCAGGATCTGTCCTTCCAGTGAGCACTCAGGGCTGATTTCCTTCAGAATGGATAGGTTTGATCTTCTTGCAGCCCATGGGACTCTCAAGAGTCTCCTCCAGCACCATAATTCAAAAGCATCAATTCTTCGGTAATCAGCCTTCTTTATGGTCCAGCTCTCATTTCCGTACATCACTACTGGGAAAACTATAGCTTTAACTATACAGACCTTTGTTGGCAAGGTGATGTCTCTGCTTTTTAAGATGCTGTCTATCTACTAGGCTTACCTCAGGAATATACTTGTACATTCTGTATCTCAAGATACAGAGACGGTATTCACCAAACAAAAGACTGTTTGATCAGATGTTCTGAGCGTGTCATTCATAAACAGGAAGTTCCATTGGGAGTAAGGGATACAACTAAATACCTTCTATAGATGCACCAATAGCACCTATCCTTTTAGTTCACAATAGTTTCACAACAAGAGTAAGGGGTCCACATTTAAAGGGTTTTTCTGCTTATGTATCTACAATTCAGCCTGGTGAGGAATCTCATTTTTCATTCCTAGCCAGAGAGGAACTTCTGGAGCAAACAAATGATGATTGATTGGTAATACTTCTAAGTTTTATGAGCATGACAGATTCATATTCAGTCCAGGTAATTATCAACTTCTGCAGCATCTCTCCTATAGTCCTTGCAGAATGACATCTCAGGGTAACATGAAGCAAGGACTAGGGCTCAAGTCACTCTGGTAGACAAAGTTCTAGATATCCAGGACAGAAAAAAAAGCAATGAGAGAAATATCAGGCACATAGGTGAAGCATAAAGATTAGGGACAACCAGGACATAGAGCCAGAATACAGATACATATTTGGCACCATTAATCTACAGATCCATTAGGCTGCAGTGATGTTTCTGAATATCAGTTGCCGAAAACCACAGGAGAGGAGAGTGCCATTGTGCCCATGTCCTGTTTGTGGGCTTCCCATGGGCATTTGGTTGGCTACTGTGAGAACACTGGTCTGATCCAGCAGGCTCTTGTGTTTTTATGACTTTAGTTTTGTGTACTTAAGGACATCTCAAAACAATTTCTTGATTCCCCCCTATCCCTCCCTCAGCTCCCTTAAAAGTGAATATTTCATCTCACTCACTTGAAAAATGTTAATAGAAATGCATTTTAAATTCATGAATACAAATGCAATATGTTTAATTTTTTTAAAGAAAAAAAAATAAAATAAATTGCTCCTTTCAGTTTTCTATCTCTTCAAATTGTACCTCTACCTGTGAAGACCCCTGTGGTTTAAATAACTGGAGAGTGTACACTAATAAAAATCCCATTAAATGAAATGGCCAGTAGGCATATAGAATGTCCTCTTGCAATTTTGGAAGACGGTTCGTTACGAGACACCCCGCTATGTACTTTTTTATTTTATCAAAGTAAAGGGGGAAAAGAGCAAGGAAATGTCGTAAAATGTGTTCTTTGTTTAGGGGGAAGCTGTTTACGGTGTCCTAGGGAAAATGATGTATCTCCCCCCCCCCTTAGAATGAAAGAGCTGGTTTATTCTATGTCAGGTGTGTTTACTGCACAGCCTATAATAAATATATATAATCAAGAAAATTGGTTGGTAATTTTCATCCTCTGAACTATTACTTCTTTATGCAGTGACTGGCAATTGAAGTGGTAATTCAGTTTACATTGTATTGGAGTAACCCATTTTACTGCAAAGACTGAACTTGATGTCAAAAATAATTTCTAGGGAAGAGGATTGCTTTTTCTGGGAAATGTTTTCCTCCTTCTTATTATTTCTTTCTAAATTTGTGAACTCAGTTCAGTGCTTATAAATATATATATATATGAGGGCTCATATTTGAACCCCAGGCTTTGGTGGTGGTTCTGCTTTTTTAAAAAAAGTTTCTTTTTAAGTATACTAACTTGAAAGTCAGCTGTAGCTCTATACAGACATCCTTGAACTATATTCATGGAAGGACTGCTTCTGCTCTTCCTGCCTTTCCCCATGTTGTGTGCGAAGCTCTGAACATGGTCACAACCTTCCCTGGATGATCAGGATTCCCAATCAGTGGGATGTAATAATATTCAGCGAAACATGTTTGTAGGCCCAAGTACAGGAAACACTCAGCCAGCATGGGGCAAGACAAGGAAGATATATTAAAAAAAACCCCACAGGACACAACTTTATTGTTTAAGTAGGCTTTCACGAAGGCACTGGATGTGTATTCTGAATCAACCACATGCCTGCTATTTGATGGGTCAAGCCTGGGTTTAGTGGTCACCCTATGACATACACCAAGTCAGGGCAATCCCACCAGGGCCACCATTTGGGAGGGTTGCTATGGCTCATTGGCCCCTGTGTGGACTTCTGGACAGAAACATCCCTCCTTGACCCCTTTAGTGGGGAACCCACTAGACTAAGGATCTGAATGTGTGGGATTGATTTATGATGTCGTCATTATGCTAGTGAATAAATGTTAGGCCAATACATTTAAACAGCAGTGCTGCTATACAAATTCAAAATCTTTGCTCTGCAGGCCAAATAACCAAGGGATCATGAACCTAGGCCTGCTGATGCTAATTTGTTTGCAGAACCCATTCAAACTGCTAGTTATAAACTTTAACCTCCTATATGGGGAACCTTTCCCAGTTACACTCCTTCCTAGATAACCTTCTGAGGCCTACAGACCCAAATGTGGATAGACCAATGAATGTGATATTTTTGCAAAAACAATTCTCCCAATATAATGCCTTTTTTGTACATTTACACTAATAAATACATTTTCACGCACGCCTTCCCTTACCGTATGCATTTTTATGAAAATTCCTTGGTGGGAGAATGAGTTTCAAAAGATGACTGTTTTTCTCTTCTCACATTGTGTGAATTTGATAGGTTTATTTTTTAACGTGTGCTGAATCAAATTTCTCCCTCATCCCTGGTGACTGTGTGCCCTCAGCAACCTCACATCACCTCCCTTTCATTCTTAAAAGAGCACAGTTGTCTGAATTGCAAATGATCCTCTAAGCATTCATAAGTCAACAGTCTTTTTTTTTTTGAATTCAACATTTCACCAAAGAGCTTCTCCTTCTCCTTCTCCTTCTCCTTCTCCTTCTCCTTCTCAAGATGGCCACAAGAGTCCTTTCAGTTTCAGAGCTCTGGGAGATCTGTAAATGTGATGGCAACAATAAGAAGCTTAGAACAGGGGCTTCAAATTAGCCCTTCACTGACCATGTTCAACTGTTTATCTTTTAGCAGAGTCTCAAGCAGTCCCTTTGGGTCTACAAAGAATTTTATTAATAAAAAATGGAAGAACAACAACAAAACAGCTTCCAGTCCTTTCTTCGGCTGAATCCACTGTGGTGCTTAAACAACAAGGATCATCTTACAAAGGGGGGATTCTCTGCTCCCCCTTCGCCAATCTAATTAGCGTGTAAAAAATGACTGATAGAAGGCAAAATGCAACCATCTGCATTTCTCAGTGTTGTCATTTTTCAGACAGAACTCACAGGTGTCTTTTAAACAATGATGAATTAGAAGGCACTGTCTCTTTTTTTCTCACTCATTTGTCTGTTAACTACCTCTGTGATAATAATGTATTTGCATATTTAATTTCCTCAGCTGTAAATGAGCACCTCTGAACCACTTGCTAATTATTTTACAATTTTCTTGTATTCTTCATTATTCATGCATTCTATTTACTAAATAAAAATGACTTTCCCTCCAAAGGACATTTGCAATTATTATTACGCCAAGAAGCTATCGCTTGGTGCCAAACAAGAAAGCCTGCTAGGATGGCAAGAGAGAAAGAGACACAATGCGGTTTGCAAAAGAAAGCAGGAAGATTATATTCATGTTGTGTGAAGTTAGCTCCTTTATCACCACCCTTTACTTCCTGTTCACACCTTTGTCCAAACCTGATTAAACAGGCTTCATGCTGATAGCTAAGCAGGTTTTTGGAGTGAATGGTTGTTGGTAATAAACTCAGCCAGCCCGAAAATCATTCAAAGGAATATTACACTGGACTTTGATATTTGTCATTGTGTATGACAGTCTATACTCACCAGGACAAAGCTTTCATAAAAACGCAACACCCAGTTGTAATAGTAATCACTTTAGGCTACAGGAAAACCAGCAGGTTGCTTAAAGGGATGGGAGAGACCTTTTTATGTTATTATATTTATTTCATTAACATTTATCTACCACTTGGTTTTAAGGAAAAACCTCAAAGTGGTTTACAAAAAGGAAAAAAAAAACCAAGTTCAGTTGGTAGGGCAAAAGACTCTTAATCTCTGGGTTGTGCCCCACCCTGGGCAAAAAGATTTCTGAATTGCAGGGAGCTGGAGTTTCAGCAGCTCTTTTTCTAGAAAAATAGCACTGTATTTACCATCTGCTATGTCTTCTTATTTATATTGGCTCCTATGCAAATGTGAAGCAAAGTAATAAATATAGGGGGCAGTTATCATGGCTACCCCATCCAGTCTTGATGGGCATTCCTAACTTCCAACAGCAACGTCCACGTATTAGCCATGCTAATAACAAATTGGTTATGAATGGTCATCCCTGGAATCACCGGGTGATTTTGGGGAAGGTACTATTTCTCAGCTTCGGTCCCCTATCTATAAAATCAGAATAATGGTGTCCTATATCACAAGGCTGTCGCGGGCACTTTGTTAATTAAAAGTGCTACATAAATGAGATATAGTAGCAGTAATGTATTAGAATTGTTGTGAGAGTGAACATATGGAGCACTCTGCAGATTAGAAGTGCTATTTCATTTATAAATAGTAGCATTTCCACTAGTAGTAGTTCTCTCCAGCCAGACTAATTTCTCCCATTTAGGTTTTTTTTTCCCCTTTGGGGAAAAAGAAAATCAATCCAAGATGGAAATCTCACACACAATTAAGGCTACTCTTCCATCAAAGGTAAACATTTTGCTTAATTCTACATTTAAAGTGCTAAACTTTGGCCGGACAGTCTTCATATTCTCCTAGGGGTACCTTCATCACACTCTCCAGTGGCATTGGACTACAACTCCCATCATCCATGATTAGAATTCCTGACAGGGAATACTGATTTAGCCAAGAGCAAGCACACACTGAGTTTTCATTTTCTTCTTTTTTTAATGAACCAATCCTGCATATTTCAGAGAGCTAAACCAGCCTGCCTGCTCCTGTTCCACCCACTTTCAGTGTGTAAAGCCAATGAGTGAAGTTAGAGCTGTGATTGACAAATGAATTGTTTGAACACCAGGCAATAGGAAGGAATCGCTGGAGTCCTAAAGATCTCCGTTTCCTGCTTCTCTCTCATTTTTGCAGTTTGTTGTTGTTGTTTAGTCGTTTAGTCGTGTCCGACTCTTTGTGACCCCATGGACCAGAGCTCACCAGGCACCCCCTTCTTCCACTGCTTCCTGCAGTTTGGTCAAACTCATGCTGGTAGCTTTGAGAACACTATCCGACCATCTCGTCCTCTGTCGTCCCCTTCTCCTTGTGCCCTCCATCTTTCCCAACATCAGGATCTTTTCCAGGGAGTCTTCTCTTCTCATGAGGTGGCCAAAGTATTGGAGTCTCAGCTTCAGGATCTTTCCTTCCAGTGAGCACTCAGGGCTGATTTCCTTAAGAATGGAGAGGTTTGATCTTCTTGCAGTCCATGGGACTCTCAAGAGTCTCCTCCAGCACCATAATTCAAAAGCATTTTGCAGTTTACATACTAGCAACCAGAATGTACCTTTTCTGTGGCAAGTTCACCTGAGATGAGGTGCAAATGTTTTTCTGCAAATATTTCTACACAACAAGCAAACACTCACACCCCCAGCAAATGCAAAATGTGAAAACTTTGCAAAGAGGCTTAGTCAAGTCTCCTGCTGTGCCAGAGCTAAACTCCAGGCACTGAAATTTCATAATGATACGTGATACAAAGTCTGTACAAATACTAGGACAAGTTGTTTGTTGTTGGGAAATCTATTATTTCAGTGTTGCTACAGTAATTTTAAAAATAAACACACACACATAAAGAATCCACTGTGTAGTTTACTGACAATACAATGTGTTTCTCTTTCGATGTAAAATATCAGGAGAGGAATATAACAATCAGAATATGGAGGGCGGGGAGACACTTGTGATTTTTTAATATTTATTATTCTTTAAACAATTATCTCTCTTGATGTTGTTTTTATTCTAACGTGTTTCTTTTGCTTTTACTCTTAACTTGACTTCCTTAAGTGGTTTAGGGTTGGCACTGTGGGACAGCAGCAGTCTTGTATCCTTAACAGCTGCGTGGCAGGAAAAAATTCAACATAGGAAGCCTTTTCTGATATGGAAGTACAATTCAGGCAACAACTGTACTTGTTGACATTCTGTCTGTCAGACATCTTATTACTTGTGTGTAGCCCCTGATTTTATTTTGGCTCTTCCACTGGCAAAAGAGAGCATAAATTTGCATATAGTAAATAAAGTGGATGAAAAAGTTATGAAAACCTGTGTCTTCATTTTCAAGTGTAGCAGAGGGCCCAATCCACAGACTGTGCATAGGGCCCAGAAAATCCAGGTGATACCTCTGTTCCTAACCATTGGCCATGCTGGCTGGGGCTGATGGGAGTTGTGTTGCAATAAGGTCTGAATGGCAGCAGACTGGGGAAGGCTGCTTAATAACGCTTTACTTTATAGCTCTAAAACGGGAGCAACTCAACTGCTTTTATAGATTCTGAGGGAGCATCAGCAGCCAACTAAGTGAGCATTGGCCTGGGACTGGGAGCTAAGCTAAGATCCAAATATAGCTCCATATAGAAAATTCATGTGCTGAATTAAAGGAAACAAATGCTGTGTGTATATTTCACTTTCTGAAGGAGTCCTAGCTGCCAGGCAAAGCTAATGGTTGTGAAATCGGGCTTGTTGAAAGCTTCACAGACCTGTTTATTTTATTTATGATTTCTGTTTCCCTGAATAACATCAAGCCTGAATAACATCCTGCTGAGCAGAAAGAAATATGGCTTTTCCAGTATTCTTCCCTCCGCACAAAGAGTGGGTTATTGTAGATATAACGGCTCTGCTCCACTTGAGTGGGTCCAGGGCTTGCTTTACTGGACAAATGTGATTTTATACAAGTGTTGAGCAGACTCCTCTACACAATTCCTGGAATGACAGGTGTGTTTGTGTATGTGTGAGTGAGACGGGCAAGTCAGAAGGCATGAACCTAGAGCCTATGGCAGACAAAGCCAACAAATTCTAATTTTGTCCCCAGTTTTATCCCTGTTGAGTTCTAAAAGGAGGAGCAAGAGGAGGAGGAGGAAGAAGAAGCTAACAGCCAGGGCCATCCCCTAGACTGCTTGCAAGAAAGAAGATTGGCTGGCTGAGAGCGGGTTGATATTGATAGGGCAATACTCCATTTGCAACTTAATAGATAAGCTACACTTCGTCAGACCACCCATGGAGTACTGTGTCCAGTTCAAAGTACAATGATTTAAGAAGGATGTTGACAAGCTGGAATGTGTGCAGAGGAGGGCAACCAAGATGATCAAGGGTCTGGAGGGGAGGGAGCCTATGAGGAACAGTTGAAGGAGCTGGGTATGTTTAGCCTAGAAAAGAGGCGACTGAGAGGAGATATGAAAGCCATCTTCAAATACCTCAAGGGCTGTCACATGGAAGAGGGAACAGGCTTGTTTTCTCCTGTTCTGGAGGGTAGGACTTGAACCAATGGCTTCAAGTTACAAGAAAGGAGATTCCGACTAAACGTCAGGAAAAGCTTTCTGCCAGTAAGAGCTGTTTGGCAGCGGAACAGTCTCCCTCGGGAGGTTGTGGACTCTCCTTCCTTGGAGGTTTTTAAGCAGAGGTTGGGTGGCCATCTGTCATAGATGCTTTAGCTGAGATCCCTGCATTGCAAGGGGTTGGACCAGATGACCCACAGGCCCCTTCCAACTTGACTATTATATGATTCTATAAGCTCCTGCTGAGGTTGGCAAGAGCTGGGGCTTTTCTGCAGACCATGTTGCTGCTTCCCTTGCCATTCCCCTGCTTTTCATAACATTTCATCTCCTCTCATGTTTGTTGAAAGCCAAGGCATTCCTGTGGTGGCAGTGGGGTGTGTGTGGCATGGCAGCAGTGGGAGAACTTCAATAGTGCAAGGGCAGAGTAGCAAAATGGAAAGGTCCCTCCATGCTTCTGTGTGCTGGTCCCGGGGGGGGGGTTACCGTGAGGCGTGGTCAAAGTCCGGTCCTGGGCCGAGGGTCTGGAGACTGTCCACCAAGGGGGAAGCTGGGTTCAAAGCAAGAAGCCGGGCGTGGTCGGGAACTCCGGAAAGACAGGTCTGGGTGCTGGCAGAAGCAGGTTTCCAACGATGTTGCTCCCGCAACCTGGTCCCGGCCCACAGGTGACCCGCCTCTCCTGGCCTTAAGGCGAGCACTCCTTCTGAGAGCACTTGGTTCCCTCTGCCTCTCTGCCCTGAGCCTCTGCAGCTCAGGAGAGGCTGAAGGGTTACTGGACCCAGGGGCAGCTTCACCTTCCCCTGACAGGGCTGGGAGAGGCGCACCTGCAGGCAATGGGTCCTCAATCACCTCCGGAGCCAGAGTGGATACATCTGGTGTCTGCTCCTGAGGACCTGGCACAGGTGCAGGCCCTTCAGATTCAAGCCCCTGCCCTGGCTCAGCTGGCCCTGCAGGCAGGGACTCCTGTGCAGGCTGGGACTCCTCAGATTCAGCTTCTGAATCAGATTCCCAGGCCATCACATTTTGAATCCCTGTTTCTGGGATCCACAGGAGGGGGTTATGCTTTCATTCTCACATCCTGTTTGTGGGTTTCCCATGGGCAGCAGTGGAGCAAGCCGATTGGATGCCTTGGGCGGCGAGCGTGCCCTGTGCCTGGGGGCGGGGCCAACCACCCATGGGGCGGGAGCAACTGGGGCAGGACGCTCTGCAGGGCCTCCAAGGAGTTTGCCTGCCTCCTCCCCCTCAGCCGCCCTACAGTGGTGGGCAGACTGTTTGGGGCAGCATGGAGCCTGCGGGCACGCAAGCCACCGCGTCACTCCTAGGAGAGACGTGTGGTTCAGGCATGCTGCAGGTCTCGCGGTGAGTACAGCCCAGCATTTTGTCACCCCCTCAATGGTGACACCCGGCGTGGACCACCCCCACCGCACCCCTTTCCTCCGCCCCTGCCCATGGGCATCTGGATCCATCCAGTCCAGTATCCTGTTCTCACTGTGGTCCCCCAGATACCGGGGAAAACCCTTCAGCAGAACCCAAACACAAGAACCTTCTCCCTTCATGTTTCCAGACATATGTAAAGAGGACATCTGTCTAATTAAACTTCCCCAAATGGTGTATACTTTTTAATTCTGAAAATCCAAAAAGATTGCTTAGTATACAGGCAAAGAAAAGTGGAAGTAAAAAAAATCATCCAACTGAAATGAAATGTTCATTTACATGCGTCGAAGACACTACATTTAAGTGTTACCAAATATGCTACAGGACGTAAAACTATGTAATTACTTAAAGGATAATATTTATAGCACTGGAGTATCCCAAGCATTAAATGGCTTTTGTATAGTTGATTAAATGTTGAATGGATGCTGAGGTTGGGATGAATGTTAAAGCTGCAATTGTATCCTGCTGTCATGAGTTGGAGCTCTGTTTTATGACTATATAATAAAAGAAACAACTAGATATATGATTCAAGGGAATGCAACATGACAAATAAATTTTCTTCCCAGACTCTAAAAGTCAGTGGTAGCTCTTCACAGAATTTTCAATGAGGTCAGACTGGAAATATTTGGGGGAATAAACAGAGTCTTAAGCTCAAACAACATCACTACATTGAGTTCCGTTTTTCTTTTCACTGTGCATTCCAAAAAACCAAACCGGTCAGGACTGGGCTGGCAAAGAGAGGCTGCTCAACCCTTTCCCTTCCAGTCATTTTTAGCTCAAAATTTCAAACACACACACACACACACACACACTACTTTATTCTGTCATGGAGCCCAAGGTGCTGGATCAAGCCAATGGCCTATCTAGTCCCACATCCTGTTCTCACGGTGGCCAACCATATGCCTATGGGAAGCATAACAACAGCACTTGCAGTTTCAGATGGTCACACAAACTGGGACCAGATGGGGCAAGGCTTCACCATTTTCCTAGATGGATTTGGATTTGTTGTTGCTCACTGTTGTTGCTTTCATTCCGCAAATGATTACGGTATGTTTTGCCCACCCGTTTGCATTTAATTTCCTTTGCATTCAAATGAATGGGGTGGAATTATCTAAGTTTTGTTGTTTCACTATGGCAGATAGCAAGACGAATCATGTAGCTTTGGGCAGAAGGTGAACTGCAGCAGAACAGAAACTGTTAAGTTGGGGTGAACATATCAGGCGACACAGCAATTCTTCAAAGCAGCTCTTTATTTGTAAGCTGGAACAGAACTGAACCACAAACAGCTCAGCCGGCCTGCTTTTATAGGCAGCTGGCTGTCAACATTGTAGAACAACAACCCAGGGCTTCCCGCCTAAAGTAACTGATGTGGACCTGAGTGAAAACTATATACACGATACTCCTGGTGGCCAGGGTGAGAACTTCAATACATAAGAGAAACAGTGCTGCATGTGACAAAAACAGGGTGGAACCAAAAAACCATGCTTCCTTACATCTCTAGCTGAGTTCCTCCCATCCCTTGAACTATTGACTTGTACATTAGTCAATAAGAAAAAACAACTCCCTGATTGTTCTATATTTGTATTTTAGTGTAAAACTGAATACCATGATTTATGTTGAAAAAAGGTTTTTCATGATATTACCATCTCAACATGCCCACCATAGTTGAAGACATTTATTCTAAACTGACAACGTTTGTAAGAATATTTTGTGGCTCCTGATTTCTAATTATAAACTTCTAGTTATGTCATTTACACTTTTACTTTGGCTAATGGCCTTGATCGCACTGTTAAGCTGTGCTCTCATTTCTGATCTGTAAAATGGGAGCAATTGATTTCTTGATGCATGTGATTTGAAAGGATGAATTGAAAGCACTAAAAGGTCATTCAATCACAGGGGCATATATATTTTACTTTTCTGATTGAATGCTACTGAACAATTCCAAAGAACAAAAATATGTATACTTTTCCCAGGTATATATAATTCAGAAGTTTATCATTAAGTAGGGGGAATACTGATTAGCATACATTATGTGCCTGGTTTTGGTCTCTAAGGGGAATGAGAAAACTATTTTGTAGTGCACTAGAACACTGTTAGGTAATTTGTGCGAGACGTTTTCCTCTGCTTCATTACAAATTTAATAATCTAGTTCCCATTTTCTAAAGCAAAGCACCCATATACCCCAAAATGTGTGAGCGCATGCACAAAACCAACCAACCACACACGCTGAGACTCTAACATGGTTACGCATTCACTAAACTTCAGCTAAAAGAATTCTTATGAGAATAATGAGAGTCCATAAACAGTTGGATATGGGGAAACCTTTGGTAGGAGATGAAGCGTGAACCTGTGTTTGGGGGAAAAGTGATTAGCTTGAAAGAGAAGACACTTGAATGAGATGTGTAGTAATGAGGCTGACGACAGCCTTGGTTTAGAAGTTAGCCCGCAGCAGCTGTATCTGGGGACGTTTTATACTTTTGCGGTAATATGGTTCAAGAATAGTGAGTCATTAGCTGATACACTGCAAGGAGCATCTGAGAAACTGTGCCTCTGTACATCAATCATCTGATAAAAGAACACCCAGTGGAAAATAGAATTTGTGTTCCCTTGTGTGGAATTTTCAGTGATGATATTTAGAAGCCAGATGGAAGGAATTTAAAGATTCAAGCAACAAACCAGAATGCATTCCCTCCCATCAAGTAACCTGTGGTTATTTGCCCACAGCTCAGTGGGAGTTCATGTACTTTGGATATATAAGGTCCAAAGTTCCAATCCCATAGCATCTTCAGTCAAGAGAACTGCCAGTAGCAGGTAATGGTGAGGAAAACTCTTCTGCCTAAGACTCTGGAGAGCCACTATCAATGCAGACAACCCTGAACTAGATGGACGACTGGTTGCACTAAGTATAAGACAGCTTCACACATTCAATATGTAAATAGTATCTGTGTATTTGTAGCCAGGATGGTGGATACATGTGGTTCAATTTGGATTCTTACAGGAGCCGACCTGATTTACACTTTGCAATATACAAACTAAAGCTGTCCTTTAGAATTCACACTGCTCTGAATTTTGTGGTGCAGTTCCCAAACCCAATGTGCACAGAAATGTGGATATTAGTGAAAACTGTGAATAGCAATGCAGTGTGTATAATATACAAAAATTAAAATAAAATCATATTCTGGGCAGTTGCTTTGCGAAAAAGTGTGTATATCAGGGAAAAATTCTGCCCAATAATGTGTATATGAGGGGGAATCTGCATGAAAATGCTGGCAGATTTTCAACAGGGTCTTTTAAAACAAACAAAATGAAAACTGATGCAGAAAAGTGAAGCACTGGCAGATTTGTCCTTCACCAATTGATAGAGATACGTTTGTCATGTTTAAATTTTTACTGCACATCAGAGAACAAGAAAAACAAAAGAGGAAGAGAAGGAGGGAAACACTTGTGTCCAAATTGCAAATGTGGAGGGTTTTAATGAGCTACATTAAAATTGTGTTGATTATGTAGGATTATGTGTAGCTGTAAACGGTTACGACAACACTCACCAAATTTTATGTCTTGAAGGAAACTACCAGCGCATGCCCACAAAACCTTTGTAGGTACATCAAATAAAGAAAATAAAACCATGAATATGACATCATAGGAAAGGGATAACTATATTGGAATAGTTTTGCGACACATTGCACAAAAATTATCTCATTAATTAATTTGTTCCAACACCGTTCAGATATTACAAGAGAATAGAGACTACCTTCCCTAATAATATACAGGTAAAATAGTTATGGGGACACGGGTGGCACTGTGGTCTAAACCACTGAGCCTCTTGGGCTTGCCGATCAGAAGGTTGGCGGTTCGAATCCCCGCAACAAGTTGAGCTCCCTAGCAGTTCAAAAGCACGCCAAAAAGTGCAAATAGATAAATAGGTACCACTCCGGCAGGAAGGTAAACGGCGTTTCCGTGCGCTGCTCTGGTTCGCCAGAAGCGGCTTAGTCATGCTGGCCACATGACCCGGGAAAACTGTCTGTGGACAAACGCTGGTTCCCTTGGCCTGTAAAGCGAGATGAGCGCCGCAACTCCAGAGTCGTCTGTGACTGGACTTAATTGTCAGGGATCCTTTACCTTTATAATAGTTATGCTACAGAGCTACAATTTTGAGAGGGGTTTAACAAGCAATTCCTCTTCCAAGGGAATTCTGGGAATTGTAGCTTTGTGAGCTTTGTGAGGGGCTCCTCATGACTCAGTACCCTTAAACTAAAGTTCCCATGATGCTTTGGGGTGAGCCATATTATAGGCTGGTCCTGCTGTCGTTCTAATCTCTTCTGCTTCCAGATTCATGTTTAGCCATTAATTGGTCTACCATGAAATCCTTCCTTCACAACTTTTAGGAAAGTGAAAGATTAAAATTCCACCAGACCTCCTCCCATTCTCCCCCCCTTTTTTTATTTGGAGATGGGAGGCATTGCATTTTTACATGTACTATTCATCACACACACTCTCCTCTTATACATTTTGCATAGAAAGAAAGTACTCAGATGATAAGAAACAGTCATCGTCTATTCCTCAAGTTGCACTTGTTTTTCGTTTCGCCCTTATCTTTACTCTTGTTTGATATTTCTAGCTCTTATCAGCGGGGCTCTTGGCGCTGCATGCATTACTAATATGGTGACTCCAAATATTTCCCTGCAATTTTTCATTGCTGTCTTTTTATTATCAGATGCCGGGCAAGCACGCAGGGAAGCAGGACGAATGCAATCTGGGTTAAGGATATATGCCTCTCCCTCTCCAGCTCTCAGGTGGTATGTGTTCCTTTTTGGACTTTGCACAATCAAACTGCAATCAGGGCTTTGTTCTCCCCCCCTTCTCTTTTCATTTCGGTTAAAATGGAAGGAGCCCACTGATGTGAAACCCTCAGCTTGTCACAGGACATCTGTGGCATAAGGGGAGATTCATTAACATCAGAGCTGCGGTTCCTGCAAGACTCTAGCTTAGTAACATACCACACTGCTGCCTTAATAATAATTACATTAACAGCAATATAATGCCATTAAAACTGAAGGATTAGAACTGGGGGGGGGGGGTCAAACAGATCTAAAGATGACACCCGGTCCATACAATTGAGAATAATTATTATTATATTATTTATTTATTTATTTATTTATTTATTTATTTATTTATACCCCACCCATCTGCCTGGGTTGGTGGCTCCCAACAGAATATTAAAACACGATAAAACATCAAACATTAAAAACTTCCCTAAACAGGGCTGCCTTCAGATATCTTCTAAAAGTCAGATAGTTCTTTATTTCCTTGACATCTGATGGGAGGGTGTTCCACAGGGTGGGCACCACTACCGAGAAGGTCATCTGCCTGGTTCCCTGTAGCTTCACTTTTCACAGTGAGGGAACTGCCAGAAGGCTCTCAGAGCTGGACATTGGTGTCTGGGCTGAACGATGGGCATGGAGACACTCGTTCAGGTATATTGGGCCAAGGCCATTTAGGGCTTTAAAGGTTAGCACCAACAATTTGAATTGTGCTTGGAAATGTACTGGGAGCCAGTGTAGGTCTTTCAAGACCAGTGTTATGTGGTCTTGGCGGCCACTCCTAGTCACCAGTCTAGCTGCCGCATTCTGGATTAGTTGTAGTTTCCAGGTCACCTTCAAAGGTAGCCCCACATAGAGCGCATTGCAGTAGTTCAAGCAGGAGATAACCAGAGCATGCACCACTCTGGTGAGACAGTCTGCAGGCAGGCAGGGTCTGAGTCTGCATATCAGATGGAGCTGGTAGACAGCTGCCCTGGACACAGAATTGACCTGCGCCTCCATGGACAGCTGTGAGTCCAAAATGACTCCCAGGCTGCACACCTGATCCTTCAGGGGCATAGTTGCCCCATTCAGGACCAGGGAGTCCCCCACACCCAGCCTCCCCCTGTCCCCCCAAAACAGTACTTCTGCCTTGTCAGGATTCAACCTCAATCTGTTATCTGCCATCCATCCTCCAACTGCCTCCAGACACTCAACAAATCCCAACAAATATACACTAGAAAAGAGAGGCATACACCCAACATCCATGGCATAGCTAGAAAAAAAGTTGGAGGAGATGGGCAGAGAAAGAGACACCTGACTTCAACCTTGAAGGATCAAGGTGTTGGGTTTGATGACATGGCATCAACTGGCTGCCTTCCCATAACCTTCTAACTCCTTTAGGTTGGTCTTATTCAGATGAGGTTGTCAGCTTGTCAGAGGTGCCAGAGAAACTCTACCACTCACACTGATTCTGGCCTGAACTGCTCAGTCTTAGAGCAATTTGCCATAACGCCAATCAATTCGCATGTTGCATCAAATGCCACTTCAAAATAGCTGTTCACATTTTTAGCATTGCATGCAAATGGTGGTAATTACATAGGAGCCAGGTATATGCTCAGAAGGACAAGTATTTAATAAATGTGAAATCCATCAAAACGATAAATCAAAAAGCTTTCCCAAAGCTAGATTTCCTCTTTGATCTGCAAACACAAAGCCAAAGTGAAAACATTAAGGACCATGGCTTTCAGGCAAATGGCTTCTCTTATGCTAGCCTATGGGTAGACTTAGTTCATGGGAAATGCACCATAAGTCCTACAGGTAGGAAGGATCCTTTCTAATTCAACTTTGAAATACTTTTTTGCCACCTTTTCTTCTACTTCTACAATTTCAGATGCCAGAGAGTTGGCCAAACATGGAAGGCTTATTGTAAAAGGGCTTGTTGTAGCAAATCACATTGAGGAGAATTATAATGGATGTCAGCTTGATGAGATGGCAGAATGGATCCCTCATATCAAGAGAACCCTCACTACCCTCACTTGGGCCCAAAGTAACGTAAAGACTGTCTGATTATTTAGGATCCACAGAGATCCTCTGATGGGGCACTTCTGGGGGGCTCCCCACACCCCTGAAGTTTGGTTTGCCTTTATTAGGGATCAAGCCTTTAATGTGGCAAGCCCTGCCCTGTGATTAGCAGGAGTCATCCCTGTCTATCCTCCTCTCCAGAACCTTCCCCCAAACCCTGTATTATTCAGACAGACCTTTGAAATGTGAGCTCCTTTCCCAAACGAATATTTATTGATGATGTAATTTATCTTATATTGGATATTGCCTTGCTGCATCTTATGAAGGTGAGGTCTAGAAACAATTAAATGAAATTTAAATGATCTTAGCAGGGCAACTTTTCATGTGTGTGCTTGAGTCTGGTATTTTATATAAGCAACTCCCCCTTCATGCATTGCACATGTGAAACATGTCCACATTAATATGAGGAAGTGGAGCCTTGCCCTGTCAACATTCAGCTTGGATGCCTACAAATGGACAATTTCCTCCTAAGGCCTCCATGGAAGGCCACATTGAACATGCATCGATGGCGGAAGAACCTTTTGATCCAATGAAGTGGATTTCTCCTCAAGCGAACGTTTGTTGTAGTTGCTTTCAGGGATTTGATCATGGATCCACTAACAGAAATTAGAGGAAATGTGCCAGAGAGTTCTACAGTAAACGTATCCTCAATGAGTGATTATCAAATCGATCTTGTAATGGTTAGCCTAATGATATATAATTACCTCATTTAAGCTGCTAGTTCATCATAATGAGGAGTTCTGCACACTATGTAAAAGAGAGAACCTTTATTAATCTGTGTGTGTAACAGGAATGAAAACTGTTGTATAGCACCTTCTGTGTGAAAATGCCCCGAGTTCACAGTCTTTGGTAGTAATTCGCTTTTCATTGAAATACGGCCAAAGAAAGCTCTGAGGAATCATTTGAGGATTTCTCTAAGCTGACCATCTGTCCAAAAAGAGAGAGAATCTTCCTTGTTTAAGTTCATTTTAAAGCTGGGCTCAGTCACCTGACATCAACATAAGCTTTGCAATGGGAAATAAAAGGTAAGGAAATAAGGTACGAATTTAGAATGTTATTTGGTCTATATGGACCCTTCTCTGCCTGGAGATGTCTCAGTGGTGTGGAACAAAGGATGTATTCTTCTGAGTAGGCTATAAATCTAATTCTTTGTTGGAGTCATGCTTTGGAGTCATGCTTTCCTGAGCATAAGGATGAGAGATAACCTTTACGAAACTATGCAAAGTCAATTAATGAGCAGGGTCTTTATTGATGTCAAGTTTCCTAGAAGGGCACTCATTAGATCAGGGATGAGGAACGTCTGGCTCTGCAGATTTTGCTGGACAACAACTCCCATCATTCTTGGTCATTGGCCATGCTCACTGGAGCTGATGGAAATTGGAGTGCAACAACATTTGCAGGGCTTCGGGTTCCTGAGAGGAGGCTCCTCTCAAGTTCCTGCAGGAACCTGAGAGACCACCTCCATCCCATCAAATCTGGAAGATCAACTTAAGCATGCCAAGTCAATACTTTTGCATATCAAGTTGAATACTGGGTCTCAGTGAAAATGGATTCTTGGTTGTTCCACAGCTACAGTAGTAGATTCTGGGCTCCTAAATGGAAATCAACTAAAGCCCAAACTTTGCCCATGCTACTGGGCAAGGGAAGGTGTGGTGGGAAGAATTCTAAAGATATACCAGATACCACAAGGACCACCACATCACTGTAGTCCTATTTAGTAGCAATCTCCTCTAAAGGATGAACTTGTGCTACTTTCCAGGAAAAGGATGCAACTGTAGCAACACTGACATAGACCACGCTTGAGTACTGCTACAGTCACACAAACTGAGGTTCTAGAGATAACTCTTACATAACAATTGACCTGGAGGATAATCAGAACCGAGAGCAAGAATAGTGGATGTCTCACACTGTATCCCTTGCTTCTGATGAACGTCTAAATCAGCTCTTGATTGATTACCACAGTTCGTCTTGTACATTAAGTAATTCTATTTGGCAAAAGTCAGGGACAACGGCCTGGCTCCTTTCAAACCTCACAATGTCAGGAAGAGGACTTTTGTCTGGAGTTCAGCCATATGAATCAGCATAATTCAATAGAGAAAAACTTGACAGATCTTCAACCCCATTCCATCTTTGAGGGGAAAAACTTGTGCAGTTGTGTTAAGCCACTTGTAATACATAACAAAGACCTATTAATCCATGTGTTCTTTGAATATTAGGAACGATAAGCAGGGTCACACCCACTGTCCCTGTCCCCAGTGTTGCTTTTCCCAGTGGTTCCTGTCCTTCACACAACTACCCTGACACCTTAAAGAGTCACCAGCCAAGGCCTAGCATGCTCTATTCCTGAGGAAAGACAACATTTTTGCAACTTCCCATCACAGATTAGTGCAGCTGTGTGTGATAAGTAATCAAAAACAGCTGCTCTTTCTCCTGGCTGTGCATGTTTGCTTAAGGAAAGACCAAACTGCACTGCACACCCATAGCGATACTTTCAAAGCTGATATCCCCTTCCCTTCAGAGGAAGATTGTCACTTAACTGTGCTCTGAGTACATTTTCATCAAATTTTGATATGGCATGAAGGTCAAGATTAAGGAATTAGTCGATTTGTGTGTTTAAATTTAGCCTTCTGTCCTTCCTTGGACAGAAATATCACCAGCACAGGAATGTCTTCATCACATTTTCTCTTACACCTCTAAAACTAAACAGCATCACGGGATCGGTGTGCATACCAAGCCAATATTGGTGTCTGTTTTTCACTGCTTGAGGGGCATCCAGTGGCCATCAGAGCTAAGAAGAGCCACAAATTAGCTGTTCCACATAAAATGGACACTCCTGCTTGTCCTTGATCAGGAAAGATAGGAACCCATCTCCCCTTGAGAGTGATGGTTTCTCCCCTATCTAATCCACACCTCCTGAAACAATGTGCTGCTTAGAAATTCTATAAACACTGCATAGGGCTTATTTGATTAAGTGGTTTATAAATTATTTTTAATGAATGAATAGTACGCAAAAAAGCCCGTTGATTCTTTGACATCCACAATTCTCTTCATATAGCAATGTAGTTCTCCAGCCAAAAGCTACATATGAAAATATATATATTAGGTTAAGGTGTGCATCTAAGTATCACTGTTAGCAAAATGTATTATATTATGGAGAGTTGCTTGCAACAATGCACATATTAGATAAAATTACATACATAAATGTGTGTAGTAAGAGAAATGCATGGAAATGTGTATATGTATTTTTTGTTCAAAACTGCTTAACAAAATAAATAAATCACAAACAGATGTGAAAACAGATTACCTGAAAAATGAGAAACTGAGGGACCAAAATTGACAGATTCCTTCATCTCTAATAAGATACATTGTTAGGCGTGTTACAAGCCTCTTGCAACAGTAGCACCGTGGGGCTAAATAGTACAGTGGTACCTCAGGTTACATACGCTTCAGGTTACATACGCTCCAAGTTACAGACTCCGCTAACCCAGAAATAGTACCTTGGGTTAAGAACTTTGCTTCAGGATGAGAATAGTAATCGTGCTCTGGCAGCACGGTGGCAGCAGGAGGCCCCATTAGCTAAAGTGGTGCTTCAGGTTAAGAACAGTTTCAGGTTAAGAACAGACCTCCGGAACGAATTAAGTACTTAACCCGAGGTAAAAAAGGTAAAGGTACCCCTGCCCAAACGGGCCAGTCGTGTCCGACTCTAGGGTTGTGCACCCATCTCACTTAAGAGGCCGGGGGCCAGCGCTGTCCGCAGACACCTCCGGGTCATGTGGCCAGCGTGACAAGCTGCATCTGGTGAGCCAGCGCAGCACACGGAAACTCCGTTTACCTTCCCGCCAGTAAGCGGTCCCTATTTATCTACTTGCACCCGGGGGTGCTTTCGAACTGCTAGGTTGGCAGGCGCTGGGACCGAGCAACGGGAGCGCACCCCGCCGCGGGGATTCGAACCGCCAACCTTTCGATCAGCAAGTCCTAGGCACTGAGGCTTTTACCCACAGCGCCACCTGCATCCCAGGTACCACTGTAATAAACTTTGAAACATGTGGCCGATGTGTTCCAAACAGTTAATAACCATACACTACATCCTTTTTAGATGTCGCTAACATTTACCAGTTGCTTCTGAGCAGGCATCATAATAAATGCATTCTATTTGTTCATGATCTCAGTGATCCCTGCAGTCTGTTCCGTACATTTCCTTGGCCCTGTTAACACACACACAAAAGAAAAACTCATTTGATACCATTGCATGCCCCCCATTTCCAAATGGCAAGAAGACATTCCAGGGGCAGTTCCCCTCCCGGTGGTGGGGGTAGAAGACATCAGTGGAAGCTGATATTTAGGTTCATTTCCAAATATACTTAAGTGCAAGTGAAGGCAAACTGCATAGCAGTTCTGCAGATGGAAATTCACGGTTCTGTATTGGATGCCCAAGAGAGATATCCCTAAATAAGCACTCAAGAGCTCAAAGCTAGCTCTCTTCTGTCTGGCTTTCCACTGATTTCACAGGAACATAGGAAACTGCCTTAGACTGAGTCAAAGGGTTGGTCTATCTATCTGTCTAAGTATTGCCTACATTGACTGGCAGTGGATTTCCAAGGTTTCAGCTTGGGAATACCTGGAGATCCAGGAGATCAAACCTGGGACAATTTGAATGCAGAGCAGACGCTCAGCCACTAAGCGATGGCCCTTCCTGATTCAAGCTCAGTCATTTTTGTTTGTTCCTAATATTGTGCCTCAGTGACTCCTGAATTCCTTTTCAAATGCAATCTTCAGTTTTCTCGTGGGCATATCCAACCTGGCATGTTAAATTCCCTCTAATCCATGGGCTCCTCCAATTTTTTTAAATAGAGGAGGACTCCTGAGATGGACAACTGCCCATTTGCTTCGCTGGAGGGAAAGGTGCAGAGCAATGATATCGACAAAAGCTGATAATCCACTAATGTTTACACTTTTCATTTTGCCCCCTCCTCCCTGAGTCCTCTGGAAAAAGGGACAAAGTTGGTGCATTTGACAAAGCTATTGTTTCAGTTGAATTCCCTCGATTATATTTTGCCCACAGTATCTGAAAAATATACTCCTGTCATTCATTCTGGCAATTAGAATTGGTGATGCTATAACAAATGCCTATTTATGGTAACTACTACTACCCAAATGTCACTTTTCCGTTCCTTGTTTTTCCCCTGTCACTGCTCACTGCATATTGAAATGGCATTCGCAAACAGGCTTATTGAATTCTTATTTCAGTGAGTCGAAATACAAATATGAAGTAAGAATTGGCAAAGAGTAACCAAAAGAAAGCATTTTCAAATAGGAGCTCGAAACTAGTAGTGGATATGATATGCATGGTCTATACTACATTTACAGTTTATTGAACCTTCCCCAACAGGATACCTATGATCTTGCAGAGGTTGTCAGGCTCCGAACCCGCATCCCCAGAAAGCATTTTATGATTTGTGTATCATAAAATACACAAAATTATTAAAAATAAACAACCAGAGTAAAAATATCCCATCAATGGTACAGCTCAAATGTCCAAGAGATGAAAAAAATTCTTTGTCTGGTCCCCAAAGTTGGTGCTAGGCAGGCCTCCCTAGGGAGAACATTTCACAGACAGAGGGAGCTATCCCAGAAAAGGTCTGTTCTCTTGCTACCACCCTGCTTTCTCTAATCTACATTCTATTCTTCCTTACCATAGTGACAGAAGACTCTGACTTGGTGGCCAATGCCCCTGCTGTTTATGGGCAACTTCAATGCCCTCAATCTTCCTTCTTAGGTTTCTTTATTTTTAAAGGAGACTCAGGCTGGGTACCCCTTCAACTAGAGGGCTGCCCTCTGTAAAGGAAGATACATGACCACTCTAACTAAAGTCCCTTGCATAAAGATGTCCAAAGTGTCCACTATTTCCTTCTTTTAAAAATTGATTTGTCTTAAATAGACCACGCAGATCATGACAGGCCTTGTTCCAAGCACGATCTGTGTGTGGGGTGACTTTGCCCAGTGGCACATGGTCAAGAGAGCGGCAAGGGAGTCATAGAGCATCTCCACTGTAGTGCACTCACAAACTTTCAAAGGAATGGGACCCTCCTGCAAGATCTCACAAGAAGGGACAAGGCTCTTAAAAGCCCTCCCCCCCCCACGAGTGTTAAGGACGTTTTGCCCTGAGAGCTTTTCACCCACCCTTGGTGTTAGAATCTTCTAGGCTGGTAGTTGACAAGGCCAGAAGTGGTTTTCTTCTCTCTTGACCTCAATTGGTCCTTTGGCTGGTCCCCCGCCCCACACACCTTTGCCCCAGTGAGAGAAGGTTAATGTTGTCAAGTCTTGTATTATTTCGCAGAAATGGCATTGGGCAGGATCATCAAGAGAAAGGGGCATGAGGGGAGGATTGCCTACAAGATTTCCCAAACTTGGGTGTCCAGCTGTTTTTGGACTACAGTTCCCATCACCCCTGACCACTGGTCCTGCTAGCTAGGGGTGATGGGAGTTGTAGTCCAACAGCCGCTGGGGACCCAAGTTTGGAGAAACCTGGTCTAGATGATCCATATCATCCAAAAGCACCTGGAGTTTGTTTACCACTGTCCACTCATGCACCTAGGAATGCCAATAGGGCTTTCTGGGCATGGTATATTGTGTGTAGTTTTCCACTTTGAAATCTGCATAGAAGTGGGATAGGATGGACTTAATCCCATCTCCACACGCATTTGAAATGTGCAGGACCCTAGTGTGTCCACCCATTCCTTCCTTTAGAGCAGGTACTTTTAGAAAGCAACACTCTGCAGTCTTCTTCCCCACCCCCCTGCCCCGCCAAAAGAAATGCCACACTATTTTCCTGACTATTAAGCAAATTGTCTTATTTAGAATGGGGGAGGGAAACTGAAAATATGAATATTTCCTTAGGCATTGTGTGTCTCCTTTTTTGTTGGTTGAAAAAAAAATCATAAAAAGAAAATAGCCTTAATTAAGGAAATGATTAAACTAACTAGGGCATTAATCAGAAATTATCTCTGTGTAATAAATCAGTGCCACGGTGACAATAATTCATTGTTAGCAACATAGTAAAGGAATTTCTAAAATGGGAAACTGTATATATATGAAAAGTCAGAAGCCATGGAGCAATGCTGAAAGGTTTCAAGTGGAAACAATGCAAACCTAAATAAAAGTGTCTTTAATTACATGTCTTCCAGTGTTAAAATTAAACAGAAAACTGTGTGTGTGTGTTCCTCTCTTCTCCTCTTCTGCAGACCATGTGAGTCCAGATGGTTTTCAAAGACTGTAATTTCTAGGGATTTTAAACAACACATTCTTATTCTGTAATAGAAGGCATTTGATCCTTCATTTGATGTTGGTTCCTGGAAAATCCCTACCTTTAAAAATTCATGAGAGGATTTGAGTGGTAATCTAAACAGCTGGTCATTTTCCTGCTCAGCTCATTTCAATCTAGGGAGTGGGAGGGGGGGGAGAAATGGAAGGGGGGGAAGCTTTAAATATGGGCAAGGCTTCCAGATCCTCATAGAGACATCACAGTGCAGAATTTTCATTTCTAGAATGTCCCTTAAATGTCAGGTCCAGGTGTTCATTTCAAGAGCTCATGCTTCTCTGTGCTGTTATTTGTTTCTTCATTGACACGGCAAAAGTGCTTTGAAACTGCACTTCAGCAAGTAAATAGCGCCTTTTTCTTCCACTTTCCCCCTTCGATGGAACACCAGTACATATGAAAGCTTATAAGAAAATTATAATGACCGTGAGGCAGGAGAAAGGGGAAAAGTATTTGACAACATAACACCGGATTTGAAAATGAGAGAGAGAGAAATACATGCATGTTGCTGTGAAAACTCAAGAATAAATGTTGCTCAGGTCCCATGAGGGCAGTAAAATCCCAGACAGAGGGCACACACAGGTGTTAGGTGAAATTAGACCAAATCATGATGGACCACTCAGAAACAGGACTGGTATAGCAGTAGATTCGTTTATTCATTCCACTCAGTCCCTGCTGGGGGAACGGCACTCCATCAGCATTGGGGAAGTAGGCAACTACCATCCATGGCTATTGCCTTGTTTTGAACCCTGGTGTGATGCAAACCAAGAATCCTGGGTCTAACTGGGTGACCATAGGAAGATGTTCCAGCTAGACAGAGGCCCAAACCTGAGCTTAGGCCATGCCTTACAGGGCTTCCAAAAGCTGAGCTTAGGCCATGCCTTACAGGACTTCCAAAACAGCTTCTCCAGCTGTTTCTGGGCTACCATCATCCCTAGCTAGCAGGACCAGTTGCCAGGGATGATGGGAATTGTAGTCCCAAAACAGCTGGATACCCAAGATTGGGAAATCCTGATCTAGACCCATTTGAGGTATACTTGCCTCTGTAAAACATATCCCAAGTTGCACTGATAACATGTACAAATTCCACATTGCATACGTCTCCAGTATGGTGGCTATTAGCTAAGTGCATGCTAAGTTGGGCCCCTGTACAAAATAACACACTTTGTAGTAGAGATATATCCAGCAAGGAAAGGTCCATGAGTTGGAGCTGACATCTCATGAGAAACCCAGCAGAGACTGAGAGGCTAATATTCTCAGTGCCAGCACCTCCCATTCCAGGTCATCTGCTGTGTCAATACCCATAGTTGCAGCTCCTTTGACTTCTCTGCCCTCCCAAGAAACCCTTCTTCCCAGGAGATAAGGCCTCCTGGCAGCCAGGAACATTCCCACACTGACTTGGGGTTTCAACTATGCCAACTTTGTTTTTCAGACACCTAAGCAGGGCTTTTGGGAGGCCCAGGCGAAATGTCCATGAGACTAGGTGCTTCAGCGTGCCTTAAGACCACCTTAGGACCATAGCAGGAATTCTTCTGGAGGAGTTGTGTTCAGAGTCCCACACCATCAACCTCTGGGGAGATTTCTCTGGGTTCCTAATGTAGTACCATCCCAGCAGGTGAATGAAATCACACCTCTGCTGAAGGAGATGGAGAGAAGAAGGAAGTGGGAGAGGGTTACACCCAGGCTGGATCTAGACACATCAAATAAGTATTTCAGTTAAATATGTTGTAAACTCATACAGGGAAATCCAGTAGGGAAAGAACAGGACTCCACAGCACCATCTAGTGCCACAGTGTTATATTGCATATACAATGCATATAAAACACTTTACCAATCTAGCTGAGTCCCCAGCAATTTCATGCTGAGATCTGCAAACTTTTCTTACCTGGAAGCTCATGGACTTGTGTGACATATCTGCTTGTTTGTGTGCATGTTTTCCTTTGGAGTAATTTGTGAAGGACGTTGTGAATTAAAGCTTCGCACTGAACAACCAGGAATGAGGTACGCAGGGTAAGAAAAGGAAGGGGAGGGAGGGCAAGTACCTATGGGTTTTGCAGGAAGAGTAATGAAGTGGAAACAAATATTTGATTAAAATTCTCTCTCTAAGAGGCTGCCCTTTTCTGGGTAATAGAATCCCACATCATCCCCAGGAGATGCTTTAAGATATATAGGAAGTGTGGGGAAGCCTACATGTCCATAGTGTGGCTGCTGGATGTTTTCTCTAGATAAAGAAAGATGTTCCGCCTCGGGAGCTGTCTGGCTGACTGCTTCCATAGGCTCTAAATACTCTCTAAAAACAATTCAGTGCACATTCTGAGCCATTTTGTATTCTATCCCTCCCCCACTCTTCATCCCCCCCCCAAAAAAAAAACATAAGAAGGGAGTAAGAAAATATATGTAGCCTGAAAGCTTCTTATCTCTGCCAGTTAGGACAGGAGTTGCTTCCATGCACACAGATGGCCCTTTTATGCAGAGAGTTGCAAAAAAGATGGATAGATGAATCCTTAACCAAAAGTGTTCTGCAAATGCAACCAAGGGCCTTAGGAGAGGAAAGTGGCCATTTGCGCTGAGGCAACACTGCTTATCTGTAAACAATTTATGGCGAGAGCTCTAACTAACCCCTCTTTTGAAAAGTGCCTGTGAAAGATCTGATGGGGCTGTCGATAGGGATATTTCAGGACAGGATGTCCACAGAGAACAGCTTTGCTAAATGGCTGGATCTGCTGGGAGATGGGGGAGAACACATTACAGTGGTACCTTGGGTTACAGACGCTTCAGGTTACATACGCTTCAGGTTACAGACTCCGCTAACCCAGAAATAGTGCTTCAGGTTAAGAACTTTGCTTCAGGATGAGAACAGAAATTGTGCTCCGGCGGCGCGGCGGCAGCAGGAGGCCCCATTAGCTAAAGTGGTACCTCAGGTTAAGAACAGTTTCAGGTTAAGAATGGACCTCTGGAACGAATTAAGTACTTAACCCGAAGTACAACTGTACTAGGAATGAATAAAAGAGGAAGTGGGAGGCTCACTTTCTTTATTTTTTAAAAAGTCACTCTTTATTTGTCAAAAGAGTGGAGACAAGGACACCTGTGCTTCTGTTGCAAGGAGAGCCTGTGTATCTCTCCTTCATGGCCACCCAGGCAGCATTGAAAAGAAAGGGCTCCTTGGTGACATGCGAAGCTGCTCTCAGGAAAGTTTGTTTCCACAGGACCGGCCCTCTCATTAGTCAGAATGAGGCGGCAGCCTCAACCAACTGCTTTGGGGTGTCGGTGTCATGAAAAGGCAGCACATTCTTAGCTTTTTAATTTATTACTGTGTTCCTCCCCCCCCTATAATTTTTATTAAATTTTCTGTTTTACATTTTAGAATATTCATTGAAACAACCTTGAAATACCTTCTTCGCATTCCATGGTTCATTTTGCATAACATAAATCCCTGCATATTTTATATAAACTAAACCGCTTAGTATTCCATTATTACATCCATCAAAACTTACCTACAATGTTGAATTTATCTTAATGCTGCCCACGTTTTCAAATATTCACAATTTCCCTCCATATAGTCAATAAACATTTTCCAGTCTTCAAACGTATGTTCTTCTTGTTCTCTTATTCTATATGTTAAGTCTGCAAGCTGCGCATATTCCAATAGTTTAAGTAAAAGTACAATAAATAAAAGTACAATAAATGCCATCAGTCAATCAAAACAATATAAAATATCAACATTGTCAAATACTTGCCAATCGCATTGGAGGGACTTGGTTTCTTTGGATCACAACCAAAATTTATTTAGATTTAAAGCTCATATCTTTTCATACGTTATAAGTCAGTGCTTCTCAAACTTTCTTCTCTAGGGAAGACGTTCAGAATAAAAATTTGCTCGTGTCACACCCAATTTTTTTATTAATAAGAAATACACAGAGAAACAGAAGGAAACAACTCCTAGCAGTGCTTGATTTATAACATAGAATACAACTACTTTATAATATGATCATGGTACATCCAGAAGGTATACAACAATGCAGCTACAAAAGGACCCTCTCCCATAATGATAAAAAATATATATGTACCTTAAGTATGTATGCATGCTCAATAAGAGGCGTGAGCTTGCTTCTGCCCAGCAATATCATTTTTATTGGACCTAATTTGAGACAAACAAACTTTCATCTCCTCATCAACACTAAGAAGCCTTTCTCTTTTCTGATTTTTCATATTTGTCAGAGTTGAAAATCCCTGTTCACAACAATATTTCATGGAGAACTGTAGAAGAATAACCATTGCTCTTGAAGAGAGGTGTGGATACTGTTTCTGGTTGAATATCCCTTTATACACACACACACACACACACACACACACACACACACACCATACGATACAATACTGAAATGATTAAATGTTTCTTTGATTGTCCTTGAATCTTCCGGCCACACTTGCCGTCCTTTCCTGCCATACCAGTATGGGTCGCCACACCATTTGAGACCCACTTTTATAAGTGACATTACACACGTACATCTTGCTTCATCTGAGCATCAGTAGTATATGATAATCTATAGCTCATCTATAGGCAATCAGATTTATTCATAGATGCCTGGGCCCTCTTGCAAATTTCAAAGCTAAACATTTGGTCTGTATACAAGCGTTACCTACCCTTTGAGGGTCATGGCAATACCATATCCAGGCCTTTTGCATTTTCCCTTTCTCTGAATATTGAGATTGAAAGCAGATTTCTAATTCTTATTCCACTCATTACTAAACAGGAACACTGAGGTCACAGCAAATAAAGCGGTATGAGTTAATGAGAACAGCTTTAGCAAAAGAGGAGGTGTTGCTCAAAGTACATCAAGTGCTTCCCATATATTAAGAAACCCCAGCTGAATCAGTTTAATAATGTTGGGATTTACACAATTATTACAGAACCTTCATTATTCACCCTGTCTGCGCATACCACAGCACAAATGAACATCTCAGTCTGGTGGTATTAACTTTGCCATTTTCTAACCCATTCCCCGGCCATCTGCTACATGCTGATCATTCACTGCTTTAACATTTAACAGTTACCCAACTGCAACTTAGCAGATTTGTGTACTTTTGAAAACAGCTGGTTTAATAACTGCTTCAGAGCTTTTGGATAAAGAAATTATTTTGTAGTGCTTTATAAGAGCCGGCAAGGAAGAGAGAGAGAGAGAGAGAGAGAGAGAGAGACTGGGGGCGGGGGAGAGAAAGAGAGAGAGAGAGAGAGAGAGAGAGAGAGAGAGAGAGAGAGAGAGAGAATTGGTGTCTCTGTGGGAAAAAGCTATAATGCTTGCTTATGCACATGCAACTGTTTCTATTATATTTTCCATAATATTTGGAGGAAAGATTTTTGACAATTCAGAGAATAATTATTCACAGGATTGTAAGGGATTTGTCTTCTGTTTATGGATGAAATCTGCATGGACACTCTTCTGTGGTTCAGGAGGGTATGACATGGCCAGAATCGTTTGACCACTGTTGACTTCCTCAGATCAACAAGCCATGTGCCAATTTCGTGTGGACTAGACTGGCAACAGCTAAATAGAGCGGCAGCAAGTCAATCTCTGTGCCTGATTGTATGATACAGGAGAGGCTGGTGTTTCTGCACCAAGAAGACCTCCTGCCTTGCTTATTTTAATTAATCTATGCACTTATTTCTTATTTCACCCTTTTCACCTATAAGCATCCACAAGTAGGCAGTTTGCCCCTAAATCTTGAATATCTATCTAGCCATCTAGCTATCATCTACCTACCTACCTACCTACCTAACTACTTTAAAGGGGCAATCCTTGGAATCTTCATGTAGGGTCAAGAAATGCTACTGCCTGAAGCTCTTGAGAGCCTCTGCCAGTCAGTGCTGATATTAGTGATGAAGATGATCCAATGATCTGATGGGGTTACACTCTCTCTGAAGAAGCGGGTATGTAGCTTGGGGGTACTACTGGATTCTTTGCTGTTCCTTGAGGCTTAGGTTGCCTCAGTGGCATGGTCTGCCTTCCATCAGCTTTGGCTGGTGGCCCTCTGCTACCCTAATTTAGGGAGTATATTACTGTCATGGTCTAGGTTACAGGCAGTCGGAGTCCTGGCTTGGTACGTCAGGACCGGGGTAGAGGTCAGGATGCAGGAATCAGCAGTCCAGGATCAGCAGTCCAGGGGTCAGGAAGCCAAGAGTCCATGAATTAGGAAACCAGGAGTCAGGAAGCCGAGAGTCGGGAAACCAGGAGTCAGAAAGCCAAAGGTCCAGGAGTCAGGAAGCCAAGGGTCCAAGAGTCAGGATACCATGAGTCAGAAAGCTGAAGCACAGCTAGGTGGGTATCATGTTGCTGTGGTAAAGAGCAATGTACTCTCCCTACTCTCCCCTCTTGCCATTCCCAGCAAATGGTATTCAAAGCTATACTTCCCTCTGGCAGTAGAATTAGAGTGTGGTATCCCACAAACATGTTTGGTTAGCACAAGGGTTTCCACTTATACAATGGAGCTTACTTCTTCTTCTCTGCCACACCCCACCACCTAAATCTGTTCTGGGCTTTCCCCCAACCCTCCAGAGCAGATTTGGGCACACACGGGGAGCCGAGGGGAGCCAGAGGTTCCATTGTGCAAGTGGAAATCCTTGTACTGATGGAATGCATTAGTTGGAATGCATATTGCCCGTACGTCTACAATCGGCTGGTAATTGATATGGAGGTTGGGCATATATTTTCAGTAGAAAGGGGAAGAAATGAATTGGTTAAATAGACAAAGCCCTACATTAAGGTGCCACAAAAATGAAAGTGTTAAAAAAAAACACCCACCACTTCTTCTCTTACACAGCCATCACTCAAACTGACAGCATCCTTTAGATTAAGTTCGAATTCCCCAGCACAAATTAATTAATCTGTCTAGGACTTCCTATCTCACTGTTTCAATCAGCCAACAAATAAAGCCAATCAAGATTTCAATTCTTTCCTGATTAGCCAGTAAACTGTGACAGTAGACTTCTGACAGGGCATCTGGCTCTCTCATGCAAGCTCATTTTATTGCAGGCAGCAAATGTTATGATTGGTCATTGCCGAAACAAATAAGGACAACGCTTTGTTACCTTTGTGGCTACCTGCCTACCTTGGTGATGATAACAGTGGCTTTGGAGGAAAATCTCTGAGTAGCACATAAATGAAGTGCAAATTTTTCAAAAAGAAGAAGGATGTGCCCAAGGAAAATGAGCAACATAGAAATAGTATAGGATAACAACAGTAAGGAGCTTCTCCTATTGTAGCTGACACCAGCTTGCAAAGGGATCACTGCTGTGGAAAAACTGCAGATGGGTGGTTAGTTCACAACAGACATCTGATGTGATATTTGTAGGCACACATAGTAAAGCTGCCTCAAATAAACCAGACCATTGGTCCATCTGGCTTCTTATATTTGGATTGCTGCCAGTAGCTCTCTAGGGTATGGTTGGTGCTAGACGTCTGCATGGGCCTGCCAATTGCCCTCCAGTACACACATGTACTACTCTGATGTGCCCAAACCTCCCTGCCCCTTGATGCTGTTGCCATGATGGTGGCAGCGACACACCTACCTTTCTCCTTGCTGAACCCCTGATGGGAATTTTAGACCTGGAAGGGTGGTGATGCAACTTTTGAACTGAAACCAAGCTTGGCTCCCATCTACAGTGGCTTACCACATTTTAAATTATTTAAAATAATCATGTCCCTGGATGTATGAGATCTTTGGCTATATGGAATTTTGCAGAGACAGCCAACCAAGATAATATTGCCCTTTGGAGTCCTCTGGACTCTGCATCTGCCCAGCATAATTCACAGCAAGCCACTCCCCGCCCCCAAAGTTGATTCCCACTTCAGCTGTTGGGTAAGGTTGATTTGATTCCACCACCATCCCTCCCCATTTCTGACGTAGATCGTCACTCAGTCCCTTGTTCCCAATGTAGATATTTCTTCCCCCCTTGTTCCTGATGTAGATCTTCACTCAACCCTTCTCTCCTGGTGGAGGATACACCATTTTGTGGTTCGCCTCAGGTGCTAAAATGTTGTGGGCTTGCCTGAATCCTAATTACACTTACCTGGGAGGAGCTCCCCTTGAACTCAACTTATTTTAAAGGAGCCATGTATGGTATTACCCAGTAAATATTGTATAAGATTTACTGGTTAATCCTGTACATGCCTTCTTTTAAGAGGAGTCTTGTATAACTCTATGAAAATGAATAATCTTGGTTTGAATGAAAATGGGTTACATATGCTGCATGTATATTTGACACTTCTACAGCATCAGACCATTGAACCATTGAGCTCAGTATTGTCCACATTGACTGGCAGCCAGTGGCATAGCATGGGGGGCCCTCAGGGGTGGTTGTCCCAGGTGCAAAATGGTTAGGGGCATGAATTTTCAACACCCAGTACTGCCTTGATACAGCTGTGTGTTTCCATTGCTGAACTCCATTGAAAACGGCTTCCCCATATGAACCACAGCGTGATCTTCTTTTCTTATCTCTGCAGCTGTGATCTTCCATGACATAGATGCCATGAGGCAGTTGAATGTGCATGCATACTCCATCCATTTCCCTCCCACCCAGTCCTTCCATGTGGCCCTGGGTGCTGGCAACCCACATTAGGCCACTGCTGGCAACAGCTATCACAATTTAAGGCAGGGGAATTTCTCAGCTAGAGGTGTCAGGGATTGAACCTGGGGTCTTTTACATGCAAGGCTGGTGGTCTTCTTAAAGGAGATCAGACAAACACATGGGGGCCGTCATTGGTTACTCCATCTCTCTTCTTTCTACAGTGGCAACAGTGAGACCATGGAGGAGGAAGCTGATAGGCAGTGCTACCCCCCTGGATGCGTTGAAAGTAAGAAGGCAGGCAAGAGGCGGATGGCTGGTGGTAGACCTGGCTTGCTGGGAAAGTGCCCTACTTGCCTAAGGAAGCCAGCCTCCAAAGTGAGATTCCAATGGGCATGTGGTTGGCCATGGTGAAAACAAAATGCTAGCCTAGACAGGCCTTTGGTCTGAACCAGAAAAGCAGTCCTGAGCCTGCAGTTCTCGGGGGCCTCAGACAGGTCTTAAAAAGGGGGGGGGAGTTGGAGGGATAGAATGTAGAATATTCTATATGCAGTGCTGCAAATTACCTACAGCCTCCCTCCTCATCTGTAGCAACGTCATTAGTATAGATACAAAATTGCATTTCTCTCATTACATTCCAAAGTCAATTTTTAATATTTTAAATCACTTTGCCAAACAACAGGAAAACATTCAAGTGTGAATCAGTAATATTAGATTTCAAATTATTTTCACTTTCCTGATTACAACCCCAATGATATGCATATTGTTATTAAAATGCTGCCTTCATTCCAACAGTTTTCCAATAAAATTAATGTAATTAGATACATTAGATTTTTTCAGGCACTGAGAAATAGATTAATGATGAAGCATAAAATATTTAATGTATCTCTGGGTTAGAAATTACAGAGAAACTATATTACAAGTTAAGCATACCCAATTTTGAGATGATTTGTATAAATTCAATTTTTCATCCATAATCTATGACCTATGCTGCTGTCAATCAGCTGGATATTCACATGCACGCAAGGCACATTCAGACATTTCTCTGTGGATAGGGTATCGGTAGCTAGGGAGTGAGAGCACAGAAGCAACATGTTGGCACACATCAACTTGACACGTCATCATTATGGTCGGTGATTATAGGAGTTGTAGTATCTGGACAGCTACAGATTTTCTTCCCCTGGTTTAAGTGGTGTATTCTCCACCCACAGTTTCAGATTGGAATTATAAACCTTCATGGCATCCGTCTGTCTCACAAAACAATGGAGTGCACCTCTGGGGGTGAAATGAAACCAAAGTGACCTCCTTGGGGTGTCAGCCTGGGCAGTGTGTATAGAGGTCTTGAACCGCCCAGACAACAAGACCTGTCTCTCAGCCTCACTGATGTGGTCCAAAGGATGGCAGTGCAATACCTTTGGCACCAGTTTGGCTGCAGAAATGACTTCTTTGAAATTGTTAAGGACTGAAGTTATATAACTGTGTGTATCAGATTTTTACATCCAGCTCACACACAATTCATTCTGGACTCATTTAGTCCTGATCTGGCCTGCCCCAAATCCAGATTATCTGGAAAATATTTGGAAATCTCATTGACTTGCCTAACTCCCTTCCTTTTTTCACATAGGGGGGCCAAGAAATTTGCAGATGTGCTGGACTCTGCAAAGAGAGTTAACCTTGTCAAACTGCAGACAGATCGTATGAAGGAAACAAAACACAAGCTGAGCAAATGCCAGCAAACTCCTCTAAGAGAAGGACTTACAAGAGAGTTCTGTGTAATGATTTCACCATCTCCTCACATCCAAGCACAGAGACTGGGCAGTGTTGGGTGGGATAAGGTTTTAGCCCTGCAGATCTTTATAAGAAAAATCCATCTACCCTCCTCCCCCTCTTTCTCTCCCCACACTGGCATTCTCCTTATATGACATGGCAATCTATGATAGTAACAGTTTGCAGACAGATTGTCTGTCTTTCTAAGAGACTGTTCAGATCAACACAAATCAGCCTAAATTGATCAAGGTCAACCCGACCCAACTCAGTAGCAATTTGTAGCTTCCTTGACCCAATCCAGATAGGGCGCAAATTGGCTCAAATCGGTCCAGTTAAATTTGGGATTCACCTAAATTCAGTGCATAGCCATCTCTAGGCTATGTACACTTCAAATTATTTAGCTCATGTATAGTTAAGAACAACAATGTGAAACACACTGAGACACACCATGTATACACAAATATATTTATACCCAGGTTTGAAGATATCGTACTTTCAGAGTACCAGTTTATGCTGTCATTTGTGATAGATTCCAGTGCCTTCAATTGATCATGCCAAATGTCACCTCTCTTCTGACATCAAACATTCCATCTGATGGGGTCCAGCGTAGAACATCAACAAGTAGTGTGACATGTGTCATCGAACAAATGTGCATCGATGTTTTTAACTGCAATCTTAAGGTTCATTTCGGTGAACAAGACACTTAAATGTACACAAAATAAGACAAAATGCATGTTTGACTTATAATATGTTTCAGGTCATGTACCCAAGTTTTAGAGAGACATTTTGGTCTAGCGAACAAAATGATTTATAACATCAGGGGTGATCCTTTTATTTTTATGGTTTCCAAAACATGGCCAAAATTAGCCTAAGCGTTGCATGAAATCCACTTCATGCTGCTTGCAATTCTCAAAATAAGGACCAACTGAAATTTATATATTATATATTGAATAAGATTTATATAACTTTTAAAATCACAACAATTAACATTAGATTCTACTCAGTGAATTCCAGGTGACACCTTTAAAACCAGTGGGATACTTACCATTGGCTATAATGGTTGTTTACTCCCAAAGCTAACTATATGAAAGGTGTATTTTCTTTTTTTCAGGTCTCTTTTCATTTTTTCAGTGGTCAGTTTTTAGTGTCACAGTGATATAATTTCTTAAAAAAGAAAGAATTGTGACCCTCTTCTGTAATCACACAAAAAGGGTTGGGGGGAATTCAGCAGAAACTAATCTACCCTTTTCGAATTAGATTCCGGTGGAAATAAAACACTCTTTCCTTAAACTGGATAGATTTGTGTCTGCACTTGACATTTGCCCTAACTCTTTCCCCTGTCCATCATGATGGGAAACAAACTATAACTGGAAACCAGTCTACCTTCAGATAGGGTTCTTTTTATGATTGGTTTATTCTTAGATTTTTATTTTCTTAATGGTTATAAGCTAACTCCCACACAGTCTCTTACGAGAGGCAAGCTATATCACCACCATGATGATGATGATGATCATTATTGGTATTCTGCCCTTCATCCATAGATCTCAGTGTGGTTCATAACACAAAATGCACAATAAAAACAAGAACAAAAATGAATCAATTGACACACACACACTCCCATTTAAAAGCTTTGAAATAAAAATGCATTTTGCAATGTAGATGGCTTGTGGAACTCACATCTATGTTTAAAATAAATTACATTACTTCTGTAGATTTGTTCCAGGGTGGAAAAACATTTTCAGGTTGAGGACTGCATTCCCTTCACTTTCAGAGAGTCACCTGCTAGGAGTGAATGGGCCCAGATGAAAAAGTAAGTGGAGCAACTAATGGAATTCCCCCCCTTTGTACAGTAGGCTCACTGGCGGAGGAAAAGAGGAGGCTGGGGGAGTGCACCGTCCTGGCACCACGATCCCAGTGGGGTGACATTGGGGCTCCCCCCCCCACGCTGGATCCTGCTGGTGGCGCGCCACGCCCCTAGGATGTGCACCATGCCCCCGGGACGCGTGCCATCCCCGACCCGCCTGCTGTCCAACCCGGTGCCGGAGCATGACTCTCCGCCACTGAGTAGGCTAGTTTATACACATATTCAAACACTTTCTCTTGTCTCCATTCAGATAAGCAGAAGGCATAAGAATTTAAGGGCACATTCCAGGCGGAGGGAAAAGGTAATATGTGAGACAGGGCCAGTGAAGAATGTGATTTGGGGAGAGCTTTGTGGGCATAGGAGCAAACTCCTAGGGGCTGAGGTCCCTTCAGCCCCCTCACAATGAAATATTTGAGGGAGCCAGCCCCCCCCCAAAGTTGATAGGCATTGACATTCAAATGGTATGTGTGTGCCGGGTCTTGTGATCGATTATGTGGGGTGGGGCTTACATATTTTATGTAGTATTTTATTTAAGTTGGCACCCCTGTCTCAAGGTCAGATGGAGAGACATGGAGGTATTTGGGCCCTAAGCCTGAGGTTACCCACTCCTGATATAATCTACTCTGGCTTTATAAAACCATGGAGACATATATCTATATAGATGTACATACATAGGTGGTTAAGGTTGATTAGTTACAAGTTTTATTATCTGCATCAACTTGGCTCTATCACTTTTCAATAACATGTTGCTTCTCATCTGCCGCAAGACCCATCCCCCTCGTTTTGTTCCATAAGCTGAAAATATTACTGCTTCCCTAAGAACTGAACTTTCTGCAACTGGCACTTTTCTGTTAAAGCTGCACATTTATTCCCTCTGCACTGGGACCCTATAATTCAATCTTTGGCGCGTTAATGTGAATAATTTAGTGGTGAAAAATCAATACAAATATGCTGCACAACACAGAAATATAAGCATTTAATTTTCACGGGATGCTACAACATGTACATTTTTAATAAGCAGCATGTACGCTTCTAATAAGTCCGGCCCCACCCCCTGGAGTAAAATTACTCCAAGGATCCTTTAAGCATTATAGCATTACTAAAATTATGGGTTTCAGGATGCAGCTTTCTACGTAGAGCTGAAGATGACATATCATTCTCGTGTGTGCGTTGCTGCCAAATAGATTGGAAGTTACTGTGGAAATTCTCTTACACGTGCTGTTTATGGTGATTATATTTTAGACATGATCTCCAGGGTTCTTAAATATGCTGAAACAGGGAGAGTTCTGTGTTTGATGAAAAGCAGACAAATAGTTGGATGGGACACACAAAACACACAAATGGCATTGCAGCAGTTTAAAAAGATTATCTAAAACATGGCATGCCCAAAGGCTTATTGCTCATTTTGGAAGCAATTTTTGAGCATACTCTTTTAAAAATTCCCCTTTTAAATGTGGTTTCGGGGGGGGGGGGGGCTATTAGGTTGTTTTGCTTGTTTGTTATTATGTATTTTGTGGTTTTATATTTTGATGTTATTCTGTGAACCGCCCTGAGACCTCCAGGTATAGGGTGGTATAACAAACACACAAACACTTTTGAATGGAATGCTGTTGATTATGGTTCCCACAAACATTGTCTGAATCAGGCTTGTTTCATGATGTACAGGTATAGGATGGTGGAGACCTACCTTAGCAGTTCAAATGGATAAATACACCACTTCTGGTTTCTCAGTTTCTCATTTTACCCATCTTGAGTTCAGTTTCCACAGCAGTTTGTGATTTTTAAAAAAATTTAAAAAGTCCTCATAAAAATTCATATACCTGCAAATATAATGAATTCTGTATGTTATATTCACCAATAAACAAATCTTTATGCACCCTAGCATATGCATTTTCGCACAAGTCATTGGAGAGGCATTACAAAATTCAGAGAAGTGTGAATTTTGAATGGTGACTGCTTCCACTTGCCTCTTGTTTCAGGAAATGTGAATTAGGTAGATTTCTCTTCAAATGCAAACTGAGCCAATTCCCTCCTCCCCCGTCCCTATTTGGCGGCAGCAGGTGGGAAAAGGATCTCGGGATTATAGCTAGCAGTGTTAGGCAGCTGCAAAAAATAAAATAAATAAAATTGAATGCAATGTTAGGCTGCATTAATTAATGATCACAGGAACCATCATGGGAAGTCTGCCTCATTCAACTCCGACCTCATATGCAGCAATGCATCTAGAATTACTTCTAGAAATTTTCTTAACCAAACTGCAGAAATGGCGACAGTGATGTGTGAGAGGGGAAGGGGCCAGCAGTTTCATCTCCTCTCTTCTCTTTGCGCAATGCTACTTGCATGAGACATGGGTGGTGCTGTGAGTTAAACCACAGAGCCTAGGGCTTGCTGATCAGAAGGTCAGTGGTTCGAATCCCTGTGATGGTGTGAGCTCCTGTTGCTTGGTTCCTGCTCCTGCCAACCTAGCAACTCGAAAGCACATCAAAGTGCAAGTAGATACCTTCTGGCAGGAAGGTAAACGGTGTTTCCGTGTGCTGCTCTGGTTTGCCAGAAGCAGCTTAGTCATGCTGGCCACATGACCCGGAAGCTGTACGCCGGCTCCCTCGGCCAAAAAAGTGAGATGAGCGTCACAACCCCAGAGTTGGCCACGACTGGACCTAATGGTCAGGGGTCCCTTTACCTTTACCTTTACCTTTTACTTGCATGAGAAGAAACAATACGGCTTATATACTGCCTAGATTAGGGATGTTGGGGAACCTTTTTCAGACCAAGAGCTGTGTGTCCTCCAGGGCCTGTACACCAGTAGTGGGACTAGAGGGAGAAGTGGATGGAGCAACAGATATAACTCTTTGTGCAGGAATCTACATTCCACCTGTGCAAAAGGTTTCCACACACGCATATATACCTCTGTGTATCCAGGCATCCAAAAGGCATTGTTATAGTTCAAAGTTACATTCCAGCCAAACAAAAGAAGTTGGTACAGAGCAAGGCCAGTGAAGATACTGAGGAATGTCACATGGGGAGAAGGGTTATGGTTTGAGGAGGGTACATAAGTCTGGGGAAAATCCCAAGGTCCACATACAATGGCCTGGAGAGCCACAGATGGCCCCAGTACCTGAGCTTCCCTACCTGTGGTCTAGATGATGACCAATGCCACATTAACACAGTACATTTAAAGCACTATGTTACTACTTTCAACAGTCATGGCATCCCACCAAAAAGAATTCTGGGAACTGTAGTTTGTTAAGGGCACTGAGAGTTTTTAGGAGACCCCCCCATTCCCTTCCTAGAAATACAATTCCCAGAGTTCTCTGTGAAGAGGGATGAATAGCTAAACCACTCTGAGATTTGTACTTCTGTAGAATGTGGCCTTACATTGTTGCTACCTATTCATCACATATGATGAATGATTCAGCTCCCACCATACCCTATAACCGTATATACATACAGAAAATAGGAACAAAACAACATATTGCCCTAGCATATGTTTTGTGTATTACAGGTTTGTTCCTAAATCTCCCTTTGACAGAGAAAACAAACCTTTAAAAAATCTAAGAAAACAGGTGATTCTCCAAGTGTAATCCTAAATTCAAGATAAGCTACAGAACCACACAACATTTCTCTATACACGCAGAGGCTCTTTGCTCACTGTGTGATTTTCCTCCTTACTCTGTTAAACATAATAGCATCTGTCCTCTTTCTACCCCTGGAGGGTAGAAATCAGAATGGATTATTCAAAAGATTTAAATCCCTTTGAGACATGGCCCTTCCAGCAATACTATAAATTCTTTCTCACTCCAAGGTTAGACACTGCGTTGGCCTTGATTTAAAACCCAGGATTGTGTACAAAATGCAATGATATCTAGCTCTGACAAATTGAATTGGTCTCAAGGTATTGAAGGATGACTAATAAATCTGAGACCTGATCCTGGAACTTTTTGCACATGGCCATGAGTCGCCTTTTCGAAGATGTTTGTGATATTGTTAAATGTTAAAATTATGCTGCATCACTGATTGAGTTAATTTACTTAAGGCATGTCTGGTGTGTTTTTTCTTCAGGAAGGAATTGAAAACTTTAATGAAGTTGAAGTGAATATGTCTTGGCGGTGTGTGGGATACAATTGCTGTTTGTTCCAGATAAAATCCACAGAACATTCAATCCTACTGCAGAGTACAAGGAGTATTTTTCATGCAGATAAAAGGGAGCATGTGTGTGTGTGTGTGTGTGTGTGTGTGTGTGTGTGTGTGTGTGTGTTACTGAGAGCTTTTTTTGAAACTGAAAACTGCATTCTTGTTCTCACAAACTGTAAAACAATGCTAGATTATAATACTATTTGTATATTGAGAGGTATTCTGTAATTTGACTAAAGCATCTGGAAATGAAGTTTGAATTATTTTACATGCACTTATGGTATACTGCTCATAAAATCTGGTGTTAATATTTAACAACGTTTGCTGTTCTATTATAATAATTCTGCTTCAAAGATATGAATTGTGCTTTCTAAAATTTGTCTTTCAGTGTGGGTTATTAACTACTCTCCTTTTTACATCTATTATGGTTTTTATGCATATTGTTTATGTTTTTTAAAATTTAATACAGTGGTACCTTGGTTTACGAACCTAATCCGTTGCAGAAGTCTGTTCTTAAACCAAAGCGTTCTTAAACCAAGGTGTGCTTTCCCATAGCAGCGGGGGGACTCAATTTACAAATGGAACACACTCAACAGGAAACAAAACATGTTCTTATTCCAAGGCAAAGTTCATAAACCAAAACACCTACTTCCGGGTTTGCAGCGTTCTTTTTTTTTTATAATATTTTTATTTTTTCCATATAAACACAACATACATAAACATACAAAGACAAAAACAGAACAAAAAAACATGTATCATTTCATATCCTAATTTCTTATACCTTTCTTCCCCGACTTCCTCATGCCTCCCTTTTCTGTATTCCAAATTCTTATCGATTGTTCAGCAAATCTTCCCTTATTTTAATTTAAATTTAGACTAGTCTTCCTTATTCTCCTTGTCTTAACCATAGCTAATAGTAACCATTTACTTTCCAGTCCAGCATCATTCTAACTTTCATTAATTTTGTAATATTTCTTTAAATAGTCTTTAAATTTTTTCCATTCTTCTTGCGCTGCTTCTCTTCCCTGGTTTCGGATTCTGCTCGTCATTTCTGCCAAACCCATGTAGTCTATCACCTTCATCTGCCATTCTTCCAGTGTGGGTAGCTCTTGCGTCTTCCAGTACTTCGCAATGAGTATTCTAGCTGCTGTTGTAGCATACATAAAGAAAGTTATATCCGTCTTTAACACCCCTTGGCCGACAATACCCAAGAGAAAGGCCTCTGGTTTCTTGGGGAAAGTATATTTAAATACCTTTTTAAGTTCATTATAGATCATTTCCCAGAATACCTTAATCTTCGGGCAAGTCCACCAAAGATGAAAAAATGTACCTTCAGTTTCTTTACATTTCCAACATTTATTGTCAGGCAAATGGTAAATCTTTGCAAGCTTGACTGGGGTTATGTACCACCTATATATCATTTTCATAATGTTTTCTCTTAAGGCATTACATGCCGTAAATTTCATCCCGGTGGTCCACAACTTTTCCCAATCAGCAAACAAAATATTATGACCAATGTCCTGAGCCCATTTAATCATGGCCGATTTAACCGTTTCATCTTGTGTATTCCATTTCAGCAGCAAATTGTACATTTTTGACAAATTCTTAGTACTGGGTTCTAACAGTTCTGTCTCCAATTTTGATTTTTCCACCTGGAAGCCAATTTTACTGTCCAGTTTAAACGCTTCATTTATTTGGTGATAGTGCAACCAGTCTCTCACCTTCCCTTTTAATTTCTCAAAACTCTGCAATCTCAGTTTGTCCCCTTCCTTTTCCAAAATTTCCCAGTATCTTGGCCACTTGGACTCCATATTTAACTTTTTAACTGCCTTAGCTTCCATTGGCGACAGCCACCTTGGAGTTTTATTTTCCAGCAAGTCTTTATATCTAACCCAGACATTTAATAGTGCTTTTCTGACAATATGATTTTTAAAACTTTTATGTGTTTTAACCTTGTCATACCACAAATATGCATGCCACCCAAAAATATTGTTAAAACCTTCCAAATCCAAAATGTCTGTGTTTTCAAGAAGCAGCCATTCTTTCAGCCAGCAGAAAGCTGCCGCTTCATAGTACAATTTAAAGTCTGGCAGGGCAAACCCCCCTCTTTCCTTTGAATCCGTTAATATCTTAAATTTAATTCTGGGCTTTTTGCCCTGCCAGACAAATTTAGATATGTCTTTTTGCCACTTCTTGAAACAATCCATTTTATCAATTATTTGCAATGCTTGGAACAAAAACAACATTCAACAAAAACGGGTTTGCAGCGTTCTTAATCCAAGTTGTTCATAAACTAAGCTGTTCTTAAATCAAGGCACCACTGCATACTATTCAGTTCCGTAATTATTATTTTTAGAATTAATTTTAATCTCCCTGAAGAAGGATCAGCAGAGTCTAAAATGCATACAACTAATAAGCATCTATTTTCCCACCCCTACAACTTTTTGTTCTTACTTCTAGTTCTATAACCACCCCACTCATTATAGTGAGGTTTGCTACAGCTGTTACCACAACACAATACCTGTTACTGAAACCAGAAACAGCATAGGTTCCTTGGCATACTGGAAGTAATTCCCTAAATGGTTCAACCATGCTCGTGCAAACTCTGACCAGCATAGGATTGAAAAACTACTCAAATCATGTGTCAAGCCATTGCAGAGGCAAGGAGAATTCCCTCAGGATGAGGAGGCAGAGGCGACGCCTGGCCACAAAGCTGTGCCATGGAGGAAGTGATCAGAATTCTCCAAACCTAATAATCTAATAATCTAATAAAAGCCTGCTGGATCAGTTTATGATTCCTGCTAGGCAGGGCCAGCATAGCTACTGGTATTTCCAATGCCTACAAAATAGCCTGTCCCCATCTGCAAATAATTTGTTTCCTAACAAGGCCTCTTCCATTTTCCCCACCCAGCTTTATGAAAAATGGGGTTCTGGTAGAGCTCAATGACACTGGTGCCTTGTCTAAAGATGAGTTTGCCTGCCCTCCTCAAGTCCAAGGCTTACTCACAGTGACAGGGACCAGGGGCTTGGGATCCAGCCACCATTTCAAATCCCCCACAATGCTCTGGAGAGATCAAGACATTATGGGTTATTAGAATGGCAAGTGGCTCGCAGCCATCTGCTGCAGATTGTGATGTTGTTACTGCCTATGGTTCCCTGGCATTGCTGGTAAGCCCTTTTGGGGGAGCAATTATTTAAGAACATCTTCCCCTCACGTAGCAGTTTAGCAGTGGGGACCTCAGACTTGGAGCTGGCCCTGAGTATGTCAAACATATTAAGCCCACACTATTTAAAATGCCACTGTGGATCTCAAAGTGTGTTTTCATCATGCTTTCTAAAATAGTTAAATCTTCAGGCAAAACCCTAACGACAGCCAACTTCATTGCAAAACATTAGATACAGCACCTTTACTTCAGGTTCTACTCCCAGTTACTTTGGAGATTTTATATGTATATTGTCAGAGACTGCCTCTAGGTCCCGGCTCACAAAGGACCAACGCTAGCCGGTAGAACGGTATAAAGTCTTTATTGAAGTATAGTTTCCATTTCCAAATCTTAGCGTGCGTCTCTACGTCTATTCCCTAGATCGGCGAAGTCCCATCTGAATCTCCGCCTCCTGTACACCAGTTCAAGACCCTAGCCTTGCTCCACCTTTTGCGTCTCTCCTTTCGCCTCTGGGTCCTACCACCCCCCGGGGTTCCTTCCTTCCTGGATGCCTCGGATGCGGACCCTTCGGATTCCTCCCCCTCCCTTCGGCGGGCTTTAGGACCTGGCTCCCTTTCCGGGCTGCTCATTGCGCCTCCCTCTGTTACATTTGAACTTGGCGCGCGCGCGCTGTCTCCGACCCTCCTCTCTACCGTTTCCTCGCTCTCCGACGCAGGCGTGGCTGCTGCCGGAGAGCTGCCTGTCGCTGGTGCCTGGAACTCCTCCCCCCTGCTGCTCTCTGGTGGCGTAGCTGGTCCGGATCTCCAGCTGCTGCTCTCTGAATCCCCTCTGGTCCCTCCTTCCTGAGGTGCCCCTCTTGGCAACCCCCCAGCTCTGCCCACGGGAGCCCCTTTCTGTGAATCCTCCGATTCGCTGGAGAGACTTAGGGACCTTGGTCGGCTATCGTCGCTAACTTCTCCCTCCGATTCCTCTCCATCCGTCCCTTCTGCTCCTGAACCCCTGACATCCATCCCCCCCTCGAAGCCCCCCCTTCCCCCCTCCCCTCCTTCCGGTGTGGGTTCTGGGTGCTCCGTCGTGGCGGGGGTGAGTGCCGGATACAGTTCTTCCCCCGTGTCGTACATCACATCGGGCAGGTCTGGCTCTTCCTCCGTGCGCTCGTCGACGTCGATCTCCTCTGCTTCCATCTCCCTGCCTTCGTGTTCAAATCCCACGTCCTCCCCCAACACGTCCATGTCCATCTCTCCCCCGTTCCCCTCTGAGGGTGATGCCTGCCAGGGACCCCCCAGCCACTTCCTGCGCCACTGCTCCTCTGGTTGAGTATCCCACCAATAGGAGCGGTCTGAGGCAGAACCCGAGGTTGAACCCTCCGGAGAGCGTATGTGTGGTGCCGTCTCCTCGTCCGAGTCGAACCCCAGGAACGTGCTGCCTGAAAGTGTGGGTGTGAAGAGCCAGTCGTCGAAATACTCGGCTGGCATGGGCCTGTGTGGGAAAATGGCATGGAACTCTTCCTTGAGAAGAGGCTCGTCCAAGGCATAGCCCGGCACCCAACTGTTGGCGCTGGCCGGGGTATCCTCTCTGGCAAGAAGGTATTCTACTCCCTCTTCCCCCCATCTCGAGTCTAAAATCTCTGTGGCTTCGTTGATGCGCTCCCCTCTTGGCGACCCCCCTTCCCTGGGTCCTTCTCTGGGCGGATCTGGTGCTGTGCCTGGCTCCTGAAATCTATGCGGTGCTTTGTAGGGCGTGAGCACCGATCTATGGAACACCGGATGCATTCTGGAACCCTCCGGAAGCGCTAACCGGAAGGCCACTGGATTGACCTGTGCCTGGACTTGGTAAGGCCCTAGCTGCTTATGCCCTAGCTTCTTCTTGGCCAACGATTTGGTCGGCACTGCTTGCGCTGCTAACCAGACCCAGTCTCCCACCTGTATGTCTTCCCCTACTCTCCTGTGTCTGTCAGCCTGCAGTTTGTATGCGTGCTTGGCCAGTTCCAACTGCCTCCTAAGCTGTTCGTGGACTTCCTGCAACTCTGACGCTAAGTCTTCCGCTGCCTGCGGCTCCCCCTCCCCCACTCTCTCTAAACCTGGGAAGGTTCTGGGATGCCTCCCGTTGTTGGCGAAGAACGGCGTCACCCCCGTCGACACGTGCTTCGTATTGTTGTAAGCGAACTCTGCGAGGGGCAGGTAGTCCACCCACGTGTTAGGCTGCTGATTGGCGTAGCATCTCAGGTACTGCTGCATGATGGCGTTGACCCTCTCCGCTTGTCCGTTGGTCTGCGGGTGTCTCGCCGACGCTAGATTGATCTTGACGTTCAGGATGCCCATCAACTTTTGCCAGAAGTTCGAGATGAACTGCCGCCCCCGGTCGGATAGAATAGATCGTGGCAGACCGTGGACCTTAAACACGTGGTCTATGAACAGCCTGGCGGTCTGTTCTGCCGTGGGCACCTTCGCACACGGGATGAAGTGTGCCATCTTGGTAAACATGTCCACCACCACAAGCACTGCCGTCTTTCCCCTCGAACTGGGCAGATCCGTGACAAAGTCCAGGGCCACCCGTTCCCACGGCTCAGACGGCGTCTGCAACGGTTCCAGCAATCCCGCCGGCGGTTTGTGCACTGACTTGGCTCTTTGGCAGGTGTCGCATCTCGAGACGTAATCCGCTACTTCCCCCCGCATCTTGGGCCACCAAAAGTCTCTGGTCACTAGTTCTACAGTCTTTTCTCTGCCAAAGTGCCCGGCAGTGGGGGCGTCGTGTAGCTGCTGCAGCACCCTCGCGCGGAGGTCATTCCCCGGCACGTAGAGTGCTCCCTTGCGGATGAGCAACCCGTCTCTGATCTGGAACTCGTCGTCCTTCACCGTGCCCTTGTGCACCTCCTCCATCTTGGCTTGCGCGAAGGGGTCCTCCTGCAACGCTCGACGTACGGCGTCCAGATCCACGGTCGCCGAAGCGCAAGCCCACGCTTCCGGTGCGAAAATGTGCTTGGCTGCCGACGGTGCCTCCTCCTCGAGGTATTGCGGCTTTCTGGACAAGGCATCCGCCATGATGTTGTTGTCACCCGGGATGTACTCTATCTTGAAGTCGAAGTCCGCGAAGAACTCTGCCCATCTAATGTGCCTCTGATTCAGGAACCTCGCCGTGCGCCAGTACTCTAGATTCTTGTGGTCCGTGCGGACCTGCACTGTGTGTCTGGCTCCGATAAGGAAGTGCCGCCACGCCTTGAACGCTGCATGGATGGCTAGCAACTCCCTGTCCCAGATGGTGTAATTCTGCTCCGACTTGCTGAGCTTCCTTGAGTAGAAGGCGCACGGCCTCCAGTCCCCCTGCTGGTCTTGTTGCAACAGTACAGCTCCCACGGCTCTGTCTGAGGCGTCTGTCTCCACCCTCATTGGTCTGCTGGGATTCACATGCAGCAGCTGCTCCTCGGACGCGAAGAGACGCTTGAGTTTCTGAAAGGACTGCTCCGCTTCCTCCGTCCAGAGAAACTTCTTCTTCTTGGAGCTGAGCGTGTCGGTGATGGCCGCCGTTTGCATAGCGAACCCCTTGATGAACTTGCGATAAAAGTTGGCAAAGCCGACAAACCGCTGGACTTCCTTCCGATTGCGCGGGCTTTTCCAGTCCAATACTGAGCGAACCTTGGCGCTGTCCATGGCGAGCCCCTTGTCCGACAGTTTATAGCCCAGGAAATCCACCTCCGTCACGTCGAACTGGCATTTCTCCAGCTTGGCGTACAGCCTGTGCTCCTTTAGTCTCTGCAGAACTTCCCTGACATCCCTCTCGTGCGCCTCTCGCGACTCAGAAAATATCAGGATGTCGTCCAGGAAGCATACGCACTTCTTGTAAAGGAGACCCGCCAACACGTGATGCATAAAGGCTTGAAAACAGTGAGAGCCATTTTGTAATCCGAAGGGCATAACTCTGTATTCGTAGGTGCCCAGTGGTGTGAACATGGCCGTCTTCCACTCGTCGCCCTCCCGCACACGAATCAGGTTGTACGCGCCTCGCAGATCCAACTTGGTGAAAACGCGTCCTTTCCTTACCGTCGCGAGCAGGTCGTCTATTTTGGGCATGGGGAAGGACGAGGGCTTGGTTTTCGAGTTCAAAATTCGAAAGTCCACTACAAGCCTCTTCTGGGGCGTGTCTCGCTTCTTCACAAAGAATACTGGGCTGCCCCCTACAGCTTTCGACTCCCGGATGAACCCGCGCTTCAAATTGTGGTCTATGAACTCCCTAAGTTCCTGCAGTTCATCCTCAGACATGGAATACAGTTTCCCTGTTGGCAGCGTCGCCCCCGGCAGGAGATCAATCTTGCAGTCATAGGGTCTGTGGGGGGGTAGCTTGTCCGCTTCCTTCTCGCAGAACACCTCCAAAAATTCAGAATACTTGAGAGGTACAGCTTGCAGCGTGCCCAAATGTAACTGTGGGTCATCCTCCTCCCCTTCTGGTCTAGGCAGAATGCAGTGTTCCGCACAGTAGGAGGAGCCAAAAGTCAGTTGGCGTTGGTACCATGCCAATGCTGGGCTGTGCCTGTGTAGCCAACTCATTCCCAGAACTACTGGCGTGTCCGACAATTGGGTGACGTTGAAGCTGATTATTTCTCGGTGATTCCCAATTTGCATCACCATAGGTGGTGTCTGCTGTACCACCTGCCCCCCTAGCAGTTCCCTGCCATCCACTGTGACAACGTTCAGGGGCAGTGTGGCTGGCAGTAGCGCTATGTTGTGTTGTTGAAGGAATTCCAGTGCGATAAAGTCCGCATTACTGCCAGAGTCAATCGTAATCGGCACTTCTAAAGTGAGACCACTGGGCAGCTGGAGCGATGCGGTGAGCTGCACCACTGGTTTGGGCGGGAGGGGATCCGTGGGCTTCAAAATCTCTGGGGACTTCTTTACTGACTCGCCTGGCTGGCCCCCAGTGCTTCTGTTTCCAGCCAGACTCCTTCGTTTCCCTGCTGTGGTTCACTTTGCTGAGTTGCTCCCATTACTGTCATTGAAGCTGCAGTGTGCTTGTGGAGCCTCTGGGGACACTCTTTCGCCATGTGCTTAGGACTTTCACAGATGTAACACTTCCTGTTCCCTCTAGGCTGCTTTGTTTTGACTGCTCCCGGTGTTAAGGCTCTGGTGGCTGATTGAGCTCTAGCACCGCCGATCTCCATTGGCTCCTCCCCCCCTGCTTGCGGAGGCGTTGATTGCGCACGCGCGACATCCCTGGGCAAGAGGGAGGGCGCTCTGGCTGGTGTGCGTCCCCAACGCCCTTCTTCTCTGTCCCATGGGCGGTCCTCCAGCCTCACCCCCACTGCGAGCGATCTGTCCACCACTTCCTGGGTGCTTTTGGGTCTCTCCCCCCGCGCTATCTCATCCTTGATTTGGGGGTTCAATCCTTCCCAATAAAGATCTCTAACGGGGGGGGAATCCTTGTCCCACCCCAAGGCATTGACCAATGCAAAAAAGCGGGAGTGATACTGCCTCACGCTGGCTTTCCCTTGTCTCAGCCCAAATATGTCCTTACGGGCAATGTCAATGTCTATTTTCGATAGAAAGCAAGAATCCATCGCTTTAATGAATGCAGCTGAACTCTGGAGCGCTGGGTCCATATCTCTCCACAGATTGCGCAGACATGCTTTCGCGTCTCCATGCAAATGAGACAAGATAAACCCCACTTTTTCCTGCTCATCTCTAAACTCTTTTTCCAGCAGTTTCAGCGCAAACTGCACGTCTGCTCGGAAATTGGGGTACTGCTGTAAATTCCCATCGAAGTGAGATACAATGCTGCCTCCTCTCCTCCCCAACCCGATCCCCTCGGATCTGGACCCCGTTTGTGCCTGCTTAGTAAGCACGTCCAACCTGGCTTGGAGATCTCGGCATGCAGCAGCCGCTTCATCCTCTCTTTTCCTGGAGGCGAGTATCTCTGCGCTGAGCTGCGTTACCGCTTCTTGCAGGGAAGCAATTTGCTCTTCAGTAGACATGTCGCTTGACTCTTGTGAGCTCCCAAGGCACCAGTCCTCTTTCCTCCCTGCTTCGCTCCCCACACGCCGCTTGAGTCAAAGAGAACTGATGAAAACTTTTAGAGATGGGACTTACTGTCAGAGACTGCCTCTAGGTCCCGGCTCACAAAGGACCAACGCTAGCCGGTAGAACGGTATAAAGTCTTTATTGAAGTATAGTTTCCATTTCCAAATCTTAGCGTGCGTCTCTACGTCTATTCCCTAGATCGGCGAAGTCCCATCTGAATCTCCGCCTCCTGTACACCAGTTCAAGACCCTAGCCTTGCTCCACCTTTTGCGTCTCTCCTTTCGCCTCTGGGTCCTACCACCCCCCGGGGTTCCTTCCTTCCTGGATGCCTCGGATGCGGACCCTTCGGATTCCTCCCCCTCCCTTCGGCGGGCTTTAGGACCTGGCTCCCTTTCCGGGCTGCTCATTGCGCCTCCCTCTGTTACATTTGAACTTGGCGCGCGCGCGCTGTCTCCGACCCTCCTCTCTACCGTTTCCTCGCTCTCCGACGCAGGCGTGGCTGCTGCCGGAGAGCTGCCTGTCGCTGGTGCCTGGAACTCCTCCCCCCTGCTGCTCTCTGGTGGCGTAGCTGGTCCGGATCTCCAGCTGCTGCTCTCTGAATCCCCTCTGGTCCCTCCTTCCTGAGGTGCCCCTCTTGGCAACCCCCCAGCTCTGCCCACGGGAGCCCCTTTCTGTGAATCCTCCGATTCGCTGGAGAGACTTAGGGACCTTGGTCGGCTATCGTCGCTAACTTCTCCCTCCGATTCCTCTCCATCCGTCCCTTCTGCTCCTGAACCCCTGACATATATATTTGAAGAAAGCGGGGGAGAAAAAGCTAAAAAACCTGTGTAGTGGGAAACAAACTTATGTGCTACAGCTTATCTTGAAGAAGAAGAAATATGCACACTTCTATTGAAATCAAGCATGGAAAATGTTACCCTACAGTAAAATTATTTCCTCCTATGTGTTGAAAACTGGAGGCAAAGTAGGTTTGTAATGAAACTATTTCACAGTCCTAAAGCTGCACAGCTTGAATGCATGGCAGGCCCATCTTTCTAAAGAGCATGCCGAAGTTCCTAGACTATTAAGAAGAATTACTCAAAGTAAAACAAGAGAGAAAGGGAGGCAGGAAAGAGAGACTCTCTCTATGCAAAAATATGGTTGGGGCCAGCCTTGACTGGCCCTTCTTCTAGAGAAGATGGAAGCACAAAGTTTTGAAATGGGGATTGGCAGGTCTATGACTATGTGCTGCATACATAAGGAAAGCCTGATGGATCAAGTCAATGAACCATCCGGTCCAGCACTCTGTTCTTACAGTGGCCAACCAGATGCCTAGGTGATGCCTGCAAGCAGAACTTAAGCCCAATAAGTTCCCACTTGAGATTCTCAGCAACTGCTATCCAGAGATATACTGCCTAGAACAGAGCCGTGGTGGCTAGTAGCCATTGAGAGACATCCTCCATGAATTGGTCTAATCTACTTTTGAAACCATCCAAACTGGTGGCCATCGCTACTGCTTGTGGGAGCATGTTCCATAGTTTTAACTATGCTCACCCAATGGAGATCATTGCTTGCATGAACTACAGAAAACAGCTGTACCATGTTATAAGAGGAGCCTGCTGGGTCAATCCAATTTCCCATCTAGTCTAGCATCCTGTTCTCACAGTGGATGGAGCCTGCAAGCAGGACTTGAACACAACAGCTGTCTGTCCACCTATGATTGCCAGCAACTGGTATTCAGAGACTTGTTATATATTTTAAAAACTGGCATGTTCATTGCAATCACACTTTAGCGGTATCTCATCTAGGTTTGCCCCAACTGCTGAAATAAGGGAAAGGTGGCCAGTTAGGATCTCTACCATCCTAAGCTTGTCCTGGTAAACTGAGGAGAAAGGGCCACCATTACTCGATTCATCTAATGCAAAGATGTGCCAATGAAGTCTCTTCTTCTTCTTTGGTGATCACTCGTAGCTAAGTAAGATTGTCTTCCATAAGCATGGTTTTAACGGTGAGTCTGTAAACGACAGTGGAGGCCAATTCTGGATCCACACATCCTTTCACAGTGGGTTTCCTGGAGGCAGTTGATCACAGTGAGGGTTTGCCAAGTGTGCCTTCCTCTTAGCTTGCTTCTCCCTTTTGGCCTGAGTTCAAGTGTCTTCAAAGCCCATGACACCTTTGGTAAAGGTGGTTCTCCAATTGGAGCACTTGCAGGCCAGTGTTTCCCAGTTGTTGGTGTTTATACTACACTTTTTTAGATTTGCATTCAGAGAGTCTTTAAACCTCTTTTGTTGACCATCAGCATTAAGTAGTTGTTTTGGAAGACGATAATCAGGCATCCGCACAACATGACCAGTCCAACAAAGTTGATGTTAAAGAATCATTGCTTCAATCAAGTATGAATGAGTCTATCATCAGGTGGGGAAATAACAATGCATAATTTGACGTCGGAACCAGCAGTGGGGAGTTTAAGGTTGAAGATCATCCTTAGTAGGATCACCAGTTACCTAAGTATATTATACATACTTAGCAACTTGCTCAGTAACTATATCACATAGAAGTTATCAAAATAAATAAAAATAATTAAAAAATTGTCCAGTAGCACCTTAGAGACCAGCTAAGTTTGTTCTGGGTATACCCTTCTCAGAAAGGTAGAAAGAGATGGGTGATTGACTCAATGGGTATGGTACCATACCCATTTTTTCCAATGGGTCAAAGTGACCTTAGCCATTGAGTCAATCACCCATCTCCTACTACCCTTCTGAGAAAAACCCCACCCCACCCTCCCACTATATATAAGGGTCTGGTGACTTATGTTTCAGTGTATCTGAAGAAGTGTGCATGCACACGAAAACTGACACCCAGAACCAACATAGTTGGTCTCTAAGGTGCTACTGGATTATTTATTTATTTATTTTATTTATTTCGACTGTGTCAGACCAACACAGCTACCTACCTGAATCTAGAAACAGAGAAGATATGTATGTCATATACATAATTTGCCACGGTCGAGAAACACACTTGATTTCAATTTAATCAGGTTTGAAGTTTGAAGGTCTTCCACATAAGCAAATAAACAGAGTCCACAGTGTTGTGATCTCTTCTTGAACATGATGATTTCCTGCACGCTGCACTTGCAGAGTTCAAGTTTGTACATAATCATGGTCCTCAAATTATATTAACCCACTGCTGTTTAGATGGCTGCTTTGAAGACTTCCAATTACATGCTATGCACAACTTCCCTGCTGAATGCAATTGCTTAAGAAGGTCTTTATACAGGAAGCCAGAGTCATTGGGAGTTGAGAGTGGCCAACTGCAGAGAAATTCTTTTCAGTAATCAGCAACCACATTCCAGAAGTCCTGCTCCATTGGACATTCCCACAATAGCTGGAAGTATGAACAAATCTGACTATTCCGTTTCCAGCAACACTGGATATAATTTGGACATATTAGATGGAGACTTGCTAGGGTTCTGTAATGCACCACCTACTGAGAGCTATGTATTGTGCTTCCTTTATCTTTGTGTCAATTGACAAAGTTGCAGAGGAGTTACAGATACACTGCCAAGCACTTTCTTCTGAGGACTCCCTTAAGGCATTCTCCCATGCCGATACATATGATGGATTGTCTTCCAACAATTGCATTTTGTAAAATACTAGAAACAGATGGAATCAGACCCTTAGCGAAAGAAACAGCAATTTAGATGAATGATTTAAAATATTATACTCAATACTTAACCATCTTGAACATCCAGGTAGGAATAGGATACAAAATAATAACAAGCAATTTCAGATTTTAGTTTTCATGTGATGTTTTCAGTAGATAATTTCTCTAAATTTTCCATTTCCTCCCCTCCCTTGCAAACCACAGTTTTCTTAAACTTTCAAAATAATAATTATTTTTGGGACAGCCATTATTATTGCTCATACTTCTTTTATGCATAGAAATCAGACATTTCCCCCCAGTAAATACATTAATCAAAGCAGTTGCTTTACAAAGAAGCAGAGAAAAACAAACTTTTTGGGGAATGAAAGTAATCCAAAAGCTTTTCAAAACATCCCTGCTTTCCCTCAGGTCCTCCATCTCAGACTGTGCAAAATTTCCTCTAACACACTGTGTAATGAAAAATAGTAACTAGTACAACATAAAAGATTTTTTAATCGTCCAAAGTGGTAGCTCTGTAGTACAAATCAAGGAATTAGCAGCTGCTGATTATACATACCAGATAGAACAGAAGTGCCTTGAGGCGAATTAAAAGGCAAACTGTACTTTTATAAAAGGCACAGGGCTGAATTTGATTCACAGTAAGACTTAAACATGCCTTTCATATTAACTCCCCATAGTATGCTATTTGCTCGAATTCATATAAATTAAACATAGAAAAATAAATCCAACACTTTGCATACTGGCAAAAATGTTGGGTGGGGTGGTATCTGTTTCCAGCTTTGCTTTTAAGTCTGCATTTTAGTATCTTTACTGAATGAATGAAGTTTTTAGCCTACAGTTGAATTACTCACCCATTCATCTTTCCTTTCATAAGTTTTGTCTGTTTGTTTGCATTGCAATGCAATGTGACACTCCATTGAAGATTACAATCCTAAAATCAAATTTGGTACACACATCCAGGGAATAATTCTACATATCAACTTCTAGATACCAGCTCGGCCTCCACAGACATTTCTGATGGGAAAACACAAGAAGCAAAGAAGCAGTCTGGGAAAGGGCATTTTGCAAAGCATCTTGGACTGCTTTGCGACATTTCTGTTGCTTGCAAAGAGACACCACAAGTCCAACCATATCCTCATTTGGACGAAAATGAATCGATGTGGGAGAGTAGTGGCCTCAGTGGACCCTCTCTGAACCACATGTCTTCATAGCCACAAAGGCAGGCTTAGCAATCATAGAATTATAGAACTGTAAACCAAATTTAAGACTGGAAAAAAGAGAAACTGAGAGAAACTGGGACAGATTCATCCATCCCTACCATGAGCAAGTCTCATTGAGCACAATGAGATTTACCTCTGACATAGAATGGCTTGCACTGTTCTTTGTCCAAATCACTCCAATGTGTCCTCAAAAAACAATGTAAATCTATGTACACAGTGCCCCCATTAATCCAAAGGTATTATAGTATCCATAGCACAATTATGCAGCAACATACGACTGCCATGATAACGCCATGTGCTAGCTCTAAATTGTCCAAGACAGTAAAACCATATACTCCATACGTTCAGCTATTTGGCACCAAAGAGCAATTGTGAAATTCAACTCAATATTTGAGACAAAAGGATATGGTCTTGACATGGCCCCAGTGAAATATTTGAAAATTTTAACTGGTGAAAAGTAGCAGTTATAAGAACACACCCCACACTTACATACCCTCCAACATTTCTCCGATGAAAATAAGGACGTCCCATTCCATAATGATAATTTTACTATTTATACCCCATGTCTTACTGGGTTGCCCCAGCTACTCTGGGCAATTTCCAACATATATAAAAACATAATTAAACATTAAACATTTTTTCAAAAACTTCCCTATACAGGATTGCCTTCAGACAGCACAGGGGTTGGATTACTCCATACCCTCCAACATTTATCCAATGAAAATAGGGACATCCTAAGGTAATGTGGGACATTTAGGGATCACATCAGAAACTGGAATGGCTTCTTTAAATTAGGGACATCCTGAAAAATAGGGACTCTTGGAGGATCTGCACTTTTTAACAACCAGCTCAAAGCATTGTAATATCCCAAAAATGCAATCCATAGAGGGACTCAGATAAGGAATTATTATTTTGTTCTTTATGTGGGGGCATGTGGGAACCAAAAGTCTTTAGAAAATGTGTTCAGTATTTACTAAGATGAGTACACAAAAAAGATTAAGGAAAACCTTATTTTTTAAAAAAAACAACAACCACACAACAATCTTTTATTCGCTCCATCATTTTAAATGAAGTGATTTGAACTGTTTATTATAAAAATAATAACCTTAGCTTTGTAAATGGATGACAAAATGAATTTGCTCTTACCGGAGTTTGGCTTCATCTGCAGCGTTTTGCTTTTTTTGATATATGGGCATCAACATATTCACACTGTGTCCCCAACAAATGGAAAGCAATTTAAATTAGCCATGTTTGCCTTCTTAACACAAAGCCATAACCATTTAGAGCTGGTTTTGAGAGTGCTGGACAAGTGAGGCAGCTTCTCAGTTCTCAGAGTAATACGGTGTCAGTGCCACCACTCTAGAAATGAAACAGATTGAAAGTTCGCAGGAACCCAAGGGTAAAACAATGATGTCCCTCAGGTTACAACGGGGTGAGCAGACTTCAGGTCTGCAGGAGCTACTTTGGTTCTTCACTAAAACACCAAGGTCCACAACTGGAGTCAGGTGCAAAATTGTGGTCCTACACCCAGAATTAAGGAAGGGAAGGGCCCCTAAGTATATGCTTAGTCCAGGAATATATTTTGTTTTCAGAACTGAGTTTACAACCCTTTCATGCAAAAATACATTCTTGTCTCTGTCAAAAAAAACAAAAAACCCTTAATTTTAGCAGCTAAATTTGGAAAAGAGAAAGTGGGAGGAAAAAAATGTTGGGTTATGACTATTGAAAATCAAACAGTTTTACCTAGGGCTGTGCAAGGCACCCTCAGTTTGGTTTGGGACCTGATTTGACAATACTAATTGGGCCACACTGATCTGGTCCTGACCTGACCCAGGCCTTGCACAGCCCTAATGTTTAATTAAGGGTTTTCACCTTATTAAATATGTGGTAAGCAATGAAAAGAGATGGGGAAGGAGATGGTTTATTCTCTCCTCTTCCTGACCACATGCTTAATCAGATTTTAAACCCACATTAAACATGTGTTTGGTGATGAGATGTGGAGAAGTAGCTTGCATCTTCTCCTCTTTTCTTCCGCTCTCCTCTCACCGTCCTACAGCTCTCCTTCTGACAGTCCCAGATTTCTCTAGGCAGAACCAACCATACCCAAGGCAATCTGGGGCTGCCTCAACCCACTCTGGACAAAACTGCCTTGGGCCAAATTGGCCCAGTTTCTTTCACATTATGGGATTTTTCCAGATCGCATCCACAGCCCAGGTTGTATTGATTACTAGAAATTAATACTAGAAATTAGGATGTTAGAAATTGGAATACTATAATATAAATTAAGGGGCACAAGTACCTTTGAGTCGCAATTTATGGGGCTCTACTTTGAGTAGATCTTAGCTAGCTACAGCCCCATAATTCTTGTCAACCCATGGCAAATCACTAACTTTCTACATATCCCAGCAATTTTAGATCACAAATGCCATTCCCACAGCATTTTATAGCGACAGGTTTGCACCTCCTGCCTGCTTAGGGATGAAAGGGGGCATGTGCATGTATTAAAGAAATACATAAATAAATACATACTTATTTGTATCCAAATTTTTGTGCTGACCAAAATATAAATAAATCACAGAGAAATATGGAAATGGGATGTTATCAGACTTATTGAAGGAACACATGTAAAGTCACGTGGAACAAAAATAACCTGAATTGTCCATCCTGAAACCCATGGCCAACTTGCTTAGCCTACATTTTGCATAAATTTCAGAAGATGCATGTCTTCTATTTTTATTTTTATTTTGAAAAATGAATTAGCAGACATGAAAGCTGCAAGCACCATTTGTCATCTGGAAATCTTGTTCATTAGTTTGCTTCGTATCTGTGACTCAGGGAAAAGCTAAATCAATTCCCAAATGGCCGTAAACATTCACAACCATAAACAGTAATACATTTTAAAATGCTCGCATTGAAAATTGAATGCCAATTGAAAATAAATGATGGTGCCTTTTAAAATTAAATTATAAAAGACTTCCCTCTCTCTCTTTGTCCTTTCTCTGTTGTCATCTTCTGTTAGTTTATCTGTCACATTTCTGCCACTTACACCCTGCAAAAATGGTTTAGAATATAAAATGAGCCAAAAATGACCACATAATTGTATGCAAGCAAGCACCTAATAAATTAACTTTGCTTGTTCCCAAAGGAAATCTACCGTCCACAATTATTTTACTGTTACTCCAGTGATTTTCTCCTATTGTTTGCTCCCCTCTCAACTTATCCTCCCCAAATAGAATTCACATCCTTTTTATTAGCTATCCATGGAGATGTACGTTTTTGTCCATTTAGGTACTTTCAGTTTATCATTACCTAAAATTCACTTCCCAGCATTCCTGCACCAATTTGAGAATATATATATATATATATACCTAATATAAATTCATCAGCATTTTAGTGCAAATTTCTCCAAACAAACACATTTTTATAAGCTGCTTTGACTAACACACAACATTTTAGAAGCAATTTCCCCTGACAGAATGCAGTTTGATATGTTGTTTTCACAAATATATTCATTTTATACACACTTTCCTCAAATATATGCATATGGGAGTAAGTGCCATGAACTCAACCAGACTTATTTCTGAATTGATATTTATAGGATGCCACTGTATGGTTTTTTGTTTTCTTTTTAAAATCTCATAGCTTTTAGTGGTTGGTTTAATTTCTGTTTTTATGCAATTCTGTTCTTTTCTGCAACTGTTAAGGTCAGGATGTTAGTTGTTCTTTCCAAGTCTGAGATACCAGGGTCACAGGCCAGCTGTTCTAATGCCATGATCCAAAGAAGTAGACTATGTAAAAATTCCAGACTAGCACCCATCATTAGTGTCTCTGTGTGTTTGTGTCTCCTTGCCTATTTTTTAAATTCTGCATTGGTTCTGATGGAGCAACATTGGTTATGACAGAGGTCATTCCCTGGTCTACCCCATCATCTGCCAAGCCTTGCTCACTCCTGGAATTGGGGCTGAATTCTGTCCCTCAACAAGTGGAATCATTCCTTCTAATGTTCTTTTCTGAGCCATCTTTGGGACGGTCCCACGTAACATTCAACTGGGTGGCGGCATATGAAGGAGAGTTAGGTAGGCAGCAAGCAGGAAGAGAGAGAATAATTCTCTGAACGCATTTTATATATTGATTGGGAACTGGACCAGAAAGATGGAATTTTCCACCTTTCATGTCAATTCCATTACTTACATAAGTGAAACTATCAATCAATCTTCAGTATTACAATCACAGATCAGCCACTAAGTTACAATCAAAGAAGTACAATTTTACAGTTTACAGGCCGGCAAAATACTATTTAGAATTAGCAGCACAGCAAAGTTCTACGATATGTGTGTGCATTGTCACACAGTCACAGTCACACTAGAATGGATGGCTGAGTTCTAGCACAGTTGGTAAGGAGATTCAACCATTCAGCTCCTAGTAATAAATGCTGATGCACCGAATTTTGCAATTCCTTTAGTGGAGTCCGAAAACAGGAGGAAAGTGTAAAAATTACCAGATCTGCCTATGGATTTAGTTAGAATAGGAATGATATATAAGGAGTGGATGTCCTTATAAGATGAGCAGCACAATAATACAGGTACAGAAATATGTATGGAACACAATAAATGCTCAATAGCAGTATGTAAAGTATAGGAATATGTCTTCAATAGCAATATGTTACAGTGGTGCCTCGCAAGACGAATGCCTCATAAGACGAAAAACTCGCTAGACGAAAGAGTTTTTCGTTTTTTGAGTTGCTTCGCAAGACGAATTTCCCTATGGGCTTGCTTCGCAAGACGAAAACGTCTTGCAAGTTTGTTTCCTTTTTCGTAAAACCGTTAATAGCCAGGGTGCATTGCTTGAAGAGGTGCAGTTGCGACTTGACTTTGAGGAGCAACTCATAGCACGCGGTGTGGTAGCCTTTATTCAGGTTTTTGAAGACTTTGGTGATTTTTGAAGCTTTTCCAAAACTTCTTTTGCAGCCATTTGGTAAGTTAAACTTTTAAAACTTTTTGGGGGGGTTTTGGATTTTGGGTTGGGGTGTTTGGAATTCAAGGACTTGGTGTTGGGGAGGGGTTTGCAAGAATCTGGAAGCTTGTGTGGTTTTTTTCTGCATTTTTATGATTTTCTGTGACCATTGGGCCACTCTGCTGATGTTTTAAAAAAATTCTGGGTTTGAATTTCTGTGTGGTGGGTGGCTGGGGAAACAGTTGGGGAGGGGTTTGCAACAGTTGGGGAGGGGTTTGCAATTTCTGTGTGGTGGGTGGCTGGGGGAATAGTTGAGGTTTTTGAAGACTTTGGTGATTTTTGAAGCTTTTCCAAAACTTCTTTTGCAGCCATTTGGTAAGTTAAACATTTAAAACTTTTTTTGGGGTTTTTGGATTTTGGGTTGGGGTGTTTGGAATTCAAGGACTTGGTTCTGGGTTTGAATTTCTGTGTGGTGGGTGGCTGGGTGCTTTTGAATTTTTTGGATGTGAAGCACTGAATTTTTTTTGGGGGGGGGGGGTTTGCGAAGGTAGGAGCTGTGCTGCCATGGGACCCAAGAAGACTGCTGCTGCAGAGGCCGGCGAGAGGAAGAAGGAGAAGGTGACGCTGGAAATGAAGAAGGAGATCATCCGGAAGCACGACGGTGGAATGCGTGTGACAGACCTTGCCAGGGAGTACGGGAGGAATCCATCAACCATCGGGACCATCCTGAAGATGAGGGAGAAGATCCTTGCGACTGATGCAGCCAAGGGAGTCACCAGGATCGTGAAGAACCGCCCAGCTGTTCTGGAGGAGGTCGAGAAGTTGCTGCTCATCTGGTTAGAAGAGAAGCAGCGTGCAGGGGACACAGTGACTGAGGCCGTCATTTGTGAGAAGGCCAAGGGCTTGCATGCAGACCTCGTCCGGGAACAGCCAGGAACCTCAGGCGAGCCAGAAGTCTTCAAGGCAAGCAGAGGCTGGTTTGACCGGTTCAAGACAAGATCTGGAATCCACAGAGTGGTCAGGCATGGAGAGGCTGCCAGTTCTGATGTTCCTCCAGCTGAAGAATTTGCAGCGGAGTTCCTGGAGGTTGTGAAGACGGAGGGCTACGTTCCACAGCAGGTCTTCAACTGCGACGAGACCGGGCTGTTTTGGAAGAGGATGCCCACTTTCATCACACAGGAGGAGGCCAAGTTGCCTGGCCACAAGCCCATGAAGGACCGTCTGACCCTGCTCTTCTGTGCCAACGCAAGCGGCGACCTGAAGATCAAGCCCCTGCTGGTGTACCACTCGGAGAACCCACGGGCCTT